>NC_054703.1:30112043-30138250 GCF_016097555.1 Gigantopelta aegis | reverse complement strand
TGTAATATCTTGTGTATTTATTTGTTTTTAGTGTGGTACGTGTAATATCTTGGTGGTGAAGATTGGAATATGATTATGTATTTATTTGTTTTTAGTGTGGTACGTGTAATATCTTGGTGGTGAAGATTGGAATATGATTATGTATTTTTTTGTTTTCAGTGTGGTACGTGTAATATTGTTTTTAGTGTGGTACGTGTAATATCTTGGTGGTGAAGATTGGAATATGATTATGTATTTATTTGTTTTTAGTGTAGTACGTGTAATATCTTGGTGGTGAAGACTGGAATATGATTATGTATTTATTTGTTTTTGTGGTGTGGTACGTGTAATATCTTGGTGGTGAAATATTGGAAGATTGGATATGATTATGTATTTATTTGTTTTTAGTGTGGTACGTGTAATATCTTGGTGGTGAAGATATGATGGAATATGATTATGTATTTATTTGTTTTTATTTGTTTTTAGTGTGGTACGTGTAATATCTTGGTGGTGAAGATTGGAATATGATTATGTATTTATTTGTTTTTAGTGTGGTACGTGTAATATCTTGGTGGTGAAGATTGGAATATGATTATGTATTTATTTGTTTTAGTGTGGTACGTGTAATATCTTGGTGGTGAAGATTGGAATATGATTATGTATTTATTTGTTTTTAGTGTGGTACGTGTAATATCTTGGTGGTGAAGATTGGAATATGATTATGTATTTATTTTTAGTGTTTTAATAGTGTGGTACGTGTAATATCTTGGTGGTGAAGATTGGAATATGGAATATGATTATGTATTTATTTGTTTTTGGTGAAGATTGTGTGGTACGTGTAATATCTTGGTGGTGAAGATTGGAATATGATTATGTATTTATTTGTTTTTGTGGTAGTGTAATGGTGGTGAAGATTGGAATATGATTATGTATTTATTTGTTTTTAGTGTGGTACGTGTAATATCTTGGTGGTGAAGATTGGAATATGATTATGTATTTATTTGTTTTTAGTGTGTGGTACGTGTAATATCTTGGTGGTGAAGATTGGAATATGATTATGTATTTATTTGTTTTTAGTGTGGTACGTGTAATATCTTGGTGGTGAAGATTGGAATATGATTATGTATTTATTTGTTTTTAGTGTGGTACGTGTAATATCTTGGTGGTGAAGATTGGAATATGATTATGTATTTATTTGTTTTTAGTGTGGTACGTGTAATATCTTGGTGGTGAAGATTGTAATAATGTATGTATTTATTTGTTTTTAGTGTGGTATGATTATGTATTTATTTGTTTTTTTTTAGTGTGGTACGTGTAATATCTTGGTGGTGAAGATTGGAATATGATTATGTATTTATTTGTTTTTAGTGTGGTACGTGTAATATCTTGGTGGTGAAGATTGGAATATGATTATGTATTTATTTGTTTTTAGTGTGGTACGTGTAATATCTTGGTGGTGAAGATTGGAATATGATTATGTATTTATTTGTTTTTAGTGTGGTACGTGTAATATCTTGGTGGTGAAGATTGGAATATGATTATGTATTTATTTGTTTTTAGTGTGGTACGTGTAATATCTTGGTGGTGAAGATTGGAATATGATTATGTATTTATTTGTTTTTAGTGTGGTACGTGTAATATCTTGGTGGTGAAGATTGGAATATGATTATGTATTTATTTGTTTTTAGTGTGGTACGTGTAATATCTTGGTGGTGAAGATTGGAATATGATTATGTGTTTGTTTTATTAATTTGTTGTTATATACAATGTATGAGTGTTTTGGTAAAGTTTAGACCTAACAGTGTAGCATCCCTCTACTGGGGTGGACTGGTAAAACCCGTTTATCTACAAATACCTTGAGACACGGTGGATCACGTTCACACTAACAGTTATCGGGAGAGAAGAATGATAGCGGCCTGACGTGTGATTATAAATATACACGTCGCTGACAGAAAATAATGTTTGTGTCATGCGAAGCATAATATTAGTATTTAATACTGACATCATACAGGTTTGGGAAGTGGGTGGTGGGGGTGAGTGGGACTCCGCCCCTCTAACTCTAAATAATATGCATTGACCCGAATACAAATTTGTAAGACGAATTAATATATCTGGCCCTCCCTCTCTCTCCACGCACAAACACACACACACACACACACACACACACACACAACCACACACACACACACACACACACAGCCACACACACACACACACACAAAATCACACACAGACAGACACACACACACACACGCAGAGAGAGAGAGAGAGAGAGAGAGAGAGAGAGAGAGAGAGAGAGAGAGAGAGAGAGAGAGAGAGAGAGAGAGACAGAGATACAGACAGATAGGGAAGGAAGGAAGGAAATGTTTTATTGAACGACGCACTCAACACATTTTATTTACGGTTATATGGCGTCGGACATATGATTAAGGACTACACAGATTATCAGCAAGGGATAGTTTATATGCACCATCCCATATACATGATAACACATACCACGGCCTTTGGTGTACCAGTCGTGCTGCACTGGCTGAAGTGAGAAACAGCTCAATGGGTCCACCGATGGGGATCGATCCGACAGATAGATAGAGACACAAAAAATACAGAAATATTAGAGAGAGAGAGAGAGAGAGAGAGAGAGAGAGAGAGAGAGAGAGAGAGAGAGAGAGAGAGAGAGAGAGAGAGAGAGAGAGAGAGAGAGAGAGAGAGAGAGAGAGAGAGAGAGAGAGAGAGACAGACAGACAGACAGACACACAGAGGAACAGATAGAGAGAGGAAAGAAATGTTTTATTTAACGACGCACTCAACACATTTTATTTACGGTTATATGGCGTCAGACATATGGTTAAGGACCATACAGATTTTGAGAGGAAACCCGCTGTCGCCACTTCATGGGCTACTCTTTCCCATTAGCAGCAAGGGATCTTTTATTTGTGCTTCCCACAGGCAGGATAACACAAACCATGGCCTTTGTTGAACCAGTTATGGATCACTGGTCGGTGCAAATGGTTTACACGTACCCACTGAGCCTTGCGGAGCACTCACTCAGGGTTTGGAGTCGGTATCTGGATTAAAAATCCCATGCCTCGACTGGGATCCGAACCCAGTACCTACCAGCCTGTTGACCGATGGCCTAACCACGACGCCACCGAGGCCGGTAGATAGAGAGAGAGAGACAAAAAGACAAAGGACGATAGAGAGATAGACAGAGAACATGCTACTGCCACTCAGGTTACACCTTTCAAAAAGGAGCAATGATTGTTTTATATGCACTTCCTTATAGACAGGACAGTACATACCATAGTATTTAATGTACCAGTCAGGGGGAACTGATTAGGACTGTGAAAATCTCGAATCCACCGAGGAGGATCGATCCTGCATCCCTTCACACCTGATGCGAGCGCTCTACCACTGAGCTACAATACGTCCCCTAGAGTTCGTGGGAGTTTAATTAATTAATTAGCGACATGGAGTGTCATTACAATATAGTCGCGAGGGCGTAGGGTGGAGGGGGTGTGGTGTTCTATTTTCCAATTCCGAAAACATCTGGCCCCTCCTCTTTCCCGTCACCAATACACCAGTTTCTATATAAGTCATAAATGTTAATTAGAAATTGATTTTATTTTTAAATATATTCATATATAAAATAAAATTGTTTCCAAGTTAAACTCATGCTATTCCCGATTTTTTCCCCGTTTCTTTTGTCGTGTTGGACTTCCCAGTTCCTCGAGAATAGATATATTGATCTGAATGCGGACCGAACTGGTGCAATATTTGTTTATTATTTAACACGGGAGCGTAGCTAAGATGTATTGTTCGGTCGTAGAGGTAGGGGAAGAAACGAGAGTGGTTTTTTTACATTTTATATTTGGCTGTCGCCCCGTGAAGCTTTTAAAACACTCAGTGTTGGTAGCCTGCTCAATGTGGAACCCTCACCCCATCAATATAAAATCCTGGCTAAGCCAGTACACCATGAGCCACTGTACCCTCCCCCCACCGCCCCTTTCCCACCGCACAAGATATCTGTGAAACCTATCCAGAAACATAATATTATTCAAACAAGGTTGTCTGCAGGCAATCTGTTGGTGGGTGTGTAGGTAACCGTGTGAATGTATTCCACAAACAAATGGTTATTTGTTTTTGGCAATCAAATGTAGCGACGCGATGCAAGTAAAATGCCCTGGATATAGCATGTGAAAACACTGAATTCATGCTAAACTACATGTTAATAACAACAAACTACATTTGTATATACATTTTTAAATATAATCTTTATTGTCCCAGAAAAATACGTAGGCCTAGTGTTAGGGTTGGGGCCCTAAAACACTACAATACATAGCATATATATTAGTAGCAACATATACAGGTAATTACATAGACATATCTAGTACGAAGAAATATTCTTTAAACTCCTCAAGGGCACTGACTTAAATTGAAAAGAAAGATGGAGAAGAAGAAAAGAAAAGAAAAGAAATAAGGAACGAAAGAAGGAAGTTACTTCGTGCATAATTGCGCGTATATAACAGTATATTCATAGAGATACCCACATACATAAATAACAGTATATTCATAGAGATACTCACATACATATATGACAGTATATTCATAGAGATACCCACATACATATATAACAGTATATTCATAGAGATACTCACATACATATATAACAGTATATTCATAGAGATACTCACATACATATATAACAGTATATTCATAGAGATACTGACATACATATATAACAGTATATTCATAGAGATACCCACATACATATATAACAGTATATTCATAGAGATACTCACATACATATATAACAGTATATTCATAGAGATACTCACATACATAAATGCATACACATATATATTACACATATATTCACACATGTACCCACATCTACCAGAAATATACGGACATTTGTATATACGTAACAATGCAATATATGTGGTATGGATATAATATACTCCCCGACACAAGTTAAGCATTTCCTGATACATATTAATCTGTATGTCAGCACATGTGTAGAGCTGTCTGAACCTTGTATTGTTCAGTTTTTACTGTATTTGATATACACAGGTAACATTATTCTCCATCCTACATATTGCCAAACCAAGGATGATGATATTGATCTACAGTATACACCAACCTTCTCCATCCTACATATTGCCAAACCAAGGATGATGATATTGATCTACAGTATACATCAACCTTCTCCATCCTACATATTGCCAAACCAAGGATGATGATATTGATCTACAGTATACATCAACCTTCTCCATCCTACATATTGCCAAACCAAGGATGATGATGTTGATATACAGTATACATCAACCTTCTCCATCCTACATATTGCCAAACCAAGGATGATGATATTGATCTACAGTATACACCAACCTTCTCCATCCTACATATTGCCAAAACAAGGATGATGATATTGATATACAGTATACACCAACCTTCTCCATCCTACATATTGCCAAACCAAGGATGAAGATATTGATCTACAGTATACACCAACCTTCTCCATCCTACATATTGCCAAACCAAGGATGATGATATTGATATACAGTATACATCAACCTTCTCCATCCCACATATTGCCAAACCAAGGATGATGATATTGATCTACAGTATACACCAACCTTCTCCATCCTACATATTGCCAAACCAAGGATGATGATATTGATATACAGTATACATCAACCTTCTCCATCCTACATATTGCCAAACCAAGGATGATGATATTGATCTACAGTATACACCAACCTTCTCCATCCTACATATTGCCAAAACAAGGATGATGATATTGATATACAGTATACACCAACCTTCTCCATCCTACATATTGCCAAACCAAGGATGAAGATATTGATCTACAGTATACACCAACCTTCTCCATCCTACATATTGCCAAACCAAGGATGATGATATTGATCTACAGTATACACCAAACTTCTCTATCCTACATATTGCCAAACCAAGGATGATGATATTGATCTACAGTAGAATATACACGAACCTTCTCCATCATACAGAGACTCCCTGGGGATGCACGCCAAGAGAACAAATTGCCGAGCAGTCATTTACCTATTAAACACAAGCGTAAAAATGCGTAGTGATTGGTTTGCAAGCCTATATAGCTATTTGGTGGTAATACTAATATGAACAATTGATGTTTTTCAGAGTTGGGTATTCTCGTTTAATTCCGGCAGAAACCAGCCTGCAACCCTCCCCCCCCCCCCCCCCTTTTTTACAAAAATGGGAGCCCGCAAGGCTCTGTTATTAAACACTGGATAGAAAACCGTCTGGTAAGGAGAAAAATGACCATGATTGCCTGCATTTTACATTATGATTAAAAATGAGACAATTATTTTGAAAACGTTACCTAACGTTCCACAAACAACCTTTCCCCATCCCACTTCACACCCAGTGTTTCTGCAAGAAAGAAATTTTTGGGTATGGCACTATGGAATTGAATGCAACCACAGTCAACTGGGGGTATGTGAGGCCTTCCCAGAAAGAAAATAGGTTAAGTTTAGGGTTAGAGTTAAGAAAATCATACAGTAATGATAAGAAGTAATTAATTTTTTCAAAAGGTTAACTTTTTTTTTTAAATCTACAAAAAAATCTGGTTATGGCGCTATACCCATTTTACCCTGTAGCAGAAACCCTGACTCAAGAAAGTTTCACAACGCATCCCATTTGATACCTCGTCCCCGTAAAGCGTTACGTAATTGTTGAACGGCCCCTTACAATCTTATATTCCCGATTGTGTTGGACATTCCCAGTTCCCTGGGAACATAAGTTGTATTTCAAGTACTGCACGGCAGGTTTGACCTTGGACTGAAAAGCGGACAGTAAGGGGATTCCCCGTTTTCCGTAAGACTGCCAACGATTGGCTACATTAGATCTGCACACCTGACATTGAGATATGGTTTAAGATATGGGTTGCAGGTCAAACTCGTGGATTCCATTGTACGCCAAGTCTCTATCGTGGAAAAACACCAGGGCCGTCGGAAAGATATCTGGAGGAGGGCACAACCTCTAGGGTGTTTCTGTTTGTTGTGTGTGTTTCTGTTTGTGTGTGTTTGGGGGGTGGAGTGGGGGTTGGGGGCGTTCGTGACAATCTGCACAGTGGTAGGGCACACTAGCCGTAATTTTACCTTTAGTTATAGAGTAGGACAAAAATCACCACAGACCCGCATCCGAGGTGTGGTTCAGGGGTAGAGTGCTCGCCTCACGTGCACGAAATCTGCTAAAGTAGGTTAATGTTGTTCAGAAAGATAAAGTTTGTTTTGTTTAACGACACCACTAGAGCACAATAATTTATTAATCATCGGCTATTGGATGTCAAACATTTGCTAATATTAACATATAGTCAGAGAGGAAACCCGCTACAAGTTTCCCATTTTTAGACAGACAGGATAGCACATACCGCAGCCTTTGATATACCAGTCGTGGAACTCTGGCAGGACCAAGAAATGGGCCCACAGTCTTGGATCGATCGCATCAAGCGATTGTCTTACACCTGGGTTACGACGTGTAATAGAGTTACCGGCCTCGGTGGCGTTGTGGTTAGGCCATCGGTCTACAGGCTGGTAGGTACTGGGTTCGGATCCCAGTCGAGGCATGGGATTTTTAATCCAGATACCGGCTCCAAACCATGAGTGAGTGCTCCGCAAGGCTCAATGGGTAGGTGTAAACCACTTGCACCGACCAGTGATCCAGAACTGGTTCAACAAAGGCCATGGTTTGTGCTATCCTGCCTGTGGGAAGCACAAATAAAAGATCCCTTGCTGCCTGTCGTAAAAAGAGTAGCCTATGTAGCGACAGAGGGTTTCCTCTAAAAAACAGTGTCAGAATGACCATATGTTTGACGTCCAATAGCCGATGATGAGATAAAAAATCAATGTGCTCTAGTGGCGTCATTAAATAAAGAGTTAGATGTAGCTGGGCAGAGCGTAGCAGGTGGGGTGAAGAGAGGCGGAATGGGGTGGGTTGAAGAAGGGTGGGTTAACAGGGGAGTAGTGGGGCAGGTTGAAGAAGGGTGGGTGAACAGGGGAGTGGGGTATAGCTCAGGGAAGAGCACTCGTGTACGTAGCAATGGGTAGCAGGATCGACTGTCGTTGGTGGATTGGTGGTTTCCCATTCCAACCAGTAGCCCAAGCCTGGGGTGGATTAGCAATAGATACTGGTAAAATTAATAATACAGGGTATGAGCACACAGATGGTGTACTTTTAGTGGGAATAACAACGAGCGTTTTGTATTGAAGTGTGAAGTTTTATTCTTGTGTGTAAAAGGTACACTGACTTTAAAAATATGTTTTTTCCTTTCTGTTATTAATAAACATTCATATGTACCACGAGGAAGAGAGAGAGGAAGAGAGAGAGAGAGAGAGAGAGAGAGAGAGAGAGAGAGAGAGAGAGATACAGATTATATATATATATATCTATCTAAAAATGTCTTCTTCAAAAATGTTTCAGTTCCTTCTAATATTATTTGTATTTTTTCTTAACGACACCACTAGAACACAGTGATTAATTAATCATCGGATAATAAAGGTCAAATATGTGTAGCTGTAAGCCAGTTTCGACCCCTGTATATAATACATACTGTATCAAATGGAAACATGTCAACGCGGTCGACGAAATGAGGACGATGTGCATTTAATCAGTGTGACAAGAGTTATGGCCCCTGTTCCTTCTGAAATAATATTTGAAAAACATGGTGTGTTATACTGTCGGTTTGCTTGTCAGCGTTAACACCCCTTCTGAATTTGCCAACAGCAACGTACTATTTACACCCACCGGCCTCGGTGGCGCAATGGTTAAGTCATCGGACTACAGGCTGGTAGACACAGGATTCGCAGCCCGGTACCGGCTCCAACCCAGAGCGAGATCTTATGGGCTCAGTGGGTAGGTGAAAGGCCACTACAGCATCTTCTCTCTCAATAACCACTAACCAACTAACAACTAAACCACTGTCATGCACAGACAGCCTAAATTGCTGAGCTGTGTGCCCAGGACAGCGTGATTGAACATTAAGTGGATATAAGCACGAAAATAAGTTGAAATTAAATGAAATACATCCACCCATCTTTCTCTCTCTCCTGTTATTAGCGTACTATTCAGATAGATTTTATTTCAACTTATGTTTGTGCTTATATCCAATTAAGGTTCAAGCACGCTGTCCTGGTCACACACTTCAGCTATCTGGGCTGTCTGTCCAGGACAGTGGGTTAGTTGTTAGTTGGTTATTGGTTAGAGAGAGAGAGAGAGAGACAAAAAGACAAAGGACGATAGAGAGATAGACAGAGCATGCTAGTGCCACCCAGGTTACACCTTTAAAAAAGCAGCAATGATTGTTTTATATACACTTTCTCATAGACAGGACAGTACATACCAAGGTATTTAATGTATCAGTCAGGGGGCACCGATTAGGGCTGTGAAAATCTCGAATCCACCGAGGAGGATCGATCCTGCATCCCTTCACACCTGATGCGAGCGCTCTACCACAGAGCTACAATATGCCCCCTACAGTTCTGGGGAGTTTAATTAATTAACGACATGGAGTGTCATTACAATATAGTCGCGAGGGCATAGGATGGAGGGGGTGGGACGTTCTATTTTCCAATTCCGAAAACATCTGCCCCTCCCGTCACCAATACACCAGTTTCTATATAAGTCATATGTTAATTAGAAATTGATTTTATTTTGAAATATATTCATATATAAAATAAAATTGTTTCCAAATTAAACTCATGCTATTCCCGATTTTTTCCCCGTTTCTTTTTTCGTGTTGGACTGTCCTAGTTCTTCGAGAATAGATATATTGATCTGAATACAGACCGACCCGGCGGTGCAATGTTTGTTTATTATTTAGCATGGCAGCATAGCTAAGATGTATTGTTCGGTCGTAGAGACCGGGGAAGAAACGAGTGGGGTTTGTTTTACATTTTATATTTGGCTGTTGCCCCGTGAAGCTTTTAAAACACTCATAGGCAGTGTTGATAGCCCGCTCAATGTGGATCCCTCACCCCATCAATATAAAATCCTGGCTAAGCCAGTACACCATGAGCCACTGTACCCCCCCCCCCCCCCCCCCCACCGCCCCTTTCCCACCACACAAGATGAGGATGTCTGTGAAACC
Organism: Gigantopelta aegis; assembly: GCF_016097555.1. Lineage (NCBI taxonomy): Eukaryota > Metazoa > Mollusca > Gastropoda > Neomphalida > Peltospiridae > Gigantopelta > Gigantopelta aegis. The sequence goes on along the minus strand of NC_054703.1, from coordinate 30,128,127 downwards.
TATCCACAAACATAATATTATTCAAACAAGGTTATCTGCAGGCAATCTGTTGATGGGTGTGTAGGTAACCATGTGAACTTATTCCACAAACAAATAGTGATTTTTTTTTGGCAATCAAATTCAAGTGAAATGCCCTGGATATAGCATGTGAAAACACTGAATTCATGCTAAACTACATGCTAATAACAACAAACTATATTTGTATATATATTTTTTAAAATATAATCTTTATTGTCCCAGAAGAATATGTAGTGTTAGGGTTAGGGCCCTAAACCTCTACAATACATAGCATATATATTAGTAGCAACATATACAGGTAATAACAGACATACCTAGTAGAAGAAATATTCTTTAAACTCCTCTAGGGCATTGACTTAAATTGAAAAGAAAGATACTCAAGAAAAAAAGAAAAGAAAAGAAATAAGGAACGAAAGAAGGAGCAGAGTTGTTTCTAGAATAATTGCGAATATATGACAGTATATTCATAGAGATACCCCCCCCCTCCACACACACACAGATACATACATATATATATATACACATACATATATATATATCCATACATACATACATACATACATACATATATATATATATGTATGTATAATTATTATACATATACATATATTCGCACATGTACCCACATCTACCAGAAATATACGGACATTTGTATATATTTTGTATATGGATATAATATACCAATACATCTACAGTATACATCAACCTTCTCCATCCTACATATTGCTAAACCAAGGATGATGATATGGATCTACAGTATACATCAACCTTCTCCATCCTACATATTGCTAAACCAATACACCATATACCAGTCCATCATACATTTAATTTAATCTCTGCTAATTTCACCATGTCACAAATACACCATATACCAGTCCATCATACATTTAATTTAATCTGTCCTGATTTCACTGTGCCACAAATACACCATATACCAGTCCATCATACATTTAATTTAATCTGTCCTGATTTCACTGTGCCACAAATACACCATATACCAGTCCATCATATATTAAATTTAATCTGTCCTGATTTCACCGTGCCACAAATACACCATATACCAGTCCATCATACATTTAATTTAATCTGTCCTGATTTCACCGTGCCACAAATACACCATATACCAGTCCATCATATATTAAATTTAATCGCTTTATTCACCATATTAGTTCAGTACGATTTTTATTTAATCGCTTTACAAAATTTCACCATCTCAGTTTATCACACATTTAATTGAATCACTTATTTACCATGCCATTAACGGACCATATGAGTTTTGTTTAATCAATGCATTAAATTTCACCAAGCCATAAATACAAAATATCAGTTGATAATAGATTTCATGTAAACACTTTGTTTAAATTTCAAGCCATAAATACAAAAATATCGGTTGATAATAGATTTCGTGTAAACACTGTTTAATTTCACCAAGCCATAAATATGGTACACGGTAACAGTTTGTTATATATTTTGTATATGGATATAATATACTCCCCGACACAAGTTAAGCATTTCCTGATATATATATATTAATCTGTATGTCTGCACATGCATAGAACTGTCTGAACCTTGTATTGTTCAGTTTGTACTGTATTTGATATACACAGGTAGCATTATTCTCCATCCTACATATTGCCAAACCAAGGGTGATGATATTGATCTACAGTATACATCAACCTTCTCCATCCTACATATTGCAAACCAAGGGTGATGATATTGATCTACAGTTTACATCAATCTTCTCCATCCTACATATTGCCAAATCAAGGATGATGATGTTGATATAGAGTATACATCAACCTTCTCCATCCTACATATTGCCAAACCAAGGGTGATGATATTGATCTACAGTATACATCAACCTTCTCTATCCTACATATTGCCAAACCAAGGGTGATGATATTGATCTACAGTATACATCAACCTTCTCCATCCTACATATTGCCAAACCAAGGATGATAATATGGATCTACAGTATACATCAACCTTCTCCATCCTACATATTGCTAAACCAATACACCATATACCGGTACCAGTCCATCATACATTTAATTTAATCTCTGCTAATTTCACCATGTCACAAATACACCATATACCAGTCCATCATACATTTAATTTAATCTGTCCTGATTTCACCGTGCCACAAATACACCATATACCAGTCTATCATACGGTACATTAAATTTAATCGCTTTATTCACCATATGAGTTCAATACAATTTTTATTTAATTGCTTTACAAAATTTCACCATGCCACAAACATCTCAGTTTATCACACATTTAATTGAATCACTTATTTACCATGCCATTAACAGACCATATGAGTTTTGTTTAATCAATGCATTAAATTTCACCAAGCCATAAATACAAAATATCAGTTGATAATAGATTTCATGTAAACACTTTGTTTAAATTTCAAGCCATAAATACAAAAATATCGGTGGATAATAGATTTTGTGTAAACACTGTTTAATTTCACCAAGCCATAAATATGGTACACGGTAACAGTTTAATACAATTTTCACTTAATCACTTCGTTTAATTTCACCATGCCAATGAAAATCCTGAATTACACCAGAAGCGTTTACCGTAATCATTCGAGCACTTGATATCATTACACCTTGCTAAGAGATACATGTACAAATTTAGAACAGGTCCAACATGTTCTCTCCAGTTTTAGGAGTTTAAAGTTTGTTTTGCTTAACGACACTACTAGAGCACATTGACTTTTTTTTATTAATCATCGGCTATTGGATGTCAAACATTTGATAATTTTGATCAATTTTAAGAGTTACATCCTGGCAATTTAATGGTCTAAATTTAGAACAGGCCCAACATGGTCTCTCCATTTTAAGAGTTACATCCTGGCAGTTTAATGGTCTAAATTTAGAACAGATCCATCATGCTCTCTCCAGTTTTAAGAGTTACATCCTGGCAGTTTAATGGTCTAAGTTTAGAACAGGTCCATCATGCTCTCTCCAGTTTTGTGTGAAGTGCGGTATAATGCAAGGTGAAGGTTGTTGGAGTGACTATATCATTTTCCTGATCATGTAGTTGAGAATGCTGCCATTATGGAAATACTCCAGCTCCACATCCGTGTCGAATCATGCCTTTACCTGGAATGAGCGGCCATCACCAAGCTGTGGAACGAAAACGGAGAAATAATATGTGGGAACACACATACACACACACGCATGCACGCACACACACACACACACACACACACACTAAGAGACACACCCACCCACCCACATACACACACACACACTCACAAGTATACAGCCATAGTATGTAGGAACACACACACACACACACATACACTAAGACACCCACACACCCACACCCACACCCCCACACCCACACTCCCACACTAAGAGACACCCACACACACCCACACACTAAGAGACACACCCACACTAAGAGACACCCACACTAAGAGACACACACACACCCACACTTAGACACACACACACTAAGAGACACACACACACACACTCCCACTCCCACACTGAGACACACCCACACTAAGAGACACCCACATACTCACACACCCACACACACACTCACACTAAGAGACACACACTTCCACACACTCGCACTCACACTAAGAGACACACACCCACACACTTCCACACACTCACACTCACACTAAGAGACACACACCCACACACCCACACTTCCACACTCCCACACCACTAGAGCACACGGATTTATTAATCGTTACTCTACTGGATGTCAAACATTTGGTAATTCCGACATATAGTCTTACAAGTTACATCTGTTACAGGTTTCTATTAGCAGCGATCGTTGGCTACTGGATGTCAAACGTTTGGTAATCCCGACATATAGTCTTATATCCGTTACAGGTTTCTATTAGCAGCGATCATCGGCTACGGGATGTCAAACATTTGGTAATTCCGACATATAGTCTTACATCCGTTACAGGTTTCAATTAGCAGTGATCGTCGGCTACTGGATGTCAAACATTTGGTAATTCCGACATAATATTATAGTCTTACATCCGTTACAGGTTTCAATTAGCAGCGATCGTCGGCTACTGGATGTCAAACATTTGGTAATTCCGACATAATATTATAGTCTTACATCCGTTACAGGTTTCAATTAGCAGTGATCGTCGGCTACTGGATGTCAAACATTTGGTAATTCCGACATAATATTATAGTCTTACATCCGTTACAGGTTCCAATTAGCAGTGATCGTCGGCTACTGGATGTCAAACATTTGGTAATTCCGACATATAGTCTTACATCCCTTACAGGTTTCAATTAGCAGTGATCGTCAGCTACTGGATGTCAAACATTTGGTAATTCCGACATATAGTCTTACATCCGTTACAGGTTTCAATTAGCAGCAAGGGATCTCTTATATTCTCTTTCTCACAGACTCTTTTACATAATATATAATTTTTTATTTTTAATGAAAATAACCAAATTGATATTCTTTGTTTCATATACAATAGCCGATCTATTGTTTTGTGCTGGGGTGTTGCTGAACATACAACGCAAGCACCTCAAGCGAGCACACAACTAACCAAGCTAACTCCCGCCCCCTCCTACAGATGTAGAATCATGTGGCGAATGGTGAATCTTATTAATTTTCCGTCACAGTACACAACCGCCCCCTCCTACAGATGTAGAATCATGTGGCTAATGGTGAATCTTATTAATTTTCCATCTCAGTACACAACCGCCCCCTCCTACAGATGTAGAATCATGTGGCTAATGGTGAATCTTATTAATTTTCCATTACCGTACACAACCGCCCCCTCCTACAGATGTAGAATCATGTGGCGAATGGTGAATCTTATTAATTTTCCATCTCAGTACACAACCGCCCCCTCCTACAGATGTAGAATCATGTGGCGAATGGTGAATCTTATTAATTTTCCATCTCAGTACACAACCGCCCCCTCCTACAGATGTAGAATCATGTGGCAAATGGTGAATCTTATTAATTTTCCATCTCAGTATATGCGATTTAAACAAACAAATGTTAAAATTTACCTCAACATCCAGAATGTGTCCGGTTGTCAGTTCTGTTGGAAGCTCGATGGAATACGTCTCCTTGCCCGTCAATGTCAGTGAGTCTGCGTTCTGTCCATCGAGATACTGGAGGTAGGTTACTACGGTGAATTCTCTCATAGCTTTCTGCGATCACTGCCCGAACCCCCTGGAAACAAAAACAACTTATTATAATGATCGAGATACTGGTACCAGGCCCATCCCAATCAAGTTACTACGGTGAATTCTCTCATATCTTTCTGCGATCACTGCCCGAACCCCCTGGAAACAAAACAAATTATTATAATGATCTAGATACTGGTACCAGGCCCATCCCAATCTGGTTACTATGGTGAACTCTCTCATATCTTTCTGCGATCACTGCCCAAACCCCCTGGAAACAAAACAAATTATTATAATGATCTAGATACTGGAAGGGTACCAGGCCCATCCCAATCAGGTTACTATGGTGAATTCTCTCATATCTTTCTGCGATCACTGCCCAAATCCCCTGGAAACAAAACAAATTATGATAATGATCTAGATACTGGAGGGGTACCAGGCCCATCCCAATCTGGTTACTACGGTGAATTCTCTCATAGCTTTCTGCAATCACTGCCCGAACCCCCTGGAAACAAAACAAATTATTATAATGATCTAGATACTGGAGGGGTACCAGGCCCATCCCAATCTGGTTACTACGGTGAACTCTCTCATATCTTTCTGCGATCACTGCCCAAACCCCCTGGAAACAAAACAAATTATTATAATGATCTAGATACTGGAGGGGTACCAGGCCCATCCCAATCTGGTTACTACGGTGAACTCTCTCATAGCTTTTTGCAATCACTGCCCGAACCCCCTGGAAACAAAAACAAATTATTATAATGATCTAGATACTGGTACCAGGCCCATTCCAATCTGGTTACTACGGTGAACTCTCTCATAGCTTTTTGCAATCACTGCCCGAACCCCCTGGAAACAAAAACAAATTATTTTAGTGATCTAGATACTGGAGGGGTACCAGGCCCATCCCAATCTGGTTACTACGGTGAACTCTCTCATAGCTTTTTGCAATCACTGCCCGAACCCCCTGGAAACAAAAACAAATTATTATAATGATCTAGATACTGGAGGGGTACCAGGCTCATCCCAATCTGGTTACTACGGTGAACTCTCTCATATCTTTCTGCGATCACTGCCCAAACTCCCTGGAAACAAAACAAATTATTATAATGATCTAGATACTGGAGGGGTACCAGGCCCATCCCAATCTGGTTACTACGGTGAACTCTCTCATAGCTTTTTGCAATCACTGCCCGAACCCCCTGGAAACAAAAACAAATTATTTTAGTGATCTAGATACTGGAGGGGTACCAGGCCCATCCCAATCTGGTTACTACGGTGAACTCTCTCATATCTTTCTGCGATCACTGCCCAAACCCCCTGGAAACAAAACAAATTATTATAATGATCTAGATACTGGAGGGGTACCAGGCCCATTCCAATCTGGTTACTACGGTGAACTCTCTCATAGCTTTTTGCAATCACTGCCCGAACCCCCTGGAAACAAAAACAAATTATTTTAGTGATCTAGATACTGGAGGGGTACCAGGCTCATCCCAATCAGGTTACTATGGTGAATTCTCTCATAGCTTTCTGCGATCACTGCCCAAACCCCCTGGAAACAAAACAAATTATTATAATGATCTAGTTACTGGAGGGGTACCAGGCCCATCCCAATCAGGTTACTATGGTGAATTCTCTCATAGCTTTCTGCGATCACTGCCCGAACCCCCTGGAAACAAAACAAATTATTATAATGATCTAGATACTGGAGGGGTACCAGGCCCATCCCAATCAGGTTACTATGGTTAATTCTCTCATAGCTTTCTGCGATCACTGCCCAAACTCCCTGAAAACAAATCAAATTATTATAATGATCTCAATACTAATGTATAATCAATGATGACAGTCTAGAAACCTGCAAAATATTTAATCATCACAACCATCTAGAAATCAAGTTAGTACCGTAGTTTCATGCGTTTATCTTACAGCGAGTTGTTAATATAGAGCATACGACATGAGTGGCCGTTAGATACCATTTATCTAACAACGAGTCGTTTATATAGAGAATACTACATGAGTGGCCGTTAGATACCATTTATCTAACAACGAGTTGTTTATACAGAGAATACTATATGAGTGGCTGTTAAATACCATTTATCTCACAGCGAGTTGTTAATATAGAGCATACTACATGAGTGGCTGTTAAATACCATTTATCTCACAGCGAGTCGTTTATATAGAGAATACTACATGAGTGGCTGTTAGATACCATTTATCTCACGAGTCGTTTATATAGAGCATACTACATGAGTGGCCGTTAGATACCATTTATCTAACAACGAGTCGTTTATATACATGAGTGGCCATTAGATATGGTAGAATTTAAACTTTAAACTTGTAGTTTATACTGAAGAGCATGGAAATAGAGAGGCTGGGGCGTGTTTTTGAAGTGGATGAAAAGTGTGTAAGACAGCGGCGAGTAAATAAATCTGTATTACCCAAACAACCCAGAGCTTAACGAGCTAGACGATTTAGTACTACGCAATGGCTGAAACTCGAACAAGTCTTATTCAAATACCATGCTTTTGTCTTTTTATTTTGTTTCAACACCGCATTTGGCAATAAATGATTATTGAGTTAAAAAAAATATAAAAAATTGTATAACCCACAGCAGCAGATAAGCCGCAGTGGGCAATTTTCGATATTTTAAAACATATAGCCCGCAGGCGACACACATGAAATTACAGTACAATGAGTTCATACAAAACGACAAACAATTGTGATGTGTAAAACGACGGACGACATATGTGCTGCTGACAAGATATATGTGCTGCTGACAAGAAATATGTACTGCTGACAAGATATATGTGCTGCTGACAAGATATGTGTGCTGCTGAAAAGAAATATGTACTGCTGACAAGATATATGTGCTGCTGACAAGATATACATGTATGTACTGTTGACAAAAAATATGTACTGCTGACAAGAAATATTGACTGCTGACAAGAAATATCTCCTGCTGACAAGAAATATGTACTGCTGACAACATATATGTACTGCTGACAAGAAATATGTACTGCTGAAAAGATATATGTCCTGCTGACAAGAAATATGTACTGCTAACAAGAAATATGTGCTGCTGACAAGAAATATGTACTGCTGACAACATATATGTACTGCTGTACGTAAGACAAGTCACAGAATGGGATAAAGCGAGGTTTTCAACTTTGAGATAGTGTGTGCAAAATTAGGAAGAAAGGAAGGAAATGTTTTATTTATCAATGCACTCAACACATTTTATTTACGGTTATATTGTGTCAGACATAGAGTTAAGGACCACACAGATATTGAGAGAGGAAACCCACTGTCGCCACTTCATGGGCTACTCTTTTCTATTAATAGCAAGGGATCTTTTATATGCACCATCCCACGGACTGGATAACACATATCACGGTCTTTGATATACCAGTTGTGGTGCACTGGCTGGAGCGAGAAATAGCCCAGTGGGCTCACTGGCTGGATCGAGAAATAGCCCAGTGGGCTCACTGACGGCCTTTGATATACCAGTCGTGATGCACTGGCTGGAGTGTGAAATAGCCCAGTGGGCTCACTGGCTGGAGTAAGAAATAGCCCAGTGGGCTCATTGGCTGGAGCGAGAAATAGCCCAGTGGGCTCACTGGCTGGAGTGTGAAATAGCCCAGTGGGCTCACTGGCTGGAGCGAGAAATAGCCCAGTGGGCTCACTGGCTGGAGCGAGAAATAGCCCAGTGGGCTCACTGACTGGAGTGTGAAATAGCCCAGTGGGCTCACTGGCTGGAGTGTGAAATAGCCCAGTGGGCTCACTGGCTGGAGTGTGAAATAGCCCAGTGGGCTCACTGGCTGGAGTGTGAAATAGCCCAGTGGGCTCACTGGCTGGAGCGAGAAATAGCCCAGTGGGCTCATTGACTGGAGTGTGAAATAGCCCAGTGGGCTCACTGACTGCAGCGAGAAATAGCCCAGTGGGCTCACTGACTGGAGTGTGAAATAGCCCAGTGGGCTCACTGAATGGGATAGATTCTATGGAATGCACTTACAGAACATCTTAAAGCTATACACAAAATTTCAGGTCAATATTTTTAGGCATTGCAGAAAAAAGAAAGAAAGAAAGAAATGTTTTATTTAATGATGCATTCAATACATTTTATTTACGGTTATATGGCGTCAGACATATGGTTAAGGACCACACAGATTTGGAGAGGAAACCCGCTGTCGCCACTACATGGGCTACTCTTTCCGATTAGCAGCAAGGGATCTTTTATTTGTGCTTCCCACAGGCAGGATAGCACAAACCATGGCATTTGTTGAACCAGTTATGGATCAATGGTCGGTGCAAGTGGTTTAGACCTACCCATTGAGCCTTGTGGAGCACTCACACAGGGTTTGGAGTCGGTATCTGGATTAAAAATCCCATGCCTCGACTGGGATCCAAACCCAGTACCTACCAGCCTGTAGACCGATGGCCTAACCACGATGCCACCGAGGCCGGTGCATTGCAAAAAAAAAATAAAAAAAATAAAGGCCTGAAAAACGCATAGTTCAAGGGCCATAACTCTGTGAAAAATACTTAAATGACCATGAAAGTCAAACCTGATCTGTAACAGTAAATGATAAAGCTGTATACCAAATTTCAGCACAGAATTTTTTTTTTCTCGAGAAAACTATATGTGGGACAGACAGACGGATGGATGTAGAGAGATGAAACTGCCAGCAGGGCTTCTATAAAAACATTTTTAATCCACTAGCCATGGGATCAGTGATTTAAACAATTTACTAGCAATGATTAAAAATTCACTAGCCCTACTTTACTTAGTTAATACAATTTTATTAAATAATAGTAATAATCAGATATGTCACCTAAAGAGAGAGATAGAGCTTACAAACAGTAACATTGGGGGTTGGGGTGGGGTCAAAATATTAGTATTTACAAAACAGACTTAACTGCAATATTTGACAAAAACATTTCACCAACCGTCAGGCATGGCAATAGTAGTTATTTACTAGCACAACACTGAATATCACTAGCCATGGGAGTGGAGCTACTATAATCTAGAAGCCCTGTTGGGCATGGCAATAGTAGTTATTTACTAGCCCAACATTGAATATCACTAGCCATGGGAGTGGAGCTACTATAATCTAGAAGCCCTGCTAGCCGTCGGGCATGATAATAGTAGTTATTTACTAGCCCAACACTGAATATCACTAGCCATGAGAGTGGGGCTACAATAATCTAGAAGCCCTGCTAGCCGTCGGGCATGGCAATAGTAGTTATTTACTAGCCCAACATTGAATATCACTAGCCATGGGAGTGGGGCTACCATAATCTAGAAGCCCTGCTAGCCGCCGGGCATGGTAATAGTAGTTATTTACTAGCCCAACATTGAATATCACTAGCCATGAGAGTGGGGCTACCATAATCTAGAAGCCCTGCTAGCCGTCAGGCATGGTAATAGTAGTTATTTACTAGCCCAACAATGAATATCACTAGCCATGGGAGTGGGGCTACCATAATCTAGAAGCCCTGCTAGCCGTCGGGCATGGTAATAGTAGTTATTTACTAGCCCAACATTGAATATCACTAGCCATGAGAGTGGGGCTACCATAATCTAGAAGCCCTGCTAGCCGTCAGGCATGGTAATAGTAGTTATTTACTAGCCCAACATTGAATATCACTAGCCATGGGAGTGGGGCTACCATAATCTAGAAGCCCCGTCGGGCATGGCAATAGTAGTTATTTACTAGCCCAACCTCCCCTCACATGCACGTACCACCTCTCCCTCATAAACTGTGACACATGCACGTACCACCTCTCCCTCATAAACTGTGACACACTGTACATACCACCTCTCCCTCATAAACTGTGACACACTGTACGTACCACCTCTCCCTCATTAACTGTGACACACTGCATGTACCACCTCTCCCTCATAAACTGTGACACACTGTACGTACCACCTCTCCCTCATAAACTGCGAAACACTGCACGTACCACCTTCCCCTCATAAACTGTGACACATTGCACATACCACCTCTCCCTCATAAACTGTGACACACTGCACGTACCACCTCTCCTTCATAAACTGTGACACACTGTACGTACCACCTTCCCCTCATAAACTGTGACACACTGTACGTACCACCTTCCCCTCATAAAATTTGACACACTGTATGTATAACCTCTCCCTCATAAACCGTGACACACTGCACGTACCACTTTCCCCTCATAAAATGTGACACACTGCACGTACCGCCTCTCCCTCATAAACTGTGACACACTGCACGTACCACCTCTCCCTGATAAACTGTGACACACTGTATGTATAACCTCTCCCTCATAAACTGTGACACACTGCACGTACCACTTTCCCCTCATAAACTGTGACACACTGCACGTACCACCTCTCCCTCATAAACTGTGACACACTGCACGTACCACCTCTCCCTCATAAACTGTGACACACTGCACGTACCACCTTCCCCTCATAAAATGTGACACACTGGACGTACCACCTTCCCCTCATAAAATGTGACACACTGTATGTATAACCTCTCCCTCATAAACTGTGACACACTGCACGTACCACTTTCCCCTCATAAAATGTGACACACTGTACGTACCACCTTCCCCTCATAAAATGTGACACACTGCACGTACCACCTCTCCCTCATAAAATGTGACACACTGTATGTATAACCTCTCCCTCATAAACTGTGACACACTGCACATACCACTTTCCCCTCATAAAATGTGACACACTGTACGTACCACCTTCCCCTCATAAAATGTGACACACTGCACGTACCACCTTCCCCTCATAAAATGTGACACACTGTATGTATAACCTCTCCCTCATAAACTGTGACACACTGTACATACCACCTCTCCCTCATAAACTGTGACACACTGTACGTACCACCTTCCCCTCATAAAATGTGACACACTGTATGTATAACCTCTCCCTCATAAACTGTGACACACTGCACGTACCACCTTCCCCTCATAAAATGTGACACACTGTACGTACCACCTTCCCCTCATAAAATGTGACACACTGTACGTACCACCTTCCCCTCATAAAATGTGACACACTGTATGTACAACCTCTCCCTCATAAACTGTGACACACTGTATGTATAACCTCTCCCTCATAAACTGTGACACATTGCACGTACCACCTTCCCCTCATAAAATGTGACACACTGTATGTATAACCTCTCCCTCATAAACTGACACATTGCACGTACCACCTTCCCCTCATAAAATGTGACACACTGTATGCACAACCTCTCCCTCATAAACTGACACACTGTACGTACCACCTCTCCACTTGGTATGTGCATTGTCTAAATAACTGTGACACACTGTACGTACCACCTCTCCACTTGGTACGTGCATTGTTTAAATAACTGTGACACACTGCATGTACCACCTCTCCACTTGGTATGTGCATTGTTTAAATAACTGTGACACACTGCATGTACCACCTCTCCACTTGGTAAGTGCATTGTTTAAATAACTGACACACTGCACGTACCACCTCTCCACTTGGTATGTGCATTGTTTAAATAACTCTGACACACTGCATGTACCACCTCTCCACTTGGTATGTGCATTGTTTAAATAACTGTGACACACTGCATGTACCACCTTTCCACTTGGTAAGTGCATTGTTTAAATAACTGACACACTGCACGTATCACCTCTGGTATCACCTCTCCACTTGGTACGTGCATTGTTCAAATAACTGACATACTGCACGTACCACCTCTCCACTTGGTATGTGGATTGTTTTTGGAGCCGCCTTCCCGATGAACTTGTTCAACAGTCGGATGTTTGTGAACGAACTGCGAGCCATGACAGCATCATGACCTCTGCGGGAACCATACGAATTAAAATCTTGAGGAACGAGGCTGAAAACCCCCAGAGAAGACAAATACAAGATGGCAGCCATAATGTCGGCTATGTTGAGATTAAAATGTGGAATGTCAAATGTTATTACACCTTTCAGTATTATACATGTACTTAACATGACCTGTCACCAAGCAAGTCTCATCATCAAAATAAATACAAATACAAGATGGCCACCATAGCTGATGCACTGACACTACTTTTCGAGGTATGGAACTTTTTTGTTACATAATTTTAAAAAACACCACAAAACTAGAATACTACTCAGCAGACCTGCGTGACATTAACCATTCTATCGTTTTGCAGGGTAAAACTGGTATCTTAAGGTAGTAGTCTCTCTCTCTCTATTTCTCCCTCCATCTCTCATGTTCTCTTTCATTCCTCTCCATTTATGGTTCTCTCTGTCAGGGTAAAACTGGTATCTTAAGGTAGTAAGCACTTATTCTTTCACTACTTGTCTCTGTCTCTCTCCCTCCCCCTCTCCATTTCTCCCTCCCTCCTCCATCTAGCATGTTCTCTTTCGTTCTCTCCATCTATTGTCCTCTCTCCCCCCCCCTCTCTCTATGTATCTATCTACATGTATCTCCTCACCCCTCTCTGCAACTCCTTCCCCCGTTTTTGGCATGCATGTCTCTTAACTCTATTTCATCTCTCTCTCTCTCTCTCTCTCTCTCTCTCTCTCTCTCTCTCTCTCTCTCTCTCTCTCTCTCTCTCTCTCTCTCTCTCTCTCTCTCTCTCTCTCTCTCTCTCTCTCTCTCATATAGGATAAATATACTCTCTCTCTCTCTCTCTCTCTCTCTCTCTCTCATATAGGATAAATATACTCTTCAAAAAAAGAAACGCAAAAGGGTACAAATGGGTTATAACTCCGATTTTATGTTTCCTACCGGTTCATGCTTTGTGAATATAAGGTCATTGCATGTCCCAAACACATTCCCACGGTTACATTCGATAAAACGCAGCTACTGTACAATAAAGTTCCAAAATGTGAATATTCGCAAAAACGCAGCCACGTGCAAACCATGTCACCACTGCACGTGCGTTGTCTGCACGTGCAACATGAACACCGACAGTATAAAAGTGCAGGGTGTTCGCTTGCCTGGCCTCTGTATGTGGCCGACAGTTGACAATCCAGGACATGCCACGTCTCAGTGAACCGCAGAGAAACAATGCCATCGGCCAACTAGACGCAGGCGAATCCAGAACGGCCGTTGCCAGGGCATTCCATGTGTCCCCAAGCACCATCTCCAGACTGTGGGACCGTTACCAGCAACATGGATCAACACGTGACCTCCCTAGATCCGGTCGACCACGGGTCACTACCCCCGGGCAGGACCGCTACATCCGGGTACGCCACCTTCGGGAACGATTGACTACTGCCACCTCCCATAGCCGCAGCAATACCAGGTTTGCGCAGGATATCCGACCAGACCGTACGGAACCGCCTACGTGAGGTAGGAATTCGTGCCAGACGTCCAGTTCGAGGTGTCATCTTAACACCACAACACCGTCGACTCCGACTGCAGTGGTGCCAGATTCATCGACAATGGCCTCAACTGCGATGGAGACAGGTGTGGTTCAGTGACGAGTCCCGATTTCTGCTCCGACGTCATGATGGAAGATGTCGCGTGTATAGGCGTCGTGGTTAACGTTATGCGGCAAACTGCGTGCAGGAAGTGGACAGATTTGGCGGGGGTAGTGTCATGGTGTGGGCAGCCATCTCACACACTGGCAGAACTGACCTGGTCCACGTGCAGGGCAACCTGAATGCACAGGGCTACATTGACCAGATCCTCCGGCCACACATCGTTCCAGTTATGGCCAACGCCAACGCAGTGTTCCAACATGACAACGCCAGGCCTCACACAGCACGTCTCACAACGGCTTTTCTACAGAACAACAACATTAATGTCCTTCGTTGGCCATCGATATCACCGGATTTGAACCCAATTGAGAATCTATGGGACGAGTTGGACCGACGCCTCCCGACAGCGACACCACAGCCCCAGACCCTGCCCGAGGCTGGCAGCAGCCTTGCAGGCCGAGTGGGCCACCATCCCCCGGGACGTCATCCGTACTCTGGTTGCTTCAATGGGCAGGCGGTGCCAGGCAGTTGTCAACACACGCGGAGGCCACACCCGGTATTGACTCCAGATGACCTAGACCTTGGTGGTGTGTCCTATCACTTACTCACAATGGACTAGAGTGAATTGTGAACAATCCTGCAACATTTGGTAATTATTGGACTCACCATTCAATAATTAAATCAATTCTCCAAATGTTACGACAATGTGGTTTTGCGTTTCTTCTTTTGAAGAGTATATATATATCCGTCGAAAGTGTAAGTAATCACTAACCCTCTTGCGGACAGGAAGCGAGCGGCAGGACTGTTTCTGGCGATACTGCCTGCCGGCGAGATGTCGTCCGTGGTCACAGAGTCGCCAAGATTCAGCAGAACAAATGCATCCTTCACAGACTCAGGAGGTGTAGGCTCTTTGGTCTGAATAATAAATAGTCAGTATTAGAACATAGACTCAGTAGGTGTAGGCTCTTTGGTCTGAATAATAAACAGTGAGTACAGACTCAGGAGGTAGAACGTAGTATCAGCCCGTGAAAATGGACACTAAGTTTAGTTCATCTACAAACCTGTAACATATTTAAATGTGGTTATAACAGAGAGAAGCTAAACTCTGATGTTTAAACAGCAAAATACCTTCAGGAAATAACTAGAGATTGTCTCGATAACTATTACTTCTCAGACAAATGAAAAATATGTAGTAATGTTTAAAAACTATGGTCAGTCACTTTAAGAATGCTAATATTTTACAATTTACAGAAATGAAATCAGTATTACAAGATGCATATCCTTCTGGGATTCAACTGGTGTAGGATGTTTGGTTTGAATGATCAAAACTGAAGTTAGTATTAACACATAGTTATAATATACCTTTGTAGGGTTTTTGGTATCAATGATAAATTAGTTAGAACAGTTTGATATTATGTATGGTTAAGAGAGGGAGGGAGCGAGAGAG
>NC_054703.1:30046842-30111843 GCF_016097555.1 Gigantopelta aegis | reverse complement strand
TTTATCAGTTATAGTTCGTCTAAACCAATGCGGCGATATTCACAGTAAAATAACACAGTATACCATTTATCAGTTATAGTTCGTCTAAACCAGTGCGGCGATATTCACAGTAAAATAACACAGTATACCATTTATCAGTTATAGTTCGTCTAAACCAATGCGGCGATATTCACAGTAAAATAACACAGTATACCATTTATCAGTTATAGTTCGTCTAAACCAGTCCGGCGATATTCACAGTAAAATAACACAGTATACCATTTATCAGTTATAGTTCGTCTAAACCAGTCCGGCGATATTCACAGTAAAATAACATAGTATACCATTTATCAGTTATAGTTCGTCTAAACCAATGCGGCGATATTCACAGTAAAATAACACAGTATACCATTTATCAGTTATAGTTCGTCTAAACCAATGCGGCGATATTCACAGTAAAATAACACAGTATACCATTTCATCATAGTTATAGTTCGTCTAAACCATTTATCAGCGTCTAAACCAGTGCGATATTCACAGTAAAATAACACAGTATACCATTTATCAGTTATAGTTCGTCTAAACCAGTGCGGCGATATTCACAGTAAAATAACACAGTATACCATTTATCAGTTATAGTTCGTCTAAACCAGTCCGGCGATATTCACAGTAAAATAACACAGTATACCATTTATCAGTTATAGTTCGTCTAAACCAATGCGGCGATATTCACAGTAAAATAACACAGTATACCATTTATCAGTTATAGTTCGTCTAAACCAATGCGGCGATATTCACAGTAAAATAACATAGTATACCATTTATCAGTTATAGTTCGTCTAAACCAATGCGGCGATATTCACAGTAAAATAACACAGTATACCATTTATCAGTTATAGTTCGTCTAAACCAGTCCGGCGATATTCACAGTAAAATAACACAGTATACCATTTATCAGTTATAGTTCGTCTAAACCAGTGCGGCGATATTCACAGTAAAATAACACAGTATACCATTTATCAGTTATAGTTCGTCTAAACCAATGCGGCGATATTCACAGTAAAATAACACAGTATACCATTTATCAGTTATAGTTCGTCTAAACCAGTCCGGCGATATTCACAGTAAAATAACACAGTATACCATTTATCAGTTATAGTTCGTCTAAACCAGTCCGGCGATATTCACAGTAAAATAACACAGTATACCATTTATCAGTTATAGTTCGTCTAAACCAGTCCGGCGATATTCACAGTAAAATAACACAGTATACCATTTATCAGTTATAGTTCGTCTAAACCAGTCCGGCGATATTCACAGTAAAATAACACAGTATACCATTTATCAGTTATAGTTCGTCTAAACCAATGCGGCGATATTCACAGTAAAATAACACAGTATACCATTTATCAGTTATAGTTCGTCTAAACCAGTCCGGCGATATTCACAGTAAAATAACACCATTTATCAGTTATAGTTCGTCTAAACCAATTTTCATAAAATAACAGTTTTATAGTTCGTCTAAACCAATGCGGCGATATTCACAGTAAAATAACACAGTATCCGGCGGCGTATTCACAGTAAAATATTTATCAGTTATATTTATCAGTTATAGTTTCGTCTAAAACACAGTATACCATTTATCAGCGATAGTTCACAGTAACAGTAAAATAACAGTATACCATTTATCAGTTATAGTTCGTCTAAACCAATGCGTCTAAAATAACAGTATACCATTTATCAGTTATAGTTCGTCTAAACCAATGCGGCGATAAATAAAATAACACAGTATACCACAGTATACCATTTATCAGTTATAGTTCGTCTAAACCAATGCGGCGATATTCACAGTAAAATAACACAGTATACCATTTATCAGTTATAGTTCGTCTAAACCAATGCGGCGATATTCACAGTAAAATAACACAGTATACCATTTATCAGTTATAGTTCGTCTAAACCAAGTATACGGCGATATTCACAGTAAAATAACACAGTATACCATTTATCATTTATCAGTTATAGTTCGTCTAAACCAATGCGGCGATATTCACAGTAAAATAACACAGTATACCATTTATCAGTTATAGTTCGTCTAAACCAATGCGGCGATATTCACAGTAAAATAACACAGTATACCATTTATCAGTTATAGTTCGTCTAAACCAATGCGGCGATATTCACAGTAAAATAACACAGTATACCATTTATCAGTTATATTTAACATTGTCAGACAATATTTGTGAATAGTGTAAACAGCATAAAGTGATTAAGTCGGGGGATGGGTCAGATAAATATTAGCTGCAAGGTGTATTGGAGAGACGGAGAAAGAGTGATGGACAGAGACAGAGACAGAGACAGAGACAGAGAGAGAGAGAGAGAGAGAGAGAGAGAGAGAGAGAGAGAGAGAGAGAGAGAGAGAGAGTCAAGGAAGCGGTGAGGGAGAGTGTTTATACTAAAAAATTAGCCGCTTCTGGGGGGAGGGGGGGGGGAGAGGGAGGAGGTAGGATTGAAACCACTCTGCTCCAAGCGAATTTACTTTTTCTTAATGTATTTTTCGGGGGTGCATAACCCGAACCACACCTTCGTTCGCCAGTCTTCACCCCCCACCCCCCACCCCACCTCCCCCCCCCCCCCCGGTCGTAAACGTTACTGAACACGCGCTTGAACCTACAAGGCTAGTGTTCTAAATGATGACTTGCTGTTAATGAAGAACCGTTATAACGATCAGATAACGTACTGATTCACTAGGGTGGTATGGGGTAGGGTGTTGTGGGGTGGGATGGGGTAGGGTGTGATAGGGAAGGGAGGGATGTGGTTGGGTGGGATGTGGTAGGGTGCTATGGGGTGGGAATGTGTAGGGTGTGATGGGGTGGGGTGGGTTGGGGTGGTGTGAGGTGTATTCTCTTTCCCCATCACAAAAAGGTGACGACACAACTTGTTCATATAGCTCACGGAGTGCAGGGATTGCGTGCATTGTACATCTTGGTCAACATATAGCTGGAGACACGAGTGAAGTGAACAGTGAACATATAGCTGGAGACACGAGTGAAGTGAACATATAGTGGAGACACGAGTGAAGTGAACAGTGAAGATATATTTAGAGGCTTAAACGAACAGTGAACAGTGAAGATCATGCTACTTTAATTATGTACATTATAATATCGATAATGCTGCTTTAATTTTTAGATTTCAGCACCGATGACGTGTCTTTGAATGTTCGATATCACAATACAGATAATGCTTCTTGATAGATGTATAATTTTACCTCTGTATAGGAATTACATTGATCAAACAAGATTGTGAAACAGACTCGATCTGGTTAATAACGGGACCTGCATGGTAGAGTGTAAAGCTGTCGAAAACGTACAATTTGAAACTAATTATATATATATATATATATATATATATATATATATATATATATATATATATATATATATATATATATAAGATGAAGAGTTTAGGCGCAAAACGCGATATAAACCATTTTCTTTCTAGTTTTTAGTTAAAGCCATTATTGTATGTCAGTAAGGACTAATCGTAGGCCCGCTGATTTACTGCAAAACGTGATTGATCCTTATGAAATTGTATTGGGTAAATCCCGTTTTTTTGGGTTTTTTTTTTATCAAAACGCGATATACGCCAATTAAAAAAATATTTTTTACTGAAAAGAAAAATGGATATATCGCGTTTTGCGCCTAAACTCTTCATATATATATATACTAAACGAAATACATGGCATCAATATAACACACAATACAAAAACTATTAAAATTTTACAGTGCAATGATAGGCCTATATGAGTCTACGATATCGCTAACAGTTCTTCCATTGGCTGGCATATTATAGCCCATTAGACGAAGAGGCGGACGTCATTGTAAACAGCCAAATCATGTTGACAAACTCCTCATCGCAGACACAGTGACAGAGATTGCCGTGTTGATGTTCTCTGAAACAGAAGAAGCATATTTTGAAAAAATAAGCTTTTTCGTTGTTTGTTTTCTTCTGTTTTGTTTGCTTGTTTTGGTTTAATTTTCCTTTCTGTTTTTCTGTTTTTGTGTACGTGTTTTGTGTTGTTTTATGGTGTTTTGTGTTTAGTTTATTAGGTGTTTTTTTGTGTGTTTTTGTATGGTTTTTCTTTTCTTTTTTTTTTTCTTTTTTTTTTTTTTTTTTTTTTTGGGGTGTGGGGTTTCTTTTTCTTTTCTTTTTTCTTTTTTTTGCGAGGTTTTTTTGTGTGCTTTCGTTTTATGTTCTTGTTTTATTTGTTTTCGGTGTTATTTGCTTCTTTGTTTGTTTATTCGTTTTAAATATATGTAAACAGTTTTGGTATGTAACTCGCTTTCGCTCATCAGATACCAAAAAACGGTTCACTCATTTCATAAAAATGGCATGACAGGCCAGCTCGTGTAGTATTCTATATTAACTAGTCTGGGAATGGCAGTCCTCTATGAGCAGTGCTGGAAGCTCGTGTAGTATTCTATATTAACTAGTCTGGGAATGGCAGTCCTCTATGAGCAGTGCTGGAAGCTCGTGTAGTATTCTATATTAACTAGTCTGGGAATGGCAGTCCTCTATGAGCAGTGCTGGAAGCTCGTATTCTATATTAACTAGTCTGGGAATGGCAGTCCTCTATGAGCAGTGCTGGAAGCTCGTGTAGTATTCTATATTAACTAGTCTGGGAATGGCAGTCTTCTATGAGCAGTGCTGGAAGGATGTATTCTATATTAACTAGTCTGGGAATGGCAGTCCTCTATGAGCAGTGCTGGAAGGATGTATTCTATATTAACTAGTCTGGGAATGGCAGTCCTCTATGAGCAGTGCTGGAAGCTCGTGTAGTATTCTATATTAACTAGTCTGGGAATGGCAGTCCTCTATGAGCAGTGCTGGGAGGATGTATTCTATATTAACTAGTCTGGGAATGGCAGTCCTCTATGAGCAGTGCTGGAAGCTCGTGTAGTATTCTATATTAACTAGTCTGGGAATGGCAGTCCTCTATGAGCAGTGCTGGAAGGATGTATTCTATATTAACTAGTCTGGGAATGGCAGTCCTCTATGAGCAGTGCTGGAAGGATGTATTCTATATTAACTAGTCTGGGAATGGCAGTCCTCTATGAGCAGTGCTGGAAGGATGTATTATATATTAACTAGTCTGGGAATGGCAGTCCTCTATGAGCAGTGCTGGAAGGATGTATTGTCCAGTAAAGGTGTGGCTGGCCTCCTGTAGACGAGGCACTAGATAAAGATCCATGAGATCAACAGCCACTGTTGTCCATTCGACTCTGAATTGTGCAGAGATATGGTTTTGCTCATGAATAACGGTTTACACGTTCAGATTACTATTATTACTCATATGGGCAGAGATACAGGTAAGTGGGGAAAGAAAAATGCTCTCTCCATAGGGAAAGAAACAAACAAACATTTCGTCCCCTAGATACTTTTTGAAAGAAAGAAAGAAATGTTTTATTTAACGACGCACTCAACACATTTTATTTACGGTTATATGGCGTCAAAGATATGGTTACGGACCACACAGATAATGAGAGAGGGAACCCGCTGTGGCCACTTCATAGGCTACTCTTTTCGATTAGCAGCAAGGGATCTTTTATATGCACCATCCCACAGACAGGATAGTACATACCACGACCTTTGATATACCAGTTGTGGTGCACTGGCTGGAACGAGAAATAGCCCAATGGGTCCACCGACGGGGATCGATCCCGGACCGACCGCACACCGGGCGAGCGCTCTACCACTGGGCTACGTCCCGCCCTAGATACGTTTTGTTCCGAACTGTTTGTTATTGCTGATCATTTTAGTTCCGTTAATTTATTAAGTGTCGTAACTGTTTCCATGGTGACAGTCATGTCAACAACTAACTTACGTCATCAGCGACATTGGCATCATTTGCTGAAGAAGGGGGGGGGGGGTATGACAAATATTTTTGTTGAGTAACCGCCGTTGACCCAGAACAAACAGATATCTTTGGTGCATTGAAATGTTAACAATGATATTAGCTTTTATCAAAACGCGATGACGTTTTAGCTCGAATAAAATAAACCTGTTTTCGGGGGTTGTTTTCCATCGTAAAAAGTGGGGGGGGGGGGGGGGTCAACATTTGCACGTTGGTCCCCCCCCCCCCCCCCCCCCCCCCCCCCCCCACCCCCCCCCCCCCCAAGTGACGCCTGTGATCAGCGATACGTATGTCACAGCTATGACTCGACGCTGTCTCTTTTTACCAGCTTGCAAACTTGTTTCCAATAGCAATATCGTTTAGAAATCTTCCATAAAATGATAAAGATTCATCCTTCGGGACTCAAAATTCCAAACCACCCTTCCGCCTGTTGACGATCACGGTCGGATTGCAGGTGCTCCCTTGCACCTGACAATACAGGCGTCCCCCCCCCCCCCCCCCCCCCACTTCACCCTCCCCATCCCTTTCCTGTCCTGGACGGAGGAACCGGCTGAGGCCGACACCTGCGCCCAGGACAGGCGTGCGCTACAACAGCTTGCTCTGAATGTGCACGTTAAACTCTCTGACCTGACCTGACCTGATCTGATAAACATTGATAATTAATGGGTAGTAAATAGAAGAACCCAAACTCGCTACTCGGCAATACCGTTTATCGTGCACTCGGACATCAGTTGACTTGTGCAAGATAAACGGTAGCTCGTTGAATATTCTCCGAGTGTACACCTATACGACTTACATGACTTGAAGACGAAGAATGAAATCCCAGAGCCGAGGAGGCCGCCTAACACGATCATTCCGACCGCTATACCGCCCATAGCTCCTACAATTAAATAAATAAAGAGTGTGTTGTTTAACGACACCACCAGAGTGCATTGATTTATTAATCATTGGCTGTTGGTTGTCAAACATTTGATAATTCAGACATATAGTCTTGGAGAGGAAACCTTCTACATCTGTTTCCATTAGTAGCAAGGGATCTTTTATATGCTTCATCCAATAAACAGGATAACACATACCACGACCTTTGATATACCAGTCGTGGTGCACTGGCTAGAACGAGAAATAGCCCAATGAGCCCATTAACGGGGATTGATCGTAGACCGACCGCGCATCAAGCGAGCGCTTTATCACTGGACTACGTCCTGCCCAATTAAAGAAATATCCTTTGTTCATATACATACTCATTCAATAGTTCGATCATTCATCCATTCATTCACTCCATTCGTTCGTAAATACACACTCGTTCATATGTGCATTCATTCATTCATTTCCCCCTGCGCGTACTGTAACCTCACCGTGGTGCAGGGGTGTAACATTCTCTTTGAGAATGGCCAATACAGCACAAATTGAAATTTTGAGTAAAAGTCAGTATCTGTCTGTGATTTTTGTATTTTTGCACAGTTCTTTACACTGTTTTTATTTAAATCTTGAATTTTTATATCGATGTTGATCCTCACCGTATTTGTTTGCATTACCATAGTTTGACACCCAATAGCCGATGTATTTTTCGTGCTGGGGTGTCGTTAAACATTCATTCATTCCATTCCATTCCATTCCAATTCATTCATTCATACATTCATTCACTATAGTTAAATATTTGAACAGTATATAGTAGCGTAAATATCAAATGCTGTATGCAATAGCTGCGTGTGGAATATTTCATTTAAATGGATAATAATGATACACAATATCTCGTGTATATTTCCAATGTGTACTTCACAGAACGCAGTATCTGAGTTACACTATTCATATACAGTATCTAAACTATATATCAGTAATATCTGTTTTATAAGATACAATACCTGGTGTGTATCACGTATATTCAGTACATAGTTTAAACATACCTGGTGTATACATCTATCTGATACACAGTGTACGACACCTGGTGTATACATCTATGTGATACACAGTGTATGACACCTGGTGTATACATCTATCTGATACACAGTGTACGACACCTGGTGTATACATCTATCTAACACACAGTGTACAATACCTGGCGTGTCTCTCTATTTATCACACATTATGCCAGTAAACAATACTTTGTGTATATTGCTAATATCTAATTCACAGTTAACAATATCTGATGTGTATATTTAGTGTGTAATACACAGTTTACAAGACCTGGTGTGTATTTCCAATGCCTAATACACAGTATACAATATCTGGTGTATATTTCCAATATCTAATATACACAGTATACAATACCTGGTGTGTATTTCCAATGCCTAATACACAGTATACAATACCTGGTGTGTATTTCCAATGCCCATTACACAGTATACAAGACCTGGTGTGTATTTCCAAGGCCTATTACACAGTATACAAGACCTGGTGTGTATCTCCAAGGCCTATTACACAGTATACAGGACCTGGTGTGTATCTCCAATGCCTATTGCACAGTATACAAGACCTGGTGTGTATCTCCAATGCCTATTGCACAGTATACAAGACCTGGCGTGTATCTCCAATACCTAATACACAGTATACAAGACCTGGCGTGTATCTCCAATGCCTATTACACAGTATACAAGACCTGGCGTGTATCTCCAATGCCTATTACACAGTATACAAGACCTGGCGTGTATCTCCAATGCCTATTACACAGTATACAAGACCTGGCGTGTATCTCCAATACCTAATACACAGTATACAAGACCTGGCGTGTATCTCTAATGCCTAATACACAGTATACAAGACCTGGCGTGTATCTCCAATGCCTAATACACAGTATACAATACCTGGTACTTTGTCTTTAATAGTCGTTACACCACCAGGCTGGTAGATACTAGGTTCATGTCCCGGTACCGGCTTCCACCCACAGCGAGTTTTAACAACTCGGTGGGTAGATGTAGACATCTCCAATGCCTAATACACAGTATACAATACCTGGTGTGTATCTCTAATATCTAATACTAAGTATACAATACCTGATGTGTATCTCTAATATCTAATACTAAGTATACAATAGCTGGAGTGTATTTCTAATATCTAATACACAGTGTACAATACCTGGTGTGAATCGTTGATTGGCTGTCCTCAATTCATCCTCGTAAGTGTATTGGCGCACAGAGTTGGGCATGGCTACCACTGGAATCGGCTGTTAAAGGAAACAAGATATTCATTCTAAGATTCACTGATATGACCTCTTTCTCAAGCAATGACAACAACCCTACCACCGCCATCAACAACAGCAACAAAATAAATAATAGTAACAAAAGCAAAAGGACACAACCCCCCAAAACACAAAAACAACAACAAGAATAGTGTTTTCCCTAGATAGTTTTAGCATGGTGCAGCACCGTGCCTCAATAGTCTAGCACCATCTTGCCTCAGTCAGCGCCATGCTGCCCTGAGATTAAACAAGCCTTTTTCAGTAATTAATTCTAAAATTGCTTTTATAAAACACTCAAAAAGGTATTATTAATTAATAAAATATGCCTTTTATATCTTCTGCCATTCATTTATTAAAGCAAGCACATAAATTACATTAATGTTTATTTCAATTAATTTTTGTGTATTTTTAATGAAAAACAAGTGCCCCGAAAATGGTGAAAATGCCCCAAAAGTGTTTGCTCTACCATGTCTTGCAAAATGTCTAGGGAAATCACTAAACAATAACAACAACAAAACACCTACGTGTGGTCTCCTTAATTCTGCTTGAAATACATTATCTCTAAAGACACTCATGGGCAGGAAACATAAATTATTGCTTCAAAATCCATCAAGTATGATATTGCTACTGATCTGTGGTGATCGGTCTCGGTGGAGGGAATAGTCGTTACGCCACCAGGCTGGTAGGTACTAGGTTCACGTCTTGGCGTCGGCTTCCACCCATGCGAGTTTTAACGACTCGGTGGGTAGATGTAGAACCACTACACCGACTTCTCTCTCACTAACCACTAACAACTAACCCACTGTCCTGCACAGATAGCCCAGAATGTTGAGGTGTGCGCCCCGGATAGCGTGCTTTGACCTTAACTGGATATAAACACGAACAGTGGCGGATCTAGAAAATTGATTTATGGGGGGGGGGGGGCAGTGACATGAGATGGAATGTCAAGGGAATTTTGGGGGAGGTTTGGAGGGGAATCGTAACAAAATTGAAAATTAATATATATAATATATAATAAATTATAAATATCGCAACATTTAAGTTAAGAGAATTTAAAAAAAAAAAAAGTTACAAGCCAAAAAAAAAAAGAATTGACTGCTCGGCCAAATATTTATATAATTTGGAGCATTTTAGAAGGACAGTCCAAAAATAAATAAAAGAAAGAAGAGAGGAGCGGATTATTTAATAATATTAAAAAAAAAAAACAAGTAATTTCGACATAATCTATATGTCCATGTGAGTGGCCTCGTTTAGGCCGTTTGGGTGCACATCTTATAGGGACGAGATGGGTTGCATCCCATCAAGAAAATCCCTAGATTGACAGTCAATATACGTTGAAGGTGTAGTGCTGTGCTGAAATACAGATCTTGAGAAGCCGGATCCGTCTGAACGAGAGAGAGTATCAGACTAGGGTATACTCCAGTCGTCATGGGTATTATATTGGTGCGGACGGGCCCGACTCCGGAGGATACGAGATGGTATCACAATAAAACAAAGTAGTCTAGAAAAGAGTAGTAGGGGCCGACCCCGCTTCCTATTTCTTCTTAGAGTGGGGCGGTCAATCTTCCAGTGCTGCTAGGACAGGCTCGGACATGTAGAGACTAAACGCGAACAATCGTGGCGTTCTGCAGAATGGCCGTCATACGAGTCACGTAAAAACAAGTCGACATAGTCAGACGAAGAAATGACGTGGAGGCAAGGAATCTCGCTAAAAAAGAATCCAACCTGGTGGTGCAGGCTGTCGAAACAAGAAGCGTTCCAGCGTTCAATCAATTCCAATGGCCGCATACATCCCAGCTATTCTAAAGCAGGATTGGTAATATTTCATAACCTCGACCGTCGCAGGCTTGCAGCTGTTATTGCAACTCCAGTGACGTCACAAGTGTGCTATAACAGTCTTCAATGTATTATTAAAGCCCATGTCATAAAGATAGAGAGTACGATATGTATTATTTGTTACCGTTTATTGTAGACCATATATAGATATATATATATATATATATATATATATATATATATATATATATATATATATATATATATTATAATTGAAATGGTATTTTTGAAAAGGAAAACACGTGACGTCTGCTCCTCATATATGACTATACCTTAACAAAGTGTTGGGGTTTTTTTGTTGTTGGGGGGGGGGGGGGTTGTGTGTGTGTGTGTGTGTGTGTGTGTTTTGGCCAGAGACGAAACCAGATCGTCATCGTGAAGCAACTATTCAAAACTCTCAGAATTGTCTCCATGAGAAGTACGGAAGTGTATCGAAAGGATAAAAAAAAGTTACGAAGAGTACCAGTACCGGTGTAACGTGAAGTACCGAAATATTCCGAGGATTACCGAGTAGTTCCGAGGTTTACCGAGTAGATCCGAATCATCGGAGGACTACTTACGTCTCTTAGCGTGTCCCAGTCGAGCATGATGACGAACTTGTTTCCATTGATGAGATCGACGAGAAGATCGGCGGCCAGAGCGAGCGGAGTTTCCCGAGAAATCTGCTTCACGTCTCCAACCATTGGAGCGACGTCCAGTAGTTGGAACCGAATGTGAACATCCGTCTCAAACACAACCTGGAAATATAGGAAAGGGAAACGAAAGAAAATGTTTTATTTAACGACGCACTCAACACATTTTATTTACGGCTATATGGCGTTGTCCTGATGCTCGTAGTATCTCAAACCGGATTTTACCTCCTAATAATTTCGTACGTACGAAAAAATATATATCACGAATTAAAGTAAAAAAATGAGTGCTACACACATACGTATACGACCGCAAACACATTCGATATACAGACACTGGTATTCTAAACAAGATAATGTATTTAGTGTGGAATAGTAGTCGCCAACAAGGCTCTGTTATCGCAAACATCTTATCGAGCGAGCGCTTATAACTTGATGATAATGATGATGATGATGGTGATGATAGTCACGACGATGATGATGATGACGATGATGATGATTATAGTCACGATGATGGTGATGATGATAGTCAGGGTGATGATGATGACGACGACGACGATGATAGTGATGATGATGATAGTCACGATGATGATGATGATGATAGTCACGATGATGATGATGATGATTGATGATGATGATGATGGTGATTATGGTCACGATGATGATGATGACGATGGTGATGATGATGATGATGGTGGTGGTGGTGATGATGATGAAGATGATGATGATGGTGGTGATGATGATGATGAAAATGATGATGATGATGATGATGATGATGATAATAGTACATTGCTGGCAGACTAACCATTTTTGTTTTCCTAATATAATTTGTTATTCTTCTTTTTCTTTCTTTGTACGTGTGTCAGGCACGGCGGAAGCAAGTAGACATTGGGGGGGGGGGGGCTGTGACTGACATCAAGGACACAAAGCAAAGTTTCTAGGGGGTTCAGTGGTACGCTCCTTCGTAAAACTGTGAAAACTAGATGTCCTAAAATGTAATTTTAAATGTAAAATTCATGTCTGCCTTAAAATTTACTGAATTATATTGGGGCTCCGCCGTGCCTGTGTGCGTGTGTGTGTGTGTGTGTGTGTGTGCGCGCGTGCGTGTGTGTGCGCGCGCGCGTGTGCGAGTGCTCGCGCACGCATTTCTTGTATGTATGTCCGTGGGAGAAAAGTATTTCCTTGCACCTAGCTGTGGTATTTCAATGTTTATTTTAACAGGCCACAGTTGAGACATGAATTAAGTTTGTACCAGATTGTCACATACTATATATGTCTAGCAGTACACAGACCTGTTGGAACTCTGGGGTGGGGGTGGGGCGGTGGGGCTGTGTCCTCAGTTTGAAGCCAAATGGTTTTACTGTTTACCTTCTACTACTATATACAAACATATGTGCATGTGTCCCCTACTCTAGCGTCTCCTCCAACTTCGCATATTGTTCCTACAGTTCTGGGCTCCGTTCCACGAAGGATCTTAGCTCTAAGATTACATTAAGCGCATAGCTACCCTATGCACTTAAGTTGATCTTAGGGCTAAGATTACATTAAGCGCATAGCTACCCTATGCACTTAAGTTGATCTTAGGGCTAAGATCGCTTCGTGGAACGGGGCCCTGGTGTAGCTACACCTATACCGGATATATAGCGACACCTACCTTCAGTTGACCTATTCAGGATATATAGCGACACCTACCTTTAATTGACCTATTTAGAATATATAGAGACACCTACCTTTAGTTGACCTATTCAGGATATATATAGCGACACATACCTTCAGTTGACCTATTCAGAATATATAGCGACACCTATCTTTAATTGACCTATTTAGAATATATAGACACCTACCTTTAGTTGACCTATACAGGATATATAGAAACACCTACCTTTGATTGACCTATTCAGGATATATAGAAACACCTACCTTTGATTGACCTATTCAGGATATATAGAGACACCTACCTTTAATTGACCTGTTCAAGATATATAGAGACACCTACCTTAAGTTTAGCTATTCTAAGCGGCGATACAGCAAGGTTTCCCTGTAGACTGATCATTGTTGAGTACGTGAAGAGTTCTTGGTTCGCTTTGATCTTATTTCTGAAAGAACCTGTGAACGGTAAAGACGAATTAGTGCTTGAGTTTAACGAAACTGCGAACAGTAAAGAAGAATTAATTGAATGATTTACGGTCATAGTTTGCCCACCGAAGTCTCAATTCAAACTGTCGGAAGACGACACTGCCTCTTTACATCAATACTTCACAGTGATATTTTACCAGGAATTCAAACTGTGGGAAGACGACACTCCTTCTTTACATCAATACTTTACAGTGAAAGTTTACCAGGAATTCGAACTGTGGGAAGACGACACTGCCTCTTTACATCAATATTTTACAGTGACAGTTTACCAGGAATTCAAACTGTGGGAAGACGACACTGCCTCTTGACATCAATATTTTATAGTGACAGTTTACCAGGAATTCAAACTGTAGGAAGACGACACTGCCTTTTTACATCAATACTTTACAGTGACAGTTTACCAGAATTCAAACTGTGGGAAGACGACACTGTCTTTTTACATCAATACTTTACAGTGACAGTTTACCAGGAATTCAAACTGGGGGAAGACGACACTGTCTTTTTACATCAATACTTTACAGTGACAGTTTACCAGGAATTCAAACTGGGGGAAGATGACACTGCCTTTTTACATCAATACTTTACAGTGACAGTTTACCAGGAATTCAACCTGTCGGAAGAGGACACTGCCGTTTTACATCAATACTTTAAAGGCATATTGTCACAGACCACTGACCTATTTAATGGTCTAACAAAGTATTACCTGAACAAAAATAATTTGATTTGTCCCTAAATGTACTTTATTCAACCATCTTCATAACCACCATACTCCATTTATTAATGGTATTTTGTAAAAATAACTGAATTATGGCAATGGTCCATAATTCAAAAACTAAAATTGCCGAGAGGGTTGACATGGATTTCACTCCATCATGGTTCAGTTGAGGTGATGCAATAGCTAGATTTGGTTTCCAACAATTAATGTAATTTTTTGTTATTTTCCATTTTTAGAGAAATAAGGTCCTTAAATCCGTGACAGTATGCCTTTAAAGTGACAGTTTACCAGGAATTCAAACTCTAGGAAGCGGACACTGCGTCTTTAATTCTATGATTTACAGAGATGTTTTACCGGGCACTGTGAAGTCGAACTTCCTCCTGTCGAGGTCGCGGTAGCAGGCGCTGATGTCCCACTGCAGCAGGTTGGGCTGTGCCTGGATGAAGTTGTACACGTTGTAGTCGTAGTGGATGCCGTACTGAAATATCACACAACGGCGCGGGTTTACAGGTTATTTAAAAATAAATAAATCAGACGAGAAGGAAAGACGCACACATCGGACTGCAGGTGCTACCTTACACCTGCCAGTGCAGGCGGTCCCCCCTCTCCTTCACCCTCCCCACCCTTTCCCTGTCCTGGACGGAAGAACCGGCTGAGGCCGAAACCTGTGCCCATGACAGGCGTGCGCTACAACAGCTTGTTCTGAATGTGCACGTTAAATTCTCTGACCTGACCTGACCTGACGATGCACACAACACGTGTTATTTACGGTTATATGGCGTCGAACATATGGTTACGGTCCACATAGATAATAATAGACAGAGCCGGTTTATCCTAGTAGCAAATGTAGCACGTGCTACGGGCCCCGCGCTTCATTTATTTTCCCCTGGTTATTTTTCCCTCTCCCCGACGGGGTTGCAAAATATATATCCTGGGAAGGTGGCCCGGTTGTTATTTGTGCTACAGGCCCCATGGATCCTTAAACCGGTTCCGCAGATAACGATAGAGAAAACCCGCTACGTTTTTATATGCATCATCCATAAAATAGGGATAGTGCATACCATGGTCTTTGTTACACCAGTTGGTGGAGCACTGGCTGGAACGAGAAATAGTTCTATGGGTTCACCGAACGGGATTGATGACCGGTAGCGCATCAGGCGTCCGCTTTATCAGGGAGCTATTCCCCGCAAAAAAAAAAAAAAAACCCACCAAAAAACCGGGATTGTCTCTTTCATAAATGTGAGGATTGGTTGCGCCTGGGTGACGTCATACAGGCTGTAGTCAAACTGAAGTACGCTAATAAAAAGGCCCAGGTATTGTATATGTGATAATGTATTTAATACGTCATTTTAGTCGCCAACAACACACTGTCCTGTTGGTCGGAAACTATCGTATAATCTGAACGTAGCCCAGCGGTAAAGAGCACGCTTGATGCGTGGTCGGATTAGGATCGATCCCTATCGGTGGGCCAGTTAGGCTGTTTTTCAGTGTACTGCGACTGGTATATTAAATATCGTGGTATGTGCTATCGTGTCTGTTGGATCGTGTATATAAAAGACTGCTTGCAACTAATGACAAAATGGTGCGGGTTTCCTCTCTAAGACTATACTATGTCAAAATTATAAAATGTTTGACATCCAATAGCCGAAGATTAATAAATAAATGTGCTCTAGTGATGTCGTTAAAGAAAAGAAAATTTACTTTAAAGATGCTGTGACAAAGTTGCATTAATGGCGGTTTCCACTTTTGTTTTGAAACATAAAGTTTATACCTTTAGTTATATGGCTATACAAAATTACAACCAGATAATTCCATTTACTAGTAGAAACAAATGTATTTTAGGGAGGAATCTTGAGACCGAGTCAGACGCATTAATTAGTGACGTCACTGGGTTGTTGGGTGGGTTTTTTTGACAAAGCTTTGCAGACAACTGACAAAAAAACAACGATGATGACCATGCTATATTTAGCCACAAATTATTCGGGGAAACCCATCTTGTCTTCCAGTACAAGACTTTGAAACGATTATTATTACTGACTTAATTATGTTTCAACTTTACCATAGGACCTTCAAGATCGATTAATTTGTGCTTATTTATTACAAGTAAATGTAGAAATAACGAAATATTGTAGTTTCAACTTCATCCTAGGACCTTCAAGATCGATTAATTTGTGCTTATTTATTACAAGTAAATGTAGAAATAACGAAATATTGTAGTTTCAACTTCATCCTAGGACCTTCAAGATCGATTAATTTGTGCTTATTTATTACAAGTAAATGTAGAAATAACGAAATATTGTAGTTTCAACTTTGCCATAGGTCCTTCAAGATCGATTAATTTGTGCTTATTTTATTACAAGTAAATGTAGAAATAACGAAATATTGTAGTTTCAACTTCATCCTAGGACCTTCAAGATCGATTAATTTGTGCTTATTTATTACAAGTAAATGTAGAAATAACGAAATATTGTAGTTTCAACTTCATCCTAGGACCTTCAAGATCGATTAATTTGTACTTATTTATTACAAGTAAATGTAGAAATAACGAAATATTGTAGTTTCAACTTTGCCATAGGACCTTCAAGATCGATTAATTTGTGCTTATTTTATTACAAGTAAATGTAGAAATAACGAAATATTGTAGTTTCAACTTTGCCATAGGACCTTCAAGATCGATTAATTTGTGCTTATTTTATTACAAGTAAATGTAGAAATAACGAAATATTGTAGTTTCAACTTTGCCATAGGTCCTTCAAGATCGATTAATTTGTGCTTATTTTATTACAAGTAAATGTAGAAATAACGAAATATTGTAGTTTCAACTTTGCCATAGGTCCTTCAAGATCGATTAATTTGTGCTTATTTTATTACAAGTAAATGTAGAAATAACGAAATATTGTAGTTTCAACTTCATCCTAGGACCTTCAAGATCGATTAATTTGTACTTATTTATTACAAGTAAATGTAGAAATAACGAAATATTGTAGTTTCAACTTTGCCATAGGACCATGGGCGTCAATCGGTCCCCCTCAATTTTCAGCTTGGGGGGGGACAGCATAGGAAATGTCCCCCCCACTTTTTTCAGACGAAACAAATATTTTCTAGTACATATATAGCGTAACTGATCACCATTTGGCATTTCGCCTTGGAGTGCCGGCTCTTATGTTCCTACACTAGACTGGTAGTAAATATACTAATTATTTTACAATCTATTTGTAGTAGTTTTTATTTTAAACCTTGAAAATAGTTGAAGATATCTCCAAATAAATCACAAATATTCATTGTGCCCACTATATAATAAAATTATTAAAATAACTATTTACCGAAATTTAAGGAAATTTAAGGAAATTTAAGGAAACTACAAGAGAGTAGACTGAGCCAGCTTACTGTATACGAGTATGAATGAACATGTCGAGCTCAGATTAAACATCAAACACCACACTGTCTGACTTAGAACACTTCTCACACCAATCGTAATTGGCTTTAAATAAACGTCTTGTCATCAGTTGTCTCGCCAATAGGATACCGCCTTATCCACTTGCAATTGAGTTTCACGTTATGCTCCGGCGATTTTAAGCAACTCGAAGCCGATGTTAAACTTTTAATTAACAACAATAACAAAATTTTGCCATAGGTCCTTCAAGATCGATTAATTTGTACTTATTTATTACAAGTAAATGTGAAAATAAAAAAATATTGTAGTTTCAGCTTTAACATAGGACCTTTAATGGAGATGATTTCGTCAACTTTGCCAGCTTACCTGTTTCATAGCCAGAGTGAACTGTACTGGCGCCGGTCCGCTAACAGTAGACAGTGAGTCCTGGATTGCGGTCCAGTTCGCCTTGGAAATAGAAAATGATCAATTACATTGCATGCGTGTTTGGATTGTCTGGAAACGATAGTGGCGGTGGGGTCGTTGAAACCAATTACCAAACAAAGTAAGGTCTGTATGTACAGGTCAGAACCATGTGTATGGCTTTGTTTTCGTTTATGTTTGTTTGTTTTGTTGTTGTTGTTGTTGTTGTTTTTGGAGGGGAAAAACAAATCTCTAGTGGCAGGCAAAAATCCATATTTTATATATATACATATATATATATATAGAGAGAGAGAGAGAGAGAGAGAGAGAGAGAGAGAGAGAGAGAGAGAGAGAGAGAGAGAGAGAGAGAGAGTGAGAGAGTGCAAGTGCACATTCTAGGTTAATCTTGATGCACTAATATAGAGCAGGACAAAAAAAAACAAAAAAAAAAACAAGGGTGACGGGTGTGTGTATGTGTGTGTGTGTGTGTGTCCCATCTGGATCCGCCAATGAAATATATATAAATTTTAAAAGCCTGTAACAAATGCCGTGAAACACGTGACGGTTACCGATCTGTCATTAGCGCATTATACCGTATCTCTGTACACGACCGATTCCAAACCATTACTGCACTATACCGTATCTCTGTATACGACCGATTCTAAACCATTAGCCCATTATACCGTGTCTCTGTACAATACCGATTCCAAACCATTAGCGCACTATACCGTGTCTCTGTACAATACCGATTCCAAACCATTAGCGCACTATACCGTGTCTCTGTACAAGACCGATTCCAAACCATTAGCGCACTATACCGTGTCTCTGTACAATACCGATTCCAAACCATTAGCGCACTATACCGTGTCTCTGTACAAGACCGATTCCAAACCATTAGCGCACTATACCGTGTCTCTGTACAATACCGATTCCAAACCATTAGCGCACTATTCTGTATCCTGTATCTCTGTACAATACCGATTCAAAACCATTAGCGCACTGTACTGTATCTCTGTACAATACCGATTCAAAACCATTAGCGCACTATACTGTATCTCTGTACAATACCGATTCAAAACCATTAGCACACTATACTGTATCTCTGTACAATACCGATTCAAAACCATTAGCACTTTATACCGTATCTATGTACAAGACCGATTCCAAAGAAAGTTAATCGAGAGAAATCATAGTCAGGACTCATTGTCGTGGGGGGGGGGGGGGGAATAGCGCGAGACGTATTCCAGTGGTAAAGCGCTCATCTGATGCACGGTCAGTCTGGGATCGATCCCCGTCAGTGGGCCCATTGAGCTATTTCTCGTCCCAGCCAGTGCACTACGACTAGTATATAAAAGGCCATGGTATGTGCTATCCTGTATGTGGGATGGTGCATATAAAAGATCCCTCTCTACTAACGGAAAAAAATGTAGCAGGTTTCCTCTCTAAGACTATATATCAAATTACTCAAATGTTTGACATCCAATAGCCGATTATTAATAAATCAGTGTGCTTGAGTAGTGTCTTTAAACAAAACAAACTTTTTGTTCAGTTGGGAGCATTGTTTCCAGAGACCATCGTTCAGGGTAGACTTATATGGTTCCAACACTGTCGGTAGGAGGAATGCCACTACAGAGCGCACGCTGGGACACACGCAGAAATAAATAAAATAGGTATGCACATACGGAAGAGTATAGAATATTATCTGAAACAAAAAAGGTTTTTTTGTTTAAAGACACCACTGGAGCACATTGATTAATTAATCATCGGCTATTGGATGTAAAACATTTGGTAATTCCGACTCGTAGTCATCAGAGGAAACCCGCTACATTTTTTTCTAATGTAGCAGGGAATCTTTTATATGCACCATCCCACAAACAGGATAGTACATACCATGACCTTTGATGTACCAGTCGTGGTGTACTGGCTGGAACGAGAAATAGCCCAATGGGCCCACCGACGGGGATCGATCCCAAATCGACCGCGCATCAAGCGAGCGCTTTACCACTGGGTTACGTCCCGTCCCTTGTCTGAAACGAGGAACTATAATAATTCGACAAATACATTGCTTAAAAGTATTTAAATTTGAGGGCCAAGTAAATCTTAAAACAAAATAGGTCACTAATTGAAAATTTGTCCTATAGTTGCAAAAGTAACGTACTGGATGCCACCGGAAGGGCAGGTTATGCTGATATTCTCGAACATCTGATGTCACCACTGTTCTGAAAGTGATTCATGAGTGCATGTCATCACAGCTGTACTTATTCCAATGAGGTCTGTTCTGTGTTAGGTTTGATTTAGTAAACTAGTCTGGCAATGGCAGTGATCTATGAGCGATGCAGGAATGAGACACTGACCAGTAAAGGATCTTCTCGAGAGTGGCTGTCCTCCTATAGATGAGGCACTAGATAGAGATTCTTGGAATCAACCACTATTCAGTAAACTAGTCTGGCAATGGCAGTGATCTATGAGCGATGCAGGAATGAGACACTGACAAGTAAAGGATCTTCTCGAGAGTGGCTGTCCTCCTATAGATGAGGCACTAGATACAGATTCTTGGAATCAACCACTATTTAGTAAACTAGTCTGGCAATGGCAGTGATCTATGAGCGATGCAGGAATGAGACACTGACAAGTAAAGGATCTTCTCGAGAGTGGCTGTCCTCCTATAGATGAGGCACTAGATACAGATTCTTGGAATCAACCACTATTTAGTAAACTAGTCTGGCAATGGCAGTGATCTATGAGCGATGCAGGAATGAGACACTGACAAGTAAAGGATCTTCTCGAGAGTGGCTGTCCTCCTATAGATGAGGCACTAGATAGAGATTCTTGGAATCAACCACTATTTAGTAAACTAGTCTGGCAATGGCAGTGATCTATGAGCGATGCAGGAATGAGACACTGACCAGTAAAGGATCTTCTCGAGAGTGGCTGTCCTCCTATAGATGAGGCACTAGATAGAGATTCTTGGAATCAACCACTATTTAGTAAACTAGTCTGGCAATGGCAGTGATCTATGAGCGATGCAGGAATGAGACACTGACCAGTAAAGGATCTTCTCGAGAGTGGCTGTCCTCCTATAGATGAGGCACTAGATAGAGATTCTTGGAATCAACCTCCTTTTTGCCATTAGCCTATTCGACTCTGCACTATACAGAGATATGGTTTTGTCGTCCAGATTTAACCACTATGATTGATTCGTATTTTACATTTCTACAGGTAGTACTAAACCAAATCACTTCCGGCTGGGTCTAAGCTCAAGGTGCGCCCAACTTTTGATAGAGACGTTAAAGGGACATTCCCGAGTTTGCTGCAATTTTTATGATGTTATCGACTAACAGAGACTTTTTAACGATTGTAATTACATATCAAATATATTTTTCTGCATAAAATATTAGTGGCTGGATATAAACGTGTTTCTGATCGTTCTGATATTTGTACTACGTTAAATTTCATTTTATTTCCTAATATATATTTTTTCGTACGTCTTACAAATATTAAGACGACCAGAAACACATTGAATATACAGACACTAATATTTTAAACAAGAAAATATATTTGATATGTAAGTTTAATCGTAGAAATATTTTATTGGTCGGAAACATATTACAATGCCGCAAACTTTAATACCACTGTGATAAATGTGAGTGTGTTGGTTATAAACAAAATAGGTTCATCTGTAAAAAAAAAACATGTATGCAATTTTATTTCATCTAGTACCACTGTGCCTTGTGCGTGAAACATGTATGGGGTACCTGTAAAACAAAAGTACTCAAATTGTGTGTGGAACTAGGGTAGTCATAGACGCTACCCGTTATCTCTGAAATGAGCAGCTTCACCCCAATTGTTTTCTGATTCATTTTAAGTTTGAGGGGTGGTAGTATGTATATATGTCTATTGATACGCTGCAGGTAGGAGTGTTAGCCACATATGTTACTATTGTCGTCTATGGGATTTGATTTGATATAGGAGTTCGGTAACCTACACCTATATACACAATACTACGTGATCATATGTACGGCACGTCCGTGTCTTAAAGAGACAGTCCTCAGTTTTTAACCATTGCGAAGTGTTTCCGATCAGTACAGCCTTTTCGATGACGTAATACACAAATTAAATACATTGTCTTATTTAAAGGGACATTCCTGAGTTTGTTACATTGTTGTAAGAAGTTTCCGACTAATAAAATATTTCTACGATTAAACATACATATTAAACATATTTTCTGGTGTAGAATATCAGTGTCTGTATATTCAATGTGTAGAACGATCAGAAACACGTTTAATATACAGCCACTAATATTTTATGCAGAAAAATCTATTTGGTATGTAATTACAATCGTTAAAAAGTATATAATATTCGACAACATCTTAAAAATTGCAACAAACTCGGGAATGTCCCTTTAAAATATCAGTGTCTGTATTTACAAGGTATTTGTTGTTGTCCTAATGTTTGTAATAGCCCAAACCAGATTTTACCTCCCAATAATTTAGTACGTACGAAAACATATATATCACGAATTAAAGTAAAACCTGAGTGCTACAAACATTAATATACGACCGCAAACACATTCGATATACAGACACTGGTATTCGAAACAAGAAAATGTATTTAGTGTGAAATAGTAGTCGCCAACAAGTCTTTGTTATTGCAAACGTCTTATAATGGCTGCAGACTCAGGACAGTCCCTTTAATTGTTTTCCCGACTCTGCGTCTTTAAGACGGATGGAAATGACAGATGAGTGTGTGAGTGAGTACCTTTAAAGCCGCACGCCCTAATTCCATCCAGCGAAAATAAATTATAATTTGGTTAATCTACAAACCAGCAGGTTTTATATCAATAAATACCATCGGAATCCCCATGTCCCAATTGCTTGAAATCATTTTGAAAGTTTGTATTCTGATGTCACCGGTAGATGTCGCTCGAAGCACAACAATGCCTACGTCACGACAAATTTCACAGAGTGCGCACAGACTTGGGGTGCGTTCCTTTCACCTCTCCTGGACATGTTCCAACTGTTCTGTTCTGGTTGTATCCCCTCTCCAGATATCGTAAGACTTGGCAAAATTATTGGTTTTAAGGGTTTGTAACGTTTTGTATTGAGATACTTACTTGTCTGAACTTTATTGTTACTGAAAATGTTCACGAACTGTGAAGAAAAATGACACAAATGAACAACAAGCAAACGACAACAAATCGGATGTTGATTGCGCGAACCGTGCACGAGAAAACAAACCGAACCAAAATGATAACGGTCACGTGGTATACCAACGTCTGTGACATTGAAATGGGAATATCCCCTCTAAAAATAGATTAGACCTTGTCTGCTCAACGGTTTTTTCTCAGAGGCCCGTGGCATTTTATGAAATACGAAAAATGCATTTTGTGGTATTACAAACACCAGGATTACCAGGATTACCAAAAATCACTTCAGGTGAATGGAAATGTATATTCTAAATAATAAACGGTAAGTAAAGTGCAATTTTATTTGTGAAAAAAATGGGTTTAATAGCAAAAAACAACGGCGTAATGGTTAACAACTAGGGCGTGTCCCTTTAACATGTCCATATACCACTAAGGTTTCACGCATGTCTGTCGCGGGCCAAGTCTCTAGATAGCCAACGGCTTGGTCCAGGACAGAATACTAAGGGACAATTTAGATTTTTAAACCAAAATTGGGACTAGGGACTTTAATAATATTTAAATTTAAAAGCGCAAGTTCAAAAATAAATAACAATATAACCCTAAATAATTTTAAAATTTAATATTTTAGAGCGGGCATTTCAAAAAGATAAAATTAATAAAGTATAAATTACAATTAAGAGAATTTTAAGCCCTGGAGGAAAGAAGGAGAGATTAGGCCATACAGCTTTATTTATTGGGTAATTAAAGAAGGATAACTGTTCATATCCGGAACCTCAGTGTGACCCGTCAGGGAAACCGGCATCTTCATAAATCAAGGCAAATATTCGTTCCTCGTATTCAGCCTTGATACATATCGTCAAGAAATCGTGCCACAAAATGCTTAAATTTCATTGGATGCGATGAGATCTGACTGCAACGAATCGCAACGCTCCTTATAGATTCCCTTGTTATTGTAAACAAAGATGGCAGCGTCAGCGTCCGTGGAAACGTGTCGTGTTTGTCACGATATGTTAAAAAAAAGGTTTCGGCGGTTAATTTTTGATATTGCTTTCAAGATTGTCACATGTTACCGATGCTGTGATTGGTCAGCGATGTCATCGTGTAAGGGACATACTCGGTGTTACAAATTTTCTTCCAATAGAGGGCGCTAGTAGTGGATATCAGTAATCTTGACTACATGTATCAAGGCTGAATACGAGGAACGAATATTAGCCTTGATTTATGAAGATGGGAAACCGGGAGAGGGCGGGGTGGGACCCCAGAACAGACCTAAATCAAACCTACGGCCGAAACCGCTGACGCCTTATAGCCACCCTACATCTACTGAGCTCCAACCCCCCATCACCCAGATCCCCGGGTTCACAAATATTAAGAATCCAACGATGGTGTCACATAAAATGTGAAGAGGTCCAACGTTGAAACAGAAGGAGAAGAGGCAAAGGTAGATTGGGTAGATAAGGAAGGAGAGGTTGGGCCCGAGCCATACAGGTTTATTTATTGGGTAATTAAAGAAGGATAACTGCTCATATCTGGAACTTCAGTGTGACCCGTCAGGGAAACCGGGAGAGGGCGGGGGTGGGACCCCAGAACAGACCTAAACCAAACCTACGAATGACAGTTGAAAACTTACCGTTCTGAATCGCCACTCCCACGTTGAGTTGACCGGTTTGCCTGGAGGGTAATCGTGACGTTTACCAACCCACGA
This sequence comes from Gigantopelta aegis, assembly GCF_016097555.1. Taxonomy (NCBI): domain Eukaryota; kingdom Metazoa; phylum Mollusca; class Gastropoda; order Neomphalida; family Peltospiridae; genus Gigantopelta; species Gigantopelta aegis. Next base: position 30,086,812 of record NC_054703.1, on the reverse strand, counting down.
ATACACGTCGAATCCGCGAACCTTTTTCTGAAAACAAAAACCCAAAAATATTTGCGAACACTCGTGAAATTCTCTCAAATATTGTTTTCAGAGAATTATTCAAAAAAGTTAATACTCCTCAAATCCAAATTCTGTTTTTCCCGAAAGAAAAATGAACAAAATATTTAGTTACGAATATCTTTCAAATCCACGTGCTCTTTTCCTGAGAACATGCAATATTATTTAGTTACGAATACTCGTCAAACCTATTTATGCTCTTTTTATAGAACAAGTAATTAGTTACGTATATTCGTCAAATCCATACAAAATCAGATCCGGTTTACCATAGTAGCATATGTAGCACGTGCTACGACCCCGCGCTTTAGGGGGACGCGCGGTGATGTATACATTTATTTTCCCCAGGTCATTTCCCCCTCTCCCCGAGGGGGTTGCAAATTATATATCCTGTTAAGGTTTTTTTCTTCATAGTAGCATATGTAGCACGCGCTACGGCCCCGCGCTTCAGGGGGCCGCGCGGTAATGTATACATTTATAATCACCAGGTCATTTTTTTTCCCTCTCCCCGAGTGGGTTGCAAGTAAAAGTAAAGTTTGTTTTATTTAACGACGCCACTAGAGCACATTGATTTTTTATCTTATCATCGGCTATTGGACGTCAAACATATGGTCATGCTGACACTGTTTTTAGAGGAAACCCGCTGTCGCCACATAGGCTACTCTTTTACGATAGGCAGCAAGGGATCTTTTATTTGCGCTTCCCACAGGCAGGATAGTACAAACCATGGCCTCTGTTGAACCAGTTATGGATCGCTGGTCGGTGCAAGTGGTTTACACCTACCCATTGAGTCTTGCGGAGCACTCACTCAGGGTTTGGAGTCGGTATCTGGACTAAAAATCCCATGCCTCGACTGGGATCCGAATCCAGTACCTACCAGCCTGTAGGCCGATGGCCTAACCACGACGCCACCGAGGCCGGTCAGGGTTGCAAGTAAGTAACTTGTTTAACGTGCTGGGCTTTCGAACACCCTCATCCCGAGAACCGGCCTCAGTGGCGCAGTGGTTAAGCCATCGGACTACAGGCTGGTAGGTACAGGGTTCGCAGCCCAGTATCGGCTCCAACCCAGAGCGAGTTCTTAAGGGCTCAATGGGTAGGTGTAAGGCCACTACACCCTCTTCTCTCTCACTAACCACTAACAAACTATCAATTAACCCACTGTCCTGGACAGACAGCCCAGATAGCTGAGGTGTGTGCCCAGGAAACGTGCTTGAACCTTAATTGGATATAAGCACGAAAATAAGTTGAAATCAATCAATCATCCCGAGTCCGACCTCAGATAAGATCGGGGGACAGGGATTACCTAAGTATAAAATATAAGTAATGTTTGGTGTCAGTGACCATAAACGGCTCTAATAGTGAAACATGCGACTTAGTGTTTAAAAACTAGTGTCTGTCGCTTTAAATTAAAGGCATACTGTCACGGATTTAAGAACCTTATTTCTCTAAAAATGGATAATAAATAAAATTTACATTAATTGTTGGAAACCAAATCTAACTATCGCATCACCTTAACTGAACCATGATGGGGGTGAAATCCATGTCAATCCTCTCGGCAATTTTAGTTTTTGAATTATGGACCATTGCCATAATTCAATTATTATTTTTATAAAATATCATTAATAATTGGAGTATGGTGATTATGAAGATGGTTGAATAAAGTATATTTAGGGACAAATCAAATTATATTTGTTCAGATAATTCTTTGTTAGACCATTAAATAGGTCAGTGGTCTGTGACAATATGCCTTTAAACTAGATAGGTCCATTGGTGACTTACCAAGCCTTCGTAGGTGACGCCGTTCGTATCGAGGTAGAAGAACTCCCTGCCGGTTCTGATACGCACGTGGTGCGGGTCGGTTTTCACGTCGTCGAGGTTAGACATCTCTATCTGGATGGCCGTGCAGTTTCCTATCTCATTATCTGTGACGTAAGAGATGCCTGCGAATATAATTATCACAATGAGCTCGTTAGGTCAGGTCAGGTCAGGTCAGGTCATGGGCTTTACGTGCACATTCAGAGCAAGCTGTTGTAGCGCACGCCTGTCCCGTCCAAGACAGGAAAGGAGGGGGACAGAAGGGACCGCCTGCACTGGCAGGTGCAAGGGAGCACCAGCAGCCCGACCGTGGTCGGTAGCAGGCGGAGGGGGGGGGGGGGGGGGGGGGGGTGATGGTGCTATTGAATTTAGAATGGAACAAAGTATTAATGAGCTCGTTCCGAGGAATATTACTTGAAAGCGAATGTTGGTGGCGCAGTGGTTAAGCCATCGGACTACAGGCTGGTAGGTACAGGGTTCACAGCCCGGTATCGGCTCCAACACAGAGCGAGTTCTTAAACGGCTCAGTGGGTATGTGTATGGCCACTACACCCTCCTCTCTCTCTCTCTCTCTCTCTCTCTCTCTCTCTCTCTCTCTCTCTCTCTCTCTCTCTCTCTCTCTCTCTCTCACTAACCAACTAACAACTAACCCACTGTCCTGGACAGACAGCCCAGATAGCGGAGGTGTGTTCCCATGACAGCGTGTTTGAGCCTTAATTGGATATAAGCACGAAAATAAATTGAAATGAAATAAAGCGAATGTCACATGCCAGTTGAGTTGAAACACCACAGAGTGGCACGGGTTACGTCCTCTGTGCAGGTTACTCTTGGAATAACTGACGTTATAATTATGTAAAAACAGTGCAAAGAGCTGCGGAAAAAACAACAAAACAATATGAAAATGAGCCCAATTTATATCATCGTATACAAATCAAAATGTTTTTAAAATACATTTCTAAAAACAAATTGGTGGGGGGAGGGGGTAAAAAACACGTCACATTTCAAATACAGGTATATCGTTTCTCGTCGGCTTCTAGTGATTACTGGTACTCTCCACCAAAATGTGAGGCACTGTCACTGTCAGTGCCAGCTGCTAAAGCAAAAAAAGTTAAAGTTTATTTTGTTTAACGACACAACTAGAGCACATTGATTTGTTATTGGTTATTGGATGTCAAACATTTGCTGCTGAAGCAAATGCATAATGCATCATAATGCATGGCTCCGTTCCACGAAACGATCTTATCGCTACGATCACCTTAAATACATAAAATAGACACTAAGTTTGGTTAATTTACATATCTGTAACAAATTTGAATAAAACATAGTGAAACAAGAGTCTGTGGTGTTGAAATACCCTTAAAAATAGACTAAACCGCGACTATATAACCGTTACTTTTCAGACGCACGTGCGTTTTTAAAAATATCCCCCCAAAAAAAGCATTTTGTGATAGAAACACCAGGATGACCAGAAACACATCGGTTGTACGAAAATGGATAATCTAAACAATAAAATATAAGTAATGTTTGATTTCAGTGATCATAATCGGCTCTAATAGTGATAAATATGCCTTAGTGTTTAAAAACTAGGGTCTGTCCCTTTAACAACTGTAAGTAATCTTTAGCGAGTGCCCCACCCCAGTCGCAAACATGAACAACAACATTTTACAAGCTGATGGTTGTAGTATCTATTCTTAAAGGCAATAGACACCGCTCCCACAGATCCTCCACCCCAAACGCTCCCCTGCCCATCTCCACCGCACAGAGCCGTCCCGCAGAAATCAGTGATTATTGTTGTACACAGAATAATACGTTGTAGCTCCCTTACCCTCACCCGCACAATTCCTCCAATTCCCATCGGACTGTCCCGTCCTACAATATTCAAGGTTTAGTTTCGTACGCAGAACACGTTCCAGCCCAGCCCACCCACCCCCCGCACCACCACCACCACCACCTCCGCCTCCGCCCACCCCAACTTATTGTCGTACACAAAACAACACGTTCCAGCCCAACCCCCAGTCACTTCACAGTCCCGTCCCACAGTAACCAGTTTTTATTGTCGTACACAGAACAACACGTTCCAGCCCCAACCCCAATCATTTCACAGTTCCGTCCCACAGTAGCCAGTGTTTATTGTCGTACACAGAACAACACGCCCTAACCCCAGTCACTTCACAGTCCCGTCCCACAGTAACCAGTGTTTATTGTCGTACACAGAACAACACGCCCTAACCCCAGTCACTTCACAGTCCCGTCCCACAGCAACCAGTTTTTATTGTCGTACACAGAACAACACGCCCCACCCCCAGTCACTTCACTGTCCCGTCCCACAGTAACCAGTGTTTATTGTCGTACACAGAACAACACGCCCCACCCTCAGTCACTTAACAGTCCCGTCCCACAGTAACCAGTGTTTATTCTACACGGAACAACACGCCCCCCCCCCCCCCAGTCACTTCATAGTCCCGTCCCACAGTAACCAGTGTTTATTATCGTACACAGAACAACACGTTCCAGTTGCTGATGGCAACTGACGGCGTCACGTCGTACGCCTTCTTCCTGTACAAGCACGACGGCATGGGCTGGAGCAGCAACAACGACGGCAGACTGGCCAGCGTCGGCTTCCAGCTGGGCCAGAGCATCTTCTCCAACAACCCTGCCAGTCTCAAACAGGATGTGTTAAACATAGACAAAATGACAGGTACAGTGTGTGTGTGTGTGTGTGTGTGTGTGTGTGTGTGTGTGTGTGTGTGTGTGTGTGTGTGTGTGTGTGTGTGTGTGTGTGTGTGTGTGTGTGTCTGTGTGTGTGACACGTGTTCGACATAGAAAATATATCAGGAACAGTCTGTGTGTGTGGAGGGGTGACATGTTCGACACATACAAGATATACCAGGTACGGTAGGGGTGATGGTAGTGACGTGTTCCACATAGACAAGATATCGATTACAGTGGGGGTGATGGTGGTGACGTGTTCGACATAGACAAGATACCAGGTACAGTGGGGTGATGGTGGGAACGTGTTCGACCTAGACAAGTTACCAGTTACAGTGGGAGTGATGGTGGTGACGTGTTCGACATAGACAAGATGCCAGTTACAGTGGGAGTGATGGTGGTGACGTGTTAGATATAGACAATATACCAGATACAGTGGGAGTGATAGTGGTGACGTGTTCGACATAGACAAGATACCAGATACATTGGATGTGATGGTGTTGACGTCTTCGACATAGACAAGATACCAGGTACAGTGGTGGTGATCGTGGTGACGTGTTGGACATAGACAAGATATACCAGATACAGTGGATATGATGGTGGTGACGTGTTCGACATAAACAAGATACCAGGTACAGTGGGGTGATGGCGGTAACGTGTTCGACATAGACAAGATACCAGGTACAGTGGGGTGATGGCGGTAACGTGTTCGACATAGACAAGATACCAGGTACAGTGGGGGTGATCTTGGTAACGTGTTCGACATAGACAAGATATACCAAATACAGTGGATATGATGGTGGTGACGTGTTAGACATTGACAACATACCGACAACAGTGGGGGGTGATGTTGGTGACTTGTTCGACATTGAGATGATACCGATTATAGTGGTGGTGATGGTGGTGTCGTGTTCGACATAGACAAGATACCGATTACAGTCGGGGTGATGGTGGTGACGTGTTCGACATAGACAATATATACCAGATACATTGGATGTGATGGTGTTGACGTGTTTGATATAAACAATATACCAGATACAGTGGGGATGATAGTGGTGGTGTGTTCGACATAGACAAGATACCACGTACAATGGGGATGATGATGATGACGTGTTCGACATAGACAAGATACCAGTTACAGTGGGAGTGATGGTGGTGACGTGTTTGATATGGACAAGATACCGATTACAGTGGGGGGTGATGGTGGTGACGTGTTGGACATAGACAAGATAACAGGTACAGTGTGAGTGATGGTGGTGACGTGTTCGACATAGACTAGATACTAGTTTCAGTGGGAGTGATGGTGGTGACGTGTTCGACATAGACAAGATACCAGTTACAGTGGGAGTGATGGTGGTGACGTGTTTGATATAGACAATATGCCAGATACAGTGGGGGTGATAGTGGTGACGTGTTCGACATAGACAAGACAACAGATACATTACATGTGATGGTGGTGACGTGTTCGACATAGACAAGATACCATGTACAGTGGTGCTGATGGTGGTGAATTTTTCGACATAGACAAGATATACCAGATAGACAATATACCAGATACAGTGGGGTTGATAGTGGTGACGTGTTCGACATAGACAAGATACCACGTACAATGGGGATGATGGTGGTGACGTGTTCGACATAGACAAGATACCAGTTACAGTGGGAGTGATGGTGGTGACATGTTTGATATAGACAAGATACCAATTACAGTGGGGGTGATGGTGGTGACGTGTTGGACATAGACAAGATACCAGGTACAGTGTGGGTGATGGTGGTAACGTGTTGAACAAAGACAAGAAACCAGGTACAGTGTGAGTGATGGAGGTGACCTGTTCGACATAGACAAGATACCAGTTACAGTGGGAATGATGGTGGTGACGTGTTTGATATAGACAAGATACCAGTTACAGTGGGAGTGATGGTGGTGACGTGTTTTATATAGACAAGATACCAGATACAGTGGGGTGATAGTGGTGACGTGTTCGACATAGACAAGATACCAGGTACAGTGTGGGTAATGGTGGTGACGTGTTCGACATAGACAAGATACCAGTTACAGTGGGGGTGATGGTAGTGGCGTGTTCGATATAGACGAGATGTACCAGCTGCAGTGGGTTGATGGTGGTGACGTTTTCGATGTAGACAAGGTTACAGGTACAGTGGGGGTGATGGTGTTGCCGTGTTCGACATAGACAAGATACCAGGTACAGTGGGGGTGATGGTGGTAACGTGTTGGACATAGACAAGATACCAGTTACAGTGGGGGTGATGGTGGTGACGTGTTGTGTTCTTTGAGTTTTCCTCCGAAGTGGAGCGCACCAGACGCCGTGAAGATGTGCCCTCTACCAAGCGATTTCTTGTAGCCGAAGAGGAACCGCTGGCTTGTTTTAGACAGGTCTTGTACCACGCACTGACCTACAACACAATACCACTGTCCGTTTTAGACAGGTCCTCTACCACGCACTCACTAACGAGACAATACCACTGTCCGTTTTAGATTGGTATTGTACCACGCACTGACCTACAACACAATACCACTGTCCGTTTTAGACAGGTCCTCTACCACGCACTCACAACACAATACCACTGTCCGTTTTAGACAGGTCCTCTACCACGCAGTGACCTACAACACAATACTATTGTCCGTTTTATACAGGTCCTGTACCACGCACTGACCTACAACCCAATACCACTGTCCGTTTTACACAGGTCCTGTAGAACGCACTCACCTACAACTAGTACAGCGGTTAAGGCCCACATATCATAAGAATCGTGCAAAATTTGACAAAAGCATGAAAATTGGCATACAGATAGCTTAACGTGTAGATTCATATAAGCCTAGGTACCCATCGCCGTCACCATGGTAACTGCCCGCCATCTTGAATTTCAAAATGGCCGCCCTCAAAATACGATATTTGTCATATCTCGACTCCTAAGCAACATAAAACATGATGTTTATGTCTAACATAACATTGTCATCCATTTATGCGATAATCAATATGCTCAGATTATTATTTTATTGATTTTCAAGATGGCTGACAATTCAAAGCAATAATGTTTATATATTTGTTGGTTTCTACCAACCATAATGAAATACAGTATCAGCAACTTTTGATTGCTATGAGGAATATTGTATGATCTTTTTATTATCATGTATATGATATAATAAAACTAATTAAACATACTATTTAGAACATATTTAACATACAACAGTAACAACAACCTCACACGTACAGTTGATAATTCCTTAATTGTAATGAAATACATACATCACTCATCTGGGAATAGTACTTTAACCTCAGAATACCTCAGTTAAAGTCAGGTGTCGCCACATGCTCCCCTGCAGCTACATAGGTCTGTGCATTGAAGACCTGACTTGTAACATTTGCACTGGCGTTTGCATCCCTTCTTGCAGCCACAGTGCACCAGCTCATAGCAGGACTTTGAAGCTTCTGGTCAGTCAGTCCAAAATGGCATATCAGCAATACCTGACACAGATGCCTGATGAAGATAATGCCGTTTCGTTCGAAGAATGGTGTGTCATGCAATGCGCTGAGCAACCTCAATTCAAGTACTGGGAACTGACGTTGCAGCTCGAACTTATAGTGCAACAATTCGTGCGATCAATTCAAGAGAGGAACTTCACAATGTATGTTCAACGCTTGCTTCAAATTGTGCCTTGGCTCTTCGCATTTGATCACAAATTATTGCCGATGGCTCCCGGTGCACATCAGTGATATGGTCAACCTACCCAATAACCATCCGGAAATATATGGGCAGTTCAAGAAAGGTCATTTCGTTGTACAGAAAACGAAGAATATCTTCTCTGCAATGACCATCGACCAGTGCCATGGACAGGTAAATGAATTGATTAAAGGAGATGGTGGCGCAGTTGGGTTGACTGAGAATCCACAGGCCCTTGAAAGGTGGATGGTTGCGGGGCCAGAGATATCACGTGTCGTACTTGAATTTGAAAAGAGCTTCCAAGCAGCCAATGATAGAGAGAAATCCCACAAACACCATGAACAATACTATGGTGTTCAAAATAAATTTGAAAAGAGCTTCCAAGCAGCCAATGATAGAGAGAAATCCCACAAACACCATGAACAATACTATGGTGTTCAAAATAAATTTGAAAAGAGCTTCCAAGCAGCCAATGGTAGAGAGAAATCCCACAAACACCATGAACAATACTATGGTGTTCAAAATAAATTTGAAAAGAGCTTCCAAGCAGCCAATGATAGAGAGACATCCCACAAACACCATGAACAATACTATGGTGTTCAAAATAAATTTGAAAAGAGCTTCCAAGCAGCCAATGATAGAGAGAAATCCCACAAACACCATGAACAATACTATGGTGTTCAAAATAAATTTGAAAAGAGCTTCCAAGCAGCCAATGATAGAGCGAAATCCCACAAACACCATGAACAATACTATGGTGTTCAAAATACATTTGCCAAACAAGTACTCACTCTGGTGCCTGCATTTGTCGACTTGGGAAACCCGTACCTGGAAGATAGCGGTGATCTGTTTAGTCTCGATACCAAAATGATCATGATACCAAAATGATCATGGGCAAAGACGTGATACACACAGTGTACAATGTTGAGGAAATTGGGAAAGGACAATATCGTAGCTTCATGACAGAACGACTAAAAAATCCAGCAAACAAGCACCTTAGTGATATTGTGAAAACGAACAAATTGCCACTATTCAACACTCCTCATGAGAAGCCAAAATCAAAGAGCAAATTGCAATTTGCATCACTAAAGACCAACTGTACCCTATTTGCTCGGCTGTATATTGCTTGTCAAGCTAAGCAAGGCAACCTTGATACCTTCTTTGAGCATGGAAACCAGCCATCACCTCCATCCATATCTGACATGGATCAACTTCGACAAGGATCAATTGAATTGTCAGCCATCTTGACAATCAATATAATAATAATCTGAGCATATTGATTATCGCATAAATGGATTTCTTGACCCTGAAAATGTTATGTTAGACATCAACATCATGTTTCTACGTTGCTTAGGAGTCGCGATATGACGAATATCGTATTTTGAGGGCGGCCATTTTGAAATTCAAGATGGCGGCCAGTTACCATGGTGATAGCGATGGGTACCTAGGCTTATATGAATCTACACATGATAAGCTAGAGCATCTGTCAAATGTAAACGACAAACCCGTATTCCGATATCTAAATCGTATGTCTACACAAGGCAGAGTCGAGTTTGATTCCACGATCCATTGCCCTAGATCCTCGTCCTCAGGAGGACTGCCACTCCCCTAAGAGATCCGAAACAGGGTGTTTCATCCCTCCTGCACCGCACATAGGAGGATTGCCACTCCCCAAGGAAATCACAAACAGGGTGCTTCATCCCTCCTGCACCGCACATGGGAGGACTGCCACTCTGCTAGGAGATCCGTAACAGTGTTTTATCCTTCCTGCACCGACCCTAGGAGATCCTTAACAGGGTTATTTCATCCCTCCTGCACTGCCCCTAGGAGATCCATAAAAGTATGTTTCATCCCTCCTGCACCGACCCTAGGAGATGCGTAACAGAGTTATTTCATCCCGCCTGCACTGCTCCTAGGAGATACGTAATATAGTTATTTCATCCCTCCTGCAACAGGGTGTTTCGTCCCTCCTGCACCGCCCCAAGGATATTCGTAATAGAGTTATTTCATCCCTCCTGCACCGCCCTAGGAGATACGTAACAGCGTTATTTCATCCCTCCTGCACTGCTAGGAGATACATAATAGAGTTATTTCATCCCTCCTGCACTGGTCCTAGGAGATACGTAACAGGGTGTTTCGTCCCTCCTGCGCCGCCCCTATGAGATACGTAACAGGGTTATTTCATCCCTCCTACACCGCCTCTAGGAGATTCGTAACCGGGTTATTTCATCTCTCCTGCACCGCCTCTAGGAGATTCGTAACCGGGTTATTTCATCCCTCCTGCACCGCCTCTAGGAGATTCGTAACAGGGTTATTTCATCCCTCCTGCACCGCCTCTAGGAGATTCGTAACCGGATTATTTCATCCCTCCTGCACCGCCTCTAGGAGATTCGTAACCGGGTTATTTCATCCCTCCTGCACCGCCTCTACGAGATTCGTAACCGGGTTATTTCATCCCTGCTGAACTGCAACTAGGATGACTGCCACTCCTAAGACTAGCTTAATGAATGAATGAATGAATGAATGAATCTTTAACGACACCCCAGCATGAAAACATAAATCGGCTTCTGGCAGTGGTGTAGGCAGGATTTTGTATTGGGGGCGGGGGGGGGGGGGGGCACCTGTGTAGTGAGATTAGACACAGGAACCTTTTTAATGTTATTAATAAGCGAAAAGGTAGAAATTTCCCAGGATTTCCACTGGCTTCTGGGTGTGAAACTATGGTAAATCAAAGAAATAACAGACTAGCTTAAACACAGGTCTTTAGTCCATCTGTCCCCGGGACAGACATGCTCGAAACCTCTGTGGTACATGAGCATGTTAAAATATTACGCACGCACTAATATTAGTGATGCTTGCGATTGTGACTGTAAAACCCCAGTCTCACATACACGAATTATATCCCGAATGGGCCCGATTTAAGAATTCTTGGTGATTCTTGGATATACGTACTGAGACCGTTGGGGGTTCCTGGTCTTTCCTCAGTATTCTTGAATGTTCTGGATCGACTCCCGGCTATTTTGAACATGTCGGGAGTAATCGTGAATAAAGTTGAAATCGTAACTCAATCTTACGAGTTCTTGAGGGCATCGTGCGTAACCGCAGTATGTTCGTAGACGCATTCGGGATATTCGTGGTTAAACGTGGGGTATCCGTACGACTATTGAAGGGTATTTCTCTACCTCTGGCTCTTTCTCTGCCTTTGGTTCTCCACGGGTACGCTGGCTCTTCCCTCGTCCCTTACGGCCGGTTGCTGACTTCTTGAAGAGCGGCATGGTGATGTTCCTTATATGCAGGCAGAACGTCGAATAAAATTTGGCCTGTTCGGCAGCCTTCATATAGGCGTCTTGCGGCAGTCATACTGGTTCTTGAGGCAGTCGTACTGATTCGTGAAGCAGTCGAGCGGATTCGTAGGCGTGTCGTAGTAATTCTTGACGCGTTCCGCATTAATCGCCATGATTCGTAGCGTATTCGGGAAGGCATCCTAGGGGACGCGTAGTAGGTCGTCCCGATTTGTAATGAATCGGGTACAAGATCGTAGTGGTATCGTATTCGTTCTTGCAGCAGCCGTGAGCATTCGTACGCAGTTCGGGAAAGAAGCTCAATCATGCAAATTTTGCCGCAAACAAATCGGGAGCAATCGGGGCTGCATAGGATCGTGTATATTCCTGGACATTCGGGGTATAATTCGTGTATGTGTGACTGGGGCTTTACGAATCATTTACCTGTATTGGGCAGGACAGCTATGAACTCGTTGATGTTGTAGTCGAAGTAGCATAAGATCTCCTGCCCTTGATCCATCTGTCTGACATCGCCCAGGTTGTCGATATGTTTGTGTTACTAATATTAGTGATGCTTGCGATTGTGACTGTAACGAATCATTTACCTGTATTGGGCAGGACAGCGATGAACTCGTTGATGTTGTAGTCGAAGTAGCCGTAGATCTCCTGCCCCTGGTCCATCTGCCTGACCTCGCCAAGGTTGTTCGTGTAATCGAAGATCTCCTGTACCTCCGTCGTGGACAGCTTGTTGATGATAACACACTCGATATGCACCTGGTACTGGTCGGGCAGGGATGGTTTTTTGGGGTCCTCTGTAAGTTACAATTCACACGGTCTACAGTGAAGAGAATATGAGGAAGGAAGGAAGGAAGGAAGGAAGGAAGGAGGGAAGGAAGGAAGGAAGGAAGGAAGGAAGGAAGGAAGGAGGGAAGGAAGGAAGGAAGGAAGGAAATGTTTAATTTAAAGACGCACTCAACACATTGTATTAACTGTTATATGTGTCAGAGATATTATGGTTAAGGACCACAAAGATATTGAGAGAGAAACCCCTAGTCTGGCAGGGATGGTTTTCGGGGGTCACCTGTAAGTTACAATTCACACGGTCTACAGTGAAGAGAATATGAGGAAGGAAGGAAGGAAGGAAGGAAGGAAGGAAAGAAATGTTTAATTTAAAGACGCACTCAACACATTGTATTAACTGTTATATGTGTCAGAGATATTATGGTTAAGGACCACAAAGATATTGAGAGAGAAACCCCTAGTCTGGCAGGGATGGTTTTCGGGGATCACCTGTAAGTTACAATTCACACGGTCTACAGTGAAGAGAATATGAGGAAGGAAGGAAGGAAGGAGGGAAGGAAGGAAGGAAGGAAGGAAATGTTTAATTTAAAGACGCACTCAACACATTGTATTAACTGTTATATGTGTCAGAGATATTATAGTTAAGGACCACAAAGATATTGAGAGAGAAACCCCTAGTCTGGCAGGGATGGTTTTCGGGGGTCACCTGTAAGTTACAATTCACACGGTCTACAGCGAAGAGAATATGAGAAAGGAAGGAAGGAAGGAAGGAAGGAAGGACCGACAGCGTATCAAGCGGACGCTTTACCACTGGGCTACATACCGCCCACCAGTTAACCAATTTCAGTTAACATTTTCCTAGACAATCGTTTATGGATTTTTATAATCGAGCATTACATTGGTAGAACCGAAACGATACATTTTAATCGACCACTGGAACATCACACTCTGGTTTGATTGCTGCACCCTCCCCTCTCCCCTCCCACCCGCAAAAAAAAGGAAAAAGAAAGAAAGAAAGAAATGTTTTATTTAACGACGCACTCAACACATTTTATTTACGGTTATATGGCGTCAGACATATGGTTAAGGACCACACACATTTTGAGAGGAAACCCGCTATCACCACTATATGGGCTACTCTTTCCGATTAGCAGCAAGGGATCTTTTTTTTTGCGCTTCCCACAGGCAGGATAGCACAAACCATGGCCTTTGTTGAACCAGTTATGGATCACTGGTCGGTGCAAATGGTTGGCATCTACCCGTTGAGCCTTGCGGAGCACTCACTCAGGGTTTGGAGTCGGTATCTGGATTAAAAATTCCATGCCTCGATTGGGATCCGAACCCAGTACCTACCAGCCTGTAGACCGATGGCCTAACCACGACGCCACCGAGGCCGGTAGGAAAAAGAAAACAAAAGTAACTAAATCCGTTAATAAAACCACCTCCATCACACTCCTCTCTGAGTCCGCTCCTGACCATTCCCTGACCACCTTCGTGAACATGCTACAGAGAACAACCATCATAAGAAGAAAAAACGGCCTCGGTGGCGTCGTGGCAGGCCATCGGTCTACAGGCTGGTAGGTACTGGGTTCGAATCCCAGTCGAGGCATGGGATTTTTAATCCAGATACCGAGTCCAAACCCTGAGTGAGTGCTCCGCAAGGCTCAATGGGTAGGTGTAAACCACTTGCACCGACCAGTGATCCATAACTGGTTCAACAAAGGCCATGGTTTGTGCTATCCTGCCTGTGGGAAGCGCAAATAAAAGATCCCTTGCTGCCTGTCGTAAAAGAGTAGCCTATGTGGCGACAGCGGGTTTCCTCTAAAAAAAAAATCTGTGTGGTCCTTAACCATATGTCTGACGCCATATAACCGTAAATAAAATGTGTTGAGTGCGTCGTTAAATAAAACACTTCTTTCTTTCTTTTTTTCATAACAAAAAGAAAACACACATTGACACCCACACCCACATAACCACACCCCCACAATCTCCCACATGCACCCCCCCCCCCCCGCTAAGATACACACATACGCTAATTCCTCTCTCTCTCTCTCTCTCTCTCTCTCTCTCTCTCTCTCTCTCTCTCTCTCTCTCTCTCTCTCTCGGTTTGGGATCGATCCCCGTCAGTGGGCCCACTGCGCTATTTCTCGCTCCAGCCAGTACATCAAAGGCCGTGGTATGTGCTATCCTGTCTATAGGATGGTGCATATAAAAGATACCTTGCTGCTAATCGAAAAGAGTAGCCCATGAAGTGGCGACAGCGGATTTCCTCCCTCAATATCTGTGTGGTCCTTACCCATATGTCTGAAGCCATATAACCGTAAATAAAATGTGTTGAGTGTGTCGTTAAATAAAACATTTCTTTCCTTCCTTCCTTGTTGTGTTTGTTTGTTTTGTTTTTTTACCGCCCTAGTCTGATGTTTTTTTATTCTTTCTTTCTTCTAAATTTTAAAATTATTTTCGTGCTTATATCCAATCAAAGTTGAAGCACACTGTCCTGGGCACACACTTCAGCTATTTGACCTGTCTGTCCAGTACAGTTGGTTAGTTGTTAGTTGTTGGTGGTTAATGAGAGAGAAGAGGGTGTAGTGGTTTTACACCTATCCATTGAGTCGTTAAAACTCGCTCTGAGTGGGAGCCTAAACTGGGCTGCGAACGCTGTACCTACCAGACCTATGTCCGGTGGCCTAACCACGACACCACTGAGGTCGGTGGGGTTTTTTTATTGCGGCCACCCACATTGGTCTGCCACTCATGCAGTCAATTATTTGTATTATGGCCAACGGACATATGTAAAAGGTAGTGGTGAGAAAGTAAAGTTCGACTGAGAGAGATATACTCACTTGGCCCAGGGGCTGGGATCAGTGATGGGTCACAAACAGTCGTGTCTAGTAGACCCGCCCTCGTCACGTGCAGCAGCGCAACAGCGACAAGAAACCGTAACCCGTCCATTTGAAATCTGAAACACACAAATATAATGCTTGTTAGCTTATTGTCCAGAAACAAACCGTAACCGTTCCATTTGAAATCTGAAACACACAAATATAATGCTTGTTAGCTTATTGTCCAGAAACAAACCGTAACCGTTCCATTTGAAATCTGAAACACACAAATATAATGTTTGTTAGCGTATTGTCCAGAAATAAACCGTATCACTTTCATTTGAACTCTGTAACGCACAAATATAATGCGTGTTAGCTTACTGACCAGAAACAAACCGTAACCGTTCCATTTGAAATCTGAAACACACAAATATAATGCTTGTTAGCGTATTGTCCAGAAACAAACCGTAACCGTTCCATTTGAAATCTGAAACACACAAATATAATGTTTGTTAGCTTATTGTCCAGAAACAAACCGTAACCGTTCCATTTGAAATCTGAAACACACAAATATAATGCTTGTTAGCTTATTGTCCAGAAACAAACCGTAACCGTTCCATTTGAAATCTGAAACACACAAATATAATGATTGTTAGCGTATTGCCCAGAAACAAACCGTATCACTTTCATTTGAACTCTGTAACACACAAATATAATGTTTGTTAGCTTATTGACCAGAAACAAACCGTAACCATTCCATTTGAAATCTGAAACACACAAATATAATGCTTGTTAGTTTATTGACCAGAAACAAACCGTAACCGTTCCATTTGAAATCTGAAACACACAAATATAATGCTTGTTAGTTTATTGTCCAGAAACAAACCGTAACCCGACCATATGAAATCTGAAACACACAAATATAATGCTTCTTAGCGTATTGTCCAGAAACAAACCGCATTACTTTCATTTGAAATCTGAAACACACAAATATAATGCTTGTTAGCTTATTGTCCAGAAACAAACCGTAACCGTTCCATTTGAAATCTGAAACACACAAATATAATGCTTGTTAGCGTATTGCCCAGAAACAAACCGTATCACTTTCATTTGAACTCTGTAACACACAAATATAATGTTTGTTAACTTATTGACCAGAAACAAACCGTAACCATTCCATTTGAAATCTGAAACACACAAATATAATGCTTGTTAGTTTATTGACCCGAAACAAACCGTAACCGTTCCATTTGAAATCTGAAACACACAAATATAATGCTTGTTAGTTTATTGTCCAGAAACAAACCGTAACCCGTCCATATGAAATCTGAAACACACAAATATAATGCTTCTTAGCGTATTGTCCAGACACAAACCGCATTACTTTCATTTGAAATCTGAAACACACAAATATAATGCTTGTTAGCTTATTGTCCAGAAACAAACCGTAACCGTTCCATTTGAAATCTGAAACACACAATATAATGCTTGTTAGCGTATTGCCCAGAAACAAACCGTATCACTTTCATTTGAACTCTGTAACACACAAATATAATGTTTGTTAGCTTATTGACCAGAAACAAACCGTAACCGTTCCATTTGAAATCTGAAACACACAAATATAATGTTTGTTAGCTTATTGTCCAGAAACAAACCGTAACCGTTCCATTTGAAATCTGAAACACACAAATATAATGCTTGTTAGCTTATTGTCCAGAAACAAACCGTAACCGTTCCATTTGAAATCTGAAACACACAAATATAATGATTGTTAGCGTATTGCCCAGAAACAAACCGTATCACTTTCATTTGAACTCTGTAACACACAAATATAATGTTTGTTAGCTTATTGACCAGAAACAAACCGTAACCATTCCATTTGAAATCTGAAACACACAAATATAATGCTTGTTAGTTTATTGACCAGAAACAAACCGTAACCGTTCCATTTGAAATCTGAAACACACAAATATAATGCTTGTTAGTTTATTGTCCAGAAACAAACCGTAACCCGTCCATATGAAATCTGAAACACACAAATATAATGCTTCTTAGCGTATTGTCCAGAAACAAACCGCATTACTTTCATTTGAAATCTGAAACACACAAATATAATGCTTGTTAGCTTATTGTCCAGAAACAAACCGTAACCGTTCCATTTGAAATCTGAAACACACAAATATAATGCTTGTTAGCGTATTGCCCAGAAACAAACCGTATCACTTTCATTTGAACTCTGTAACACACAAATATAATGTTTGTTAACTTATTGACCAGAAACAAACCGTAACCATTCCATTTGAAATCTGAAACACACAAATATAATGCTTGTTAGTTTATTGACCCGAAACAAACCGTAACCGTTCCATTTGAAATCTGAAACACACAAATATAATGCTTGTTAGTTTATTGTCCAGAAACAAACCGTAACCCGTCCATATGAAATCTGAAACACACAAATATAATGCTTCTTAGCGTATTGTCCAGACACAAACCGCATTACTTTCATTTGAAATCTGAAACACACAAATATAATGCTTGTTAGCTTATTGTCCAGAAACAAACCGTAACCGTTCCATTTGAAATCTGAAACACACAAATATAATGCTTGTTAGTTTATTGTCCAGAAACAAACCGTAACCCGTCCATATGAAATCTGAAACACACAAATATAATGCTTCTTAGCGTATTGTCCAGACACAAACCGCATTACTTTCATTTGAAATCTGAAACACACAAATATAATGCTTGTTAGCTTATTGTCCAGAAACAAACCGTAACCGTTCCATTTGAAATCTGAAACACACAAATATAATGCTTGTTAGCGTATTGCCCAGAAACAAACCGTATCACTTTCATTTGAACTCTGTAACACACAAATATAATGTTTGTTAGCTTATTGACCAGAAACAAACCGTAACCGTTCCATTTGAAATCTGAAACACACAAATATAATGTTTGTTAGCTTATTGTCCAGAAACAAACCGTAACCGTTCCATTTGAAATCTGAAACACACAAATATAATGCTTGTTAGCTTATTGTCCAGAAACAAACCGTAACCGTTCCATTTGAAATCTGAAACACACAAATATAATGATTGTTAGCGTATTGCCCAGAAACAAACCGTATCACTTTCATTTGAACTCTGTAACACACAAATATAATGTTTGTTAGCTTATTGACCAGAAACAAACCGTAACCATTCCATTTGAAATCTGAAACACACAAATATAATGCTTGTTAGTTTATTGACCAGAAACAAACCGTAACCGTTCCATTTGAAATCTGAAACACACAAATATAATGCTTGTTAGTTTATTGTCCAGAAACAAACCGTAACCCGTCCATATGAAATCTGAAACACACAAATATAATGCTTCTTAGCGTATTGTCCAGAAACAAACCGCATTACTTTCATTTGAAATCTGAAACACACAAATATAATGCTTGTTAGCTTATTGTCCAGAAACAAACCGTAACCGTTCCATTTGAAATCTGAAACACACAAATATAATGCTTGTTAGCGTATTGCCCAGAAACAAACCGTATCACTTTCATTTGAACTCTGTAACACACAAATATAATGTTTGTTAACTTATTGACCAGAAACAAACCGTAACCATTCCATTTGAAATCTGAAACACACAAATATAATGCTTGTTAGTTTATTGACCCGAAACAAACCGTAACCGTTCCATTTGAAATCTGAAACACACAAATATAATGCTTGTTAGTTTATTGTCCAGAAACAAACCGTTACCCGTCCATATGAAATCTGAAACACACAAATATAATGCTTCTTAGCGTATTGTCCAGACACAAACCGCATTACTTTCATTTGAAATCTGAAACACACAAATATAATGCTTGTTAGCTTATTGTCCAGAAACAAACCGTAACCGTTCCATTTGAAATCTGAAACACACAAATATAATGCTTGTTAGCGTATTGCCCAGAAACAAACCGTATCACTTTCATTTGAACTCTGTAACACATAAATATAATGTTTGTTAGCTTATTGACCAGAAACAAACCGTAACCATTCCATTTGAAATCTGAAACACACAAATATAATGCTTGTTAGTTTATTGTCCAGAAACAAACCGTAACCCGTCCATATGAAATCTGTAACACACAAATATAATGCTTCTTAGCGCATTGTCCAGAAACAAACCGTATCACTCTCATTTGAAATCTGAAACACACAAATATAATGCTTCTTAGCGCATTGTCCAGAAACAAACCGTATCCGTTCCATTTGAAATCTGAAACACACAAATATAATGCTTGTTAGCGCATTGTCCAGAAACAAGTCGTAACCGTTCCATTTGAAATCTGATACACACAGATATAATGCTTGTTAGCGTATTGCCTAGAAACAAACCGTATCACTTTCATTTGAACTCTGTAATACACAAATATAATGCTTGTTAGCTTATTGTCCAGAAACAAACCGTAACCCGTCCATATGAAATCTGAAACACACAATATAATGCTTGTTAGTTTATTGACCAGAAACAAACTGTAACCAGTCCATTTGAACTCTGTAACACGCAGATATAATGCTTGTCAGCTTATTGTCCAGAAACAAACGGTAACCGTTCCATTTGACATCTGAAACACACAATATAATGCTTATTAACTTATTGGCCAGAAACAAACTGGAACCCGACCATTTAAAATCTGAAACATACAGATATAATGCTTGTTAGCTTATTGACCAGAAACAAACTGTAACCCGACCATTTAAAATCTGAAACATACAGATATAATGCTTGTTAGCTTATTGACCAGAAACAAACTGTAACCCGACCATTTAAAATCTGAAACATACAGATATAATGCTCGTTAGTTTATTGTCCATAAACAAACCGTAACCCTGCAATATCAGTTTGAAAAGTTTGAAAAGTTTGAGAGAGAGAGAGAGAGAGAGAGAGAGAGAGAGAGAGAGAGAGAGAGAGAGAGAGAGAGAGAGAGAGAGAGAGAGAGAGAGAGAGAGAGAGAGAGAGAGAGAGAGAGAGAGAGAGAGAATATGTGTGTGTGTGTGTGTGTGTGTGCACGGACTTTCAATCGTTAAAAATTGACCAATCGGTTTGTCTCATGTAGGTTTATATCCGTTAGCGCTATATTCACACGTTAACACACACATACGCACACATATATGCACACACGTATATGCACATACGCATACGCGCACACGTCGCTATATATATAAACTGTAAACAAAATTGGTTGTGAAGAATTTTAGTGATCTCTTATTTTAACTGATACTTTTCTATTTACACACATTCACAAAACTCTCTACATAAATATAAAATATAACTTAGTTAGGTGTTTATAAAGAAAGCTAATTCTTACCTTTTACATCAGCGCTCGTTTGTCTGGGGGAGGTGCACTGAGAGATCAAAGGTTGTTACAACAGCTCTCCGATAAGACGACCAGTGTATTACTCCGCACAGAGCTGAATCACTCACGACCTTACCGACCTGATACACCGAGTTACCTATCTAGCCAACACTAACAATACATCTATAGATTATTTTTTATTTATTTATTTATTTATTTATTTGTCCGTTTATTTGTTTATTTGTTTTAGATTATTTGTTTATTTATTTATTTATTGTTTGTCTGCTTATTTGTTGGTTTTCAGATTATTTGTTCATTAAAGGGACATACCCTAGTTTCCACCCGTGAAAATTAACACTAAGATTAATTAATCTACAAACCTGTAACAGATTTGGATAAAGTTACAATTGAAAGAAACATGAGTCTGTGACTTTGAAATTGTGAAATACCCTCTAAAAATAGACTAAAACTTGACTCCATAACTGTTACTTTACAGACGCACGTGCATTTTTAAAAATATGATAAATGCATTTTGTGATATTAAAAACACCAGGATGACCAAAAACACTTCGAATATACGGAAATTGATAATCTAAACCATAAAATCTAAGTAAAGTATGATTTCAGTTATCAAAAATGGCTCTAATAGTAAAAAAATATGCCTTAGTGTTTAAAAACTAGGGTATGTCCCTTTAAACTATTTATCTATTTATTTATTTATCTATCTATTTATTATTTTCTTCTTCTTTTTTTCTTTTTTTATTATGTATTTATTTATTTATTATTTTCTTTTAATTAATTATTTAATTTAATTATTTGGGGTTTTTTAAATTTATTTGTCTGTTTATTCGTTTGTCAGTTCATTTGTTTATCTATGTATTTATATATTAATCTATCTATTTATTTATCTATTTACTATTAAATATGAGGACGGGTGGGTCTGTGGTTAAGACGGCTTCTTTAGGCGACCGGCCTCGGTGGCGTCGTGGTTAGGCCATCGGTCTACAGGCTGGTAGGTACTGGGTTCGGATACCAGTCGAGGCATGGGATTTTTACTCCAGATACCGACTCCAAACCCTGAGTGAGTGCTCCGTAAGGCTCAGTGGGTAGGTGTAAACCACTTGCACCGAGCAGTGATCCATAATTGGTTCAACAAATGCCATGGTTTGTGCTATCCTGCCTGTGGGAAGCGCAAATAAAAGACCCCTTGCTGCCTGTCGTAAAAGAGTAGCCTATGTGGCAACGTCGAGTTTCCTTTAAAAAACAGTGTCAGAATGACCATATGTTTGACGTCCATTAGCCGATGATAAGATAAAAAATCAATGTGCTCTAGTGGCGTCGTTAAATAAAACAAACTTTACTTTTGCTTCTTAAGGTCGTTCTAGTCAGCCCGTGGGTGTCATCAAACAGACTTTCCTTTCTTTTGTAAACAATTGAAGTATGGTGCGACAGCTTTAAGTGGCTGTGTCGATCGTTCTCTTCAAAAACGTTAGTTTGTTTTAGTTTAAGGACACCACTAGAGCACATCGCATTATTAATCATTGGCTATTGGATGTCAAATGCGTGGCAATGTTTTGTTCGTGGTCTTCAAAGGAGGAAACCTGCTACATTTTTTTCCATTACGAGCTAATGATCTTTTATTTGCACTTTCCCACAGACAGGACAGCACAAACCACGTCCTATGATATACCAGTCGTGGTGCACTGGTTGGGAGGTGAAAAAAATCCTATCAGAGAATGGGTCCACTGAGCTGGTTCGATCCTACGACATCAGCACCTCATGCGAGAGCTCTACCGCCTGAGCTTGCTCCGCCCCTCCCCCCCCCCCCCCCCCCTCCCTCCCAGTGGTTATCTTCATGTCGTACGTGAAACAATACAAGAATCTCGTGAGATAACCTACAGCAGCACGAGACGTTATCTCCCTTGCAAGTAGAGGCTCATCCAGCTAGCTCGCCGAGTTATCTTCTCGTTTATCTCTTGATGAACTTTAATCTGGTTAAGACGGGCGGAGCGCGAGCGACAAGATGGCGGCCCAACTCACACCCCGAAATTTAATGAGGTATTTTATATTTTATTATATTAATTGTTTTATTGACGTCTTTTATTTTATAATATATTAATTATTTTGTTGAGGTATTTTATTTTGTTATATTAATCATTTCAATGACTGTTTTAATTGATATTAATTGTGCAAATAAGATTACTAGCCGTTTTGTGATATTTTGCAGGTATCTTATTTTATGTGATATTAATCACATTTAAATATTTTCAATTATATTAATTGTGCAATTAATAGTATCAGCTGTTTTATAATATTTTATGTTATCTTAATTTCAAATAATTAATATCACTATATTAAGTGTTATTCAAAAGTTTGTTCAAGTTTGTTTCGTTTAACGACACCACTAGAACATATTGATTTATTAATCATCGGATATTGGATGACAAACATTTGGTAATTTTGACATATAGTCTTAGAAAAGAAACCCGCTACATGTTTCCATTAGTAGCAAGGGATCTTTTATATGCACCATCCTATAGACAGGATAGCACATACCACGATCTTTGATATATTATTCGTGGTGCACTGGCTGGAGCGAGAGATAGCCCAAGGTGCCCACTGACGGGGATCGATCCCAGACCGACCGCGCATCGAGCGAGCACTTTACGACTGGACTACGTCCCGCCCCTAAGTGTTATTCATTTCGAATTAATAAATGTAAATGCACACTGTACATGAATTAATAAATGTAAATGCACACTGTACATGAATTAATAAATGTAAATGCACACTGTACATGAATTAATAAATGTAAATGCACACTGTACGTGAATTAATAAATGTAAATACACACTGTACGTGAATTAATAAATGTAAATGCACACTGTACATGAATTAATAAATGTAAATACACACTGTACATGAATTAATAAATGTAAATACACACTGTACATGAATTAATAAATTTAAATACATGAAATAATATATTTCATTTTAAATTTATTACACGGGAATTACTGACAACCAATTTATTTAAATATATATTGATGTTGTAATTTTATTCTCTATCTCTCCCCCCCCCCCCCTCTCTCTCTCTCTCTCTCTCTCTCTCTCTCTCTCTCTCTCTCTCTCTGTGTGTCTCTCTCTCTAACTCTCTCTCTCTGTCTGTCTGTCTCTCTCTCTCTCTCTCTCTCTCTCTCTCTCTCTCTCTCTCTCTCTCTCTCTCTCTCTCTCTCTCTCTCTCTCTCTCTCTCTCTCTCTCTCTCGGTGTTCGTATGCGCTTACATGTTTGTGCATATGTGCGTGTGTGTGTGTGTGTGGCTGATATTTACTAATATCTATATCTGACATCAGGCACGGCGGAAGCAAGTAGACATTGGGGTGGGCTGACTGAGATCGAGGGCGCAAAGGAAAGTTTCTAGGGGGTTCGGGGGTACGCTCTCCCGTACAATTTTGAAATCTAGATGTCCTAAAATGCAGATTCCTGCATTCTACAAGTCAAATTCATCTCTGCCTTAAGATTTACTAGGCCTACCAATGATATTTTTTATTCAGAATTATTGGGGGAAGGAGGGGGGGCTCCGTCTGACATCCTATTCGCTCCTGTCATCGACTGGTCATGCTCTTTTGGTCAGGTCAGAGAGTTTAACGTGCACATTCAGAGCAAGCTGTTGTAGCGCACGCCTGTCCTGGGCGCAGGTGTCAGCCTCAGCCGGTTCCTCCGTCCAGGACAGGAAAGGGGGGGTGAAGGGGGGGGGGGGGCGCCTACACTGTCTTGCTCTGTTTCATCGACTGGTCTTGCTCTGTTTCATCGACTGGTCTTTCATCGACTGGTCTTACTCTGTTTCATCGACTGGTCTTACTCTGTTACATCGACTGGTATTACCCTGTTTCATCGACTGGTCTTGCTCTGTTTCATCGACTGGTCTTGCTCTGTTTCATCGACTGGTCTTGCTCTGTTTTATCGACTGGTCTTACACTGTTTCATCGACTGGTATTACCCTGTTTCATCGACTGGTCTTACTCTGTTTCATCGACTGGCCTTACTCTGTTTCATCGACTGGTATTACTCTGTTTCATCGACTGGTCTTACACTGTTTCATCGACTGGTATTACCCTGTTTCATCGACTGGTTTTGCTCTGTTTCATCGACTGGTCTTACTCTGTTACATAGACTGGTCTTTCTCTGTTTCAGCTCCTGTCAGTTCGGACTCTGCGTTCTGCTGGTGTCCGTGTTTCTGGCTGGACAGACAGACGGCGCCGTGGACAAGACTATATGTGACCCAGCTAAATACAAACAGGATGCAGCTTCAAGGCCAGGTACGTCGTTACCATTACAACACCCAAGCCATTTGTATGTCCCCTGCCATTTTCAAAATCAGTTTTAATTTTTTCTAAATTAATCAAAAACAAAATTAAAAACGTTTTTTGTTTTTGATCGTTTGTTTGTTGATGTTGTTGTTTTTGTTTCGGGGGGGGGGGGGGGGTAGGGCTTTTTTACGAAATTAAAAGACATACAAAAATAATACAAATACTCCTCATCTTAAACTACCCTAGCCTTGGTAATTTATATCACAAACTGGAGGGGGAGTGGGGGTGGGGGTTGGTTTGGAAGAACGCCAACCGAACCAAAGTGATTTACGACTACACCAACAACGACCTTTTTTTCTTCTTTTTTTTTTTTTTCTTTTTTTTTTTTAGGGCTTTTTTACGAAATTAAAAGACATACAAAAATAATACTATAAAATATTTGCCGTCCGTATATATTCAGGTCCCGCCAAACCTAAACTTCCCCAGCAGTTCACGACGAGAGTGGAGTGCAACATCCGCGACAAGGGCTACACCATCGACCTGAAGGAGTACTACGACTACGTCAACAACCGCGGCACCGTCGAGGCCTGGAAGAACGACACGCGAATCAAAGCGATTTACGACTACACCAACAACGAACTCCTCATCTTAAACTACCCTAGCCTTGGTAAATATCACAAACTGGAGGGGAAGTGGGGGTGGGGGTGGGGTTGGAAGAACGACACGCGAATCAAAGTGATTTAAGACTACACCAACAACGAACTCCTCATCTTAAACTACCCTAGCCTTGGTAAATGTTACAAACTGGAGGGGAAGTGGGGGTGGGGGTGGGGGTGGGGTTGGAAGAACGACACGCGAATCAAAGTGATTTAAGACTACACCAACAACGAACTCCTCATCTTAAACTACCCTAGCCTTGGTAAATGTCACAAACTGGAGGGGAAGTGGGGGTGGGGGTGGGGGTGGGGTTGGAAGAACGACACGCGAATCAAAGTGATTTAAGACTACACCAACAACGAACTCCTCATCTTAAACTACCCTAGCCTTGGTAAATATCACAAACTGGAGGGATGATCGGGGGAGGTAGAAGAACGGCAACCGAACCAAAGTGATTTACGACTGCACTAACAATGACCTCCTCATCTTAAACTACCCTAGCCTTGGTAAATATCACAAACTGGAGGGGGGGGGGGGGGGGTTGGAAGAACGGCAACCAAACCAAAGTGATTTTCGACTACACCAACAACGAACTCCTCATCTTAATCTACCCTAGTCTTGGTAGATATCGGCTGGTACTATGGTAACGACGCCATTTACCAGGATATGTGTGACGAGAGGAAGTAGAGGCGGGTGGGTGCACTTTGAAAGAAGGGGAACCACACCTAAGTTATTTACGACTTCACAAACAAAGAACTCGTCATATTGACCTAACCAGAATATCAGAAACTGTCAGTGATAGAATGGGATACACTCACCACTGTTGCCGATTGACAAAAACCACAACTCTCTCTCTCTCTCTCTCTCTCTCTCTCTCTCTCTCTCTCTCTCTCTCTCTCTCTCTCTCTCTCTCTCTCTGTATATCTCTTTCTTTCTCTCTCTCTCTCTCTCTCTTTCTCTCTGTATATCTCTTTCTCTCTCTCTCTCTCTCTCTCTCTCTGTATATCTCTTTCTCTCTCTCTCTCTCTCTGTATCTCTCTCTCTCTCTCTCTCTCTCTCTCTCTCTCTGTATCTCTTTCTCTCTCTGTGTATCTCTCTCTCTCTCTCTCTCTCTCTCTCTCTCTCTCTCTCTCTCTCTCTCTCTCTCTCTCTCTCTCTCTCTCTCTCTTAAAAAATATACCCGACTTCCTCCAGTAACCGATGATTAATAAACCAATGTCCTCTAGTGGTGTCGTTCAACAAAACAAACCTCAGGCAATATTCATTTTTGGCTCACATTACAGCTGGTAACGGTATCCCATCATGCACCGTCAGTACGCTGTCCACCAGCAAGCAGAAATTTCTTTTTGGTTTGAGTACATCAACGTCAGGATCTGAGCATATATACTCAGCGGCTGGTGCTCTAAGATTCGGGAACGGACAAACGGAAGTGTACAAAGGACGGCGGACAATAAGGGACGGCACCGTTTGTGACGTATGGGACAGCTGTTTGTATGTCCCACGAATGGACGGGACATTCTATGTGAGCTGGGCATTCAGTAAGTAAACATGTTGTTATATTCTTTCTGATTTATTCTATTCTATTCTGTCCTGTTCTGTTCTGTACAATCTAATTAAAATTAGCTCCACTATTACAGGTGGATCTAACAGCAGCCCTTTGGAGCTCATGTCCAGTTGACCTTTTATTCGACCAATCTAAACCTTACTTGCAAAATCATGCCAGTGATTTGAAAAGAATTTGAAAACATTCGGGATTATGCCGAGGCTATACGAAATGATTCGGGTGAATTACGAAGTATGCCGGAAACTAATTGCAATATAAAATTTTATAAACATAAAACCGTGATGGTATATGGTATCTGTTTATACTAGTATTAAATCCAGAGTTTATTACTCCACTTTTCCCCAACAAGTTCGCCTATTGCATAAATAGTCCCGCCCGACATTTTTAGAATTTGTATGATCCCGAATAACGCTATAAAAAAGTGTAATTGGTCGATATTTAAATTGTTATTTATAGATGAAATGTCACCTGGACTTGGGAGTCCACGCAATGCTGTTAGATCTACTGGTAGACCCAGTAGAGCTAATTTTAATCAGATTGTGTTCTGTTCTGTTATATTATATTTTATTCAACTCTATTGTGTTCTATTTAAAGGTGCTGTTAATAACTGGACTTCCGCTACAGCAGCTTCAGTTCCGGTTGAGCTGCAGTTGTCTGGCGTGGTGAACAAGCCGACTCGACAGAACATCAGCAATTACTACGAGTTTACCGACTTCCGGCCGTATCTGCCCAACGACTCAAGCGCACTCGAGGTAGTTACAGGTTATACTATACCAAATGGAATCTCATAAGCGACCACGATAACACATTTGGCTAAAACTACTGCATGCCTTACAGGCACGCTCAGTGGCGTAACCGGGGGGGGCAGGGGGTCATGCCCCCCAATCCCGGAAATTGTTACCTTTTTGCTTATTAATAACATTAAAAAGGTTCCTGTGTCATATCCCACTACACAGGTGCCCCCCCCCCCCCCCCCCCCCCCCCCCCCCCCCATACAAAATCCAGCCTACACCACTGGGCACGCAAGAACCGCTTCCCGGGGACATGCTCCCACGTTTGGTGGCTACTGGTTGTACTATACCAAGCGGAATACAAAAATCCGACAATATTAACCATGTGGCTAAACATAGTATATGCCTTATAAATCCTGTTGAAAGCGGGAGAGTGACTTCGGGTACATACCCACCATTTGAGGCCCAAATACTAATATAATTATATATATAAAAAAAAAACTATCTTCTTTCAGACTGACCCGGGAACATACTGTAAAGGTCGAGTTATGGGGCGACCTCTTCCCAACGTGACGTCTCGCTTCCGGTTCGAATCCGAGCTCGTCGAACTCAGCAACAACTACGTGAACTGGATCAAGGTAACGAATTTCTTTATCGAGACTGTCCTCGTAACAGCGAGCTTTATCGAGACTGTTATCGTAACAACGAGCTTTATCGAGACTGCCATCGTAACAACGAGCTTTATTGAGACTGTCCCCAGTTTTCTGGCATTGTCAAAATGAGTTCTACTTGCTAGTCCAGGAGCATTGGGTCCAATTTGGATTAAATTGTTAACAAGCTGAAAGTTTCCAGAAAGTTGTCACTGTAGAAACGACTGTTTTAATTTTTGAGATTTCTGTTTACCAAATCATGTAATTAATAATTTTTTGGCATTGCTTGTTTCTTAAAACTTGTGTTTAGACACTTTCTTTGCATTTCGACTATGTCTGGTTGCAAAGATAATCCATAATGGCAGCCATTTTGAACGCCATATTGAATTCCCGAATTAGCTCTTCGTGGATGTGCGTGGACCTTTGGTATGTATCATACTATAGGGCAACCTTTCTGAAATTTTCATTCATTTTTTTTTCTTTTCTTTTTTTAATTCGTGTGTTTTTCAGGAGTATTACGACTATGACCTTGGCCTTGTGAGGTATGACTATAAACCCGATCCAAATAATCCGTCCAAGTTCGGCAACAACAAGATGACCCGAGTCCATGACTTCTTCTCAGGTAAGAACAGTATGACATAAAACCCGTATCAACGACAATAAAACCCGTATCAACGACAATAAAACCCGTATCAACGACAAGATGACCCGAGTCCATGACTTCTTCTCAGGTGAAAACAGTATGACATAAAACCCGTATCAACGACAAGATGACCCGAGTCCATGACTTCGTCTCAGGTGAAAACAGTATGACATAAAACCCGTATCAACGACAAGATGACCCGAGTCCATGACTTCTTCTCAGGTAAAAACAGTATGACATAAAACCCGTATCAACGACAAGATGACCCGAGTCCATGACTTCGTCTCAGGTGAAAACAGTATGAAATAAAACCCGTATCAACGACAAGATGACCCGAGTCCATGACTTCGTCTCAGGTAAGAACAGTATGACATAAAACCCGTATCAACGACAATAAAACCCGTATCAACGACAATAAAACCCGTATCAACGACAAGATGACCCGAGTCCATGACTTCTTCTCAGGTGAAAACAGTATGACATAAAACCCGTATCAACGACAAGATGACCCGAGTCCATGACTTCGTCTCAGGTGAAAACAGTATGACATAAAACCCGTATCAACGACAAGATGACCCGAGTCCATGACTTCGTCTCAGGTGAAAACAGTATGACATAAAACCCGTATCAACGACAAGATGACCCGAGTCCATGACTTCGTCTCAGGTGAAAACAGTATGACATAAAACCCGTATCAACGACAAGATGACCCGAGTCCATGACTTCGTCTCAGGTGAAAACAGTATGACATAAAACCCGTATCAACGACAAGATGACCCGAGTCCATGACTTCTTCTCAGGTAAAAACAGTATGACATAAAACCCGTATCAACGACAAGATGACCCGAGTCCATGACTTCGTCTCAGGTGAAAACAGTATGAAATAAAACCCGTATCAACGACAAGATGACCCGAGTCCATGACTTCGTCTCAGGTAAGAACAGTATGACATAAAACCCGTATCAACGACAATAAAACCCGTATCAACGACAATAAAACCCGTATCAACGACAAGATGACCCGAGTCCATGACTTCTTCTCAGGTGAAAACAGTATGACATAAAACCCGTATCAACGACAAGATGACCCGAGTCCATGACTTCGTCTCAGGTGAAAACAGTATGACATAAAACCCGTATCAACGACAAGATGACCCGAGTCCATGACTTCGTCTCAGGTGAAAACAGTATGACATAAAACCCGTATCAACGACAAGATGACCCGAGTCCATGACTTCGTCTCAGGTGAAAACAGTATGACATAAAACCCGTATCAACGACAAGATGACCCGAGTCCACGACTTCTTCTTAGGTGAAAACAGTATGACATAAAACCCGTATCAACGACAAGATGACCCGAGTCCATGACTTCGTCTCAGGTGAAAACAGTATGACATAAAACCCGTATCAACGACAAGATGACCCGAGTCCATGACTTCGTCTCAGGTGAAAACAGTATGACATAAAACCCGTATCAACCACAAGATGACATGAAATACTAAAGGTCGTTTTATAAGGTCCTAAAAAAAACCTCGTATCGCTGTATATGAAAGTCTAAAAGTTGTTTTTCCAAGGTATTGACATAAAACCCGTATCGCTGTACATGAAAGTCTAAAGTTTGTTTTTATAAGGTCCTGACATAAAACCCGTATCGCTGTACATAGAAGTCTAAAGTTTGTTTTTATAACGTCCTGACATAAAACCCGTATCGCTGTACATGAAAGTCTAAAGTTTGTTTTAATAACGTCCTGACATAAAACCCGTATCGCTGTACATGAAAGTCTAAAGTTTGTTTTTATAACGTCCTGACATAAAACCCGTATCGCTGTACATAGAAGTCTAAAGGTTGATTTTATAATGCCCTGACATAAAACCCGTATCACTGTACATGAAAGTCTAAAGGTTGTTTACGCTGTACATAGAAGTGTAAAGGTTGATTTTATAATGCCCTGACATAAAACCCGTATCACTGTACATGAAAGTCTAAAGGTTGTTTTATAATATCCTGGCATAAAACCCGTATCACTGTACATGAAAGTCTAAAGGTTGTTTACGCTGTACATAGAAGTCTAAAGGTTGTTTTATAAGGTCCTGACATAAAACCCGTATCACTGTACATGAAAGTCTAAATGTTGTTTACGCTGTACATAGAAGTCTAAAGGTTGTTTTATAAGGTCCTGACATAAAACCCGTATCGCTGTACATGAAAGTCTAAAGGTTGTTTTTATAACGTCCTGACATAAAACCCGTATCGCTGTACATAGAAGTCTAAAGGTTGTTTTATAAGGTCCTGACATAAAACCCGTATCGCTGTACATGAAAGTCTAAAGGTTGTTTTTATAAGGTCCTGACATAAAATCCGTATCGCTGTACATGAAAGTCTAAAGGTTGTTTTTATAACGTCCTGACATAAAACCCGTATCACTGTACATGAAAGTCTAAAGGTTATTTTTATAAGGTTCTGACATTAAAAAAACGTATCGCTGTACATGAAAGTCTAAAGGTTGTTTTTATAAGGTCCTAACATAAAACCCGTATCGCTGTACATGAAAGTCTAAAGTTTGTTTTTATAACGTCCTGACATAAAACCCGTATCGCTGTACATGAAAGTCTAAAGGTTGATTTTATAATGCCCTGACATAAAACCCGTATCACTGTACATGAAAGTCTAAAGGTTGTTTACGCTGTACATAGAAGTGTAAAGGTTGATTTTATAATGCCCTGACATAAAACCCGTATCACTGTACATGAAAGTCTAAAGGTTGTTTTATAATATCCTGGCATAAAACCCGTATCACTGTACATGAAAGTCTAAAGGTTGTTTACGCTGTACATAGAAGTCTAAAGGTTGTTTTATAAGGTCCTGACATAAAACCCGTATCGCTGTACATGAAAGTCTAAAGGTTGTTTTTATAACGTCCTGACATAAAACCCGTATCGCTGTACATAGAAGTCTAAAGGTTGATTTTATAATGCCCTGACATAAAACCCGTATCACTGTACATGAAAGTCTAAAGGTTGTTTACGCTGTACATAGAAGTGTAAAGGTTGATTTTATAATGCCCTGACATAAAACCCGTATCACTGTACATGAAAGTCTAAAGGTTGTTTTATAATATCCTGGCATAAAACCCGTATCACTGTACATGAAAGTCTAAAGGTTGTTTACGCTGTACATAGAAGTCTAAAGGTTGTTTTATAAGGTCCTGACATAAAACCCGTATCGCTGTACATGAAAGTCTAAAGGTTGTTTACGCTGTACATAGAAGTCTAAAGGTTGTTTTATAAGGTCCTGACATAAAACCCGTATCGCTGTACATGAAAGTCTAAAGGTTGTTTACGCTGTACATAGAAGTCTAAAGGTTGTTTTATAAGGTCCTGACATAAAACCCGTATCGCTGTACATGAAAGTCTAAAGGTTGTTTTTATAACGTCCTGACATAAAACCCGTATCGCTGTACATAGAAGTCTAAAGGTTGTTTTATAAGGTCCTGACATAAAACCCGTATCGCTGTACATGAAAGTCTAAAGGTTGTTTTTATAACGTCCCGACATAAAACCCGTATCGCTGTACATAGAAGTCTAAAGGTTGTTTTATAAGGTCCTGACATAAAACCCGTATCGCTGTACATGAAAGTCTAAAGGTTGTTTACGCTGTACATAGAAGTCTAAAGGTTGTTTTATAAGGTCCTGACATAAAACCCGTATCGCTGTACATGAAAGTCTAAAGGTTGTTTTTATAACGTCCTGACATAAAACCCGTATCGCTGTACATAGAAGTCTAAAGGTTGTTTTATAAGGTCCTGACATAAAACCCGTATCGCTGTACATGAAAGTCTAAAGGTTGTTTTTATAACGTCCTGACATAAAACCCGTATCGCTGTACATATAAGTCTAAAGGTTGTTTTATAAGGTCCTGACATAAAACCCGTATCGCTGTACATGAAAGTCTAAAGGTTGTTTTTATAAGGTCCTGACATAAAACCCGTATCGCTGTACATGAAAGTCTAAAGGTTGTTTTTATAACGTCCTGACATAAAACCCGTATCACTGTACATGAAAGTCTAAAGGTTGTTTTTATAAGGTTCTGACATTAAAAAAACGTATCGCTGTACATGAAAGTCTAAAGGTTGTTTTTATAAGGTCCTAACATAAAACCCGTATCGCTGTACAGGAAAGTCTAAAGGGCGTAGATGTAAGGTCACTACACCGATTTCTTTCTCAGTAACTACTGAACATTACCATTTGACCTAGGCCGACAATCTAGATAGCTGATGTGCAGGCGCGTGTGCACGGGAGGATTTCAATGGTCGATCCCTCCCCCCTCCTGCCGTTGAGGGGGAGAATGACTCTACTCTCCCAGACAATTCGCTGGTCAATCTAGGCATATTGCATACATTTCTCAAATTGCGCATGAGATGTGTGCCCTCATTGCCAATTTGTGTTTTTAACTAATCTTGAGTCTTAGTTGGGTATAACAAACACGAAACTGGTATAAATACAGTGAACTGATACCTCTTTGAAAATCCTGATGGTTTTGTCATTCAGATTAACAAAAATCAAAACTATTTAGGCTTACAGGCCTTTGGCTAGTTGTGGTATATCGGTTGGAACGAGAAAGCAAGAAATCGTTTGGATGGATCCACCGAGATGGTTCGATCTTGCGACGCAAGCACCTCATGCGAGCGCTCAACCCACTGAGCTAAACCCCTCCACCCCCCCCCCCCCCGATATCATACATATTAAATTGCTAAAGGAAAAAGAAAGAAAGAAATGTTTTATTTAACGACGCACTCAACACATTTTATTTACGGTTATATGGCGTCAGACATATGGTTAAGAACCACACAGATTTTCAGAGGAAACCGCTGTCGCCACTACATGGGCTACTCTTTCCGATTAGCAGCAAGGGATCTTTTATTTGCGCTTCCCACAGGCAGGATAGCACAAACCATGGCCTTTGTTGAACCAGTTATGGATCACTGGTCGGTGCAAGCGGTTTTACACCTACCCATTGAGCCTTGCGGAGCACTCACTCAGGGTTTGGAGTCGGTATCTGGATTAAAAATCCCATGCCTCGACTGGGATCCGAACCCAGTACTTACCAGCCTGTAGATCGATGGCCTAACCACGACGCCACCGAGGCCGGTCATGCTAAAGGAGAGCTTCAGCTTACTCTCCTTGTTGGCAGTGGCGTAGCGAGGGTGGGGGGGGGGGGGGGTGCACGGGGTCTTTTCTTAACAAGTAAATTTCATAAAACCATACATACATATATACATACATACATACATAATGTGTGTTGCCCCCCACACACACACCACCACCCCACCCCACCCCCCATCACACACATATGGGTTGCACCCACTAGAGCGAAAGTGACTGTTCCTCGTAAACAGCGATGTGTGGATGTTCAAACTCGTATCTCTGCGCTTCAAAGTGCAAAAGGTGTTTTGAATGAATGACTGTCTGAATGTTTACCGACACCGCAGCAGTAAGACAGAGGTCGGCTGTTGGGCGTCAAACAGAGGTTAGTACATCCACACGAGGTTTTAGTCTGCGTCTACCTTTCAAAACAAAGAGTCACGGCATTTTAGAGTAGATTTTAATGATGTTTTTGATGATGATGATGATAATGATGATGATTTTTTAAAATTATTATTATTATTTATGAGTATTATTATTTATTGTTATTAATTATTTGTTGTTCTTGTTG
Source organism: Gigantopelta aegis (assembly GCF_016097555.1). Classification (NCBI taxonomy): domain Eukaryota; kingdom Metazoa; phylum Mollusca; class Gastropoda; order Neomphalida; family Peltospiridae; genus Gigantopelta; species Gigantopelta aegis. The sequence goes on along the minus strand of NC_054703.1, from coordinate 30,052,031 downwards.
CTGTTGTTATTATTATTATTATTATTATTATTATTAATGCGTATTATTATTATTTATTATTATTATTATTTATTGTTATTAATTATTTGTTGTTGTTATTATTATTATTATTATTATTATTATTACTGTTATTTTTATTATTAGTAGTATTTATTAAAATTTAGTGGGTTTTGTCTCTAAGACCAAATGTTTGACATCCAATAGCCGATGATCAATAAATCAATGTGATCTAGTGGTGTCGTTAAACAAAACAACTATTATTATTATTATTATTATTATTATCACCATCATCATCATTATTATTATCATTATTATTATTGCAATGATGATGAAAATTATTATTATTGTTATTATTATTATTATTATTTATGTGTATTATTATTTATAATTATTATTATTTATTGTTATTAATTATTTGTTGTTGTTATTATTATTATTAGTAGTAGTAGTATTACTGTTGTTGTTATTTTTATTATTAGTAGTATTTATTAAAATGTAGTGGGTTTTCTCTCTAAGACTATATTTCAAAATTACCAAATGTTTGACATGCAATATCCGATGATCAATAAATCAATGTGATCTAGTGGTGTCGTTAAACAAAACAAACTTCAACTATTATTATCATCATCATCATTATCATCATTATTATTACAATGTTGATGATGATGATGATGAAAATTATTATTATTGTTGTTATTATTATTTATGCGTATTATTTATAATTATTATTTATTGTTACTAATTATTTGTTGTTGTTATTATTGTTATTATTATTACTGTTGTTGTTATTTTTATTAGTAGTAGTATTTATTAAAATATAGTGGGTTTTCTGTCTAAGACTATATTTCAAAATTACCAAATGTTTGACATCCAATAGCCGATGATCAATAAATCAATGTGATCTAGTGGTGTCGTTAAACAAAACAAACTTTAACTATTATTATCATCATCATCATTATCATCATTATTATTACAATGTTGATGATGATGATGATGAAAATTATTATTATTGTTGTTATTATTATTTATGCGTATTATTTATAATTATTATTTATTGTTACTAATTATTTGTTGTTGTTATTATTGTTATTATTATTACTGTTGTTGTTATTTTTATTAGTAGTAGTATTTATTAAAATATAGTGGGTTTTCTGTCTAAGACTATATTTCAAAATTACCAAATGTTTGACATCCAATAGCCGATGATCAATAAATCAATGTGATCTAGTGGTGTCATTAAACAAAACAAACTTTAACTATTATTATTATTATCATCATCATCATTATCATCATTATTATTACAATGTTGATGATGATGATGATGAAAATTATTATTATTGTTGTTATTATTATTTATGCGTATTATTTATAATTATTATTTATTGTTACTAATTATTTGTTGTTGTTATTATTGTTATTATTATTACTGTTGTTGTTATTTTTATTAGTAGTAGTATTTATTAAAATATAGTGGGTTTTCTGTCTAAGACTATATTTCAAAATTACCAAATGTTTGACATCCAATAGCCGATGATCAATAAATCAATGTGATCTAGTGGTGTCATTAAACAAAACAAACTTTAACTATTATTATCATCATCATCATTATCATCATTATTATTACAATGTTGATGATGATGATGATGAAAATTATTATTATTGTTATTTTTATTATTATTATTATGATGATGATGATGATGATTATTATTATTCATTTTCAGGCGTGGCCTACAATTTAGATATTATTATTAATTTTCAGGCGTGGCCTACAATTTAGATATTATTTTTCATTTTCAGGCGTGGCCTACAATTTAGATATTATTATTCATTTTCAGGCGTGGCCTACAATTAAGATATTATTATTCATTTTCAGGCGTGGCCTACAATTAAGATATTATTATTCATTTTAAGGCGTGGCCTACAATTTAGATATTATTATTCATTTTCAGGCGTGGCCTACAATTTAGACCCAATGATCGGCAACTGTACCATCACGACCATTGATGCTTTTGGGTTTGACGCTAAATCTAAAGACAAGTCGCATGTGCGCATGCGTACCCAGAAAGAGTTTTTTTATTTCGACAAGACTAAATATGAATATGCCGGCAAGGTATGTGACAGTTAATAATCTTCTGTATTAAAAATGAAATATAATAATAATAATATTATTATTAATATTAATAATCATAATCATAATCATAATCATAATGATCATAATAATGCAATGTGTAATACAATTTCGAGTCGATTGTTTTAACCTTAGCCTCATATATCGGGACGCAGGAACACCATCTAGAGTGGGGGCGCAATCTCTAGTGGAGGGGGGTATAATCTTTAGTGGGGATACAAGCCAGAGTTTTATCTTTACATGTATTTATATAGAGTGAGAAAAACAAGGTACGTTTTCGTGTACGCGTAGCAGGGGCGTAGCGTGAGCTAGACCTGGGGGGGGGGGGGGGGGGGGGTCGAATATGAACCAAGTGGACCTTTTCTATTTTGTTTTTGCAACACCAGAAACTCCATATATATTTATGTATAAACCTGTGTGTTTCAGTTCTGAAAGCGGACCATTTGCTTCAGCGGGGGGGGGGGGGGTTCGTTCGAACCCCCCCCCCACGACAAACCCCCCCCCACACACACACACACACACCCCGCCTACGCCCCTGCGTAGGGAGGTCCAGCCCCATCCCTAAAAGGGACATTCCTGAGTTTGCTGCATTGTAAGATGTTTCCGACTAATAAAATATTTCTACGATTAATCTTACATATTAAATATATTTTCTTGTTTAGAATATCAGTGTCTGTATATTTAATGTGTTTCTGGTCGTCTTAATATTTGTAAGAAGCCCAAACTGGATTTTGTCTTCAAATAATTTCGTACGTACGAAAAACATTTATTTTAGGAAATAAAATTAAATTTAACCTAGTATATATATTAGAACGACCAGAAACACGTTTAATATACAGCCACTAATATTTTATGCAGAAAAATGTATTTGATATGTAATTACAATCGTTAAAAAGTATTTAATAGTCGACAACATCTTTAAAATTCCAGCAAACTCGGTGCTGTCTACAATACATCATTTCCTGAACATGCGCCTGATCCCTGATACTATGGTGATATTAAATTGGTTTTTAAAAGATATACGATGATCTATTTTTAACTTGCAGAGAATGGCGCGAGACATTGACTGTGACGTGTACGTTGCCATTAGACACGACTTCCCTCCAGGATATACTGGTGGATTGAAGACGATTTGGGAGTGGTACTTTGCAACGGTACGACGTGAGTGCGTGTGTGTGTGTGTGCGCGTGCGTGCGATTTAGACATGTATTATGGGCACGATAGAGACAGAAGAAAGGCAGAGGAGAGAGAGAGGGAGAGAGCGACAGAAACACACAAACACAGAGACAGATGTTTTAATAAACTTTATTTAAAAAAAAAATATATATATATAATTCAATTCAATTCAGTTCAGTTCAATTCAATTCAATTCAATTCAATTCAATTCAATTCAATTCAATTCAATTTAATTTAATAATAATAACAAAATACACGAATACAGCAAATAGCGTTACCGAGTGTTAGACTCAACTGAACGCGCACAATTCCGTAGGTCATCAGTAAAGATGTTCCTCGTTTTTCTATGAGTAAATAAAATTATTTAGTTGTTATTTCTATAGGTTTATATTTGGGTATAATGTCTATATGTGGGTATAATGTCTATATTTGGGTATAATGTTTATATTTGGGTATAATGTTTATATGTGGGTATAATGTCTATATGTGGGTATAATGTCTATATTTGGGTATAATGTTTATATGTGGGTATAATGTCTATATTTGGGTATAATGTCTATATTTGGGTATAATGTTTATATGTGGGTGTAATGTCTATATCTGGGTATAATGTCTATATTTGGGTATAATGTTTATATGTGGGTATAATGTCTATATTTGGGTATAATGTCTATATGTGGGTGTAATGTGTATATTTGGGTATAATGTTTATATTTGTGTGTAATGTTTATATGTGGGTGTAATGTTTATATTTGGGTATAATGTTTGGGTGTAATGTTTATATTTGTGTGTAATGTTTATGTGTGTGTAATGTTTATATTTGTGTGTAATATTTATATGTGGGTATGTTTATATGTGGGTGTAATGTCTATGTGTGGGTGTAATGTCTATATTTGGATGTAATGTCTATATTTGGGTGTAATGTTTATATTTGGGTGCAAAAGTTAACAGATAATTTTGGCGGGAAGCCGGCATTATGCATCTCTGACATAACACTATGGTGAATATTTTGTCATATAATAAATTTTCCTTTCTTTTACTCCCATGTACAACAGAGCCAGTGGATGGAGAGCGTTGGCTACCTGTACGAATTCGGACTTCCCGTCAAGCTTCAGATCACGTGTCCTGATGACGTAAGCACCGTTTCAGATATTTAAACATGGCATACACACACACACACACACACCATTATGCACACATTGCAAGCCCTTATAAGGGCTAACCGGCCTCGGTGGCGTCGTGGTTAGGCCATCGGTCTACAGGCTGGTTGGTACTGGGTTCGGATCCCAGTCGAGGCATGGGATTTTTAATCCAGATACTGACTCCAAACCGTGAGTGAGTGCTCCGCAAGGCTCAATGGGTAGGTGTAAACCACTTGCACCGACCAGTGATCCATAACTGGTTCAACAAAGGCCATGGTTTGTGCTATCCTGCCTGTGGGAAGCGCAAATAAAAGATCCCTTGCTGTTAATCGGAACGAGTAGCCCATGTAGTGGCGACAGCGGGTTTCCTCTCAAAATCTGTGTGGTCCTTAACCATATGTCTGACGCCATATAACCGTAAATAAAATGTGTTCAGTGCGTCGTTAAATAAAACATTTCTTTCTTTCTTTCTTATAAGGGCTATAACGAGTCTCCCATAGGTTGCCCTGCCAACCGGCCATGTCCTTTTAAGGACAGAACCAACATGATCTCTCAACAGATCAAGCCCTTTTAAGGGATAAAATCTAGGGGCAACCACGGGAGGCCACCAACGACGGCCTCCAATAGGCCAGGTTCCAATACAGGCTCGGCAAACTAAGTTTTAAAAAAATAGCATATAGCCTAGCTCCCCTTTATCTTTTGATGAACCGTTCCAAAATGCACCCAATACCTTCAGAAATTTC
>NC_054703.1:29874342-30041842 GCF_016097555.1 Gigantopelta aegis | reverse complement strand
TGGTGACCACACGATCACAGTAATATATTTTAACGATAAACATATGTTTTAACAAACAGACAAATAAAGAAAGAAAGAAACTATCAAAGAAACAAATAATCATAAAAATATTTAAACAAACAAGTTATGAAAAAAAATACATTAGTACCCACCATAAAACAACATTATCATCAATCATAAACAACATTATCATCAATCATAAACAACATTATCATCAATCATAAACAACCTCAACAGCAACAACTACAGATCACGTGTTTCATGTTGACAACTACCAGCACGGGGTCATCATCTCGTTCACGATAATAATAATAATAATAATAATAATAATAATAATAATAATGATGATGATGATGATGATAAGGGTAATAATAATAGTAATAATAAAAATATATCTAATAATAATGATAGTAATAAAAATAATAATAACAATAATAATAATGATAGTAATAAAAATAATAACTAATAATAATTAATAATAATAATAACAATAATAATAGTAATAATAAAAATAAAAATAAAATGATAATAAAAATAATAAGTCATAAAAATAACAACAACAACAACAACAACAACAAAAATAACAACAACAACAACAACAACAATAATAATAGTCACGTGTTTCAGGTTGACTACTACCAGCACGGGATCATTATCTCGTTCACGATGTTCGACAAACCTCCGATCATAATAATAATAATAACAATAATGATGATGATGATAAGGCGTATCATAAAATATTGTTTGTTTCCGGTTACCCGACCGACCCTAATTTGAACCTGCCGACCCTAAAACTTTTTTGTATATCCAAAAATGTTTTTTTAATATAATAACGATTTCCACGAAAACATTCCAAAACTATCACAAGCACTAATTTCGTGTCATTTAGGGGATAACCCTACTGTCTTTTCCGATTTGAGGACGTATATCGGTGGTTTTACTGTCGCAAATCTAGTTTTATTGGCGACCCATTAGCCACGAAATGTTTTCTTCTAACAATTGATTGATGGAGTTACTTCCCTTCAAATTGAAGTTCGGTAACTTTCGTGAGATATCGGGCGAAGAGTCGGAAAATTGTTTTCACGAATATATGCGATCTTTTCCGATTTACTCTACATCTAGCGCAGCGAGGTGTTCCGATTAATAATAATAATAATAATAATAATAATAATAATAACTATATTTAATTATTTACTCCAGCGACAAACTGGCCTTGTAGAAATTTAGTGACCTTCTGATAAACTAGGGGAGGGAATGTTTACCGATACTGATGGAGTTTACTGCCAAATCAAATGATTAAACATGTCAGTAAGATCTCGATGCGTTTCGTTATTTTTTGTAAGTGGTCACTGGGAACTTCGCGGGTTTCCTCTAAAAACAGTGTCAGAATGACCATGTGTTTGACGTCCAATAGCCGATGATATTAAAGATACAAATCAATGTGCTCTAGTGGTGTCGTTAAATAAAACAAACTTTACTTTTCAACATTCGTTTGAGCATCCTGAGCATTTGTACTGCATTTCTATTCATTGGACCAATTGACTGCATCAAACCAAGTGTGTACTTTAATACTGGATGCATACAGAATAAAACTAACATTGCAAATTATAAAATTGGTAAGTCTACCATTTCTTAGATACACTAGGAAAGATAATATTTATAAAAAAAAAAAATAATGTTATTGATGGACAGATAAATATAGAACCCTTCTTGTTAGTTTTCATTAAAAGAAATTGTTATAACTTATTTACTGGTTTCTATCCAATTAAAGTTAAACCAAGTCTGTCCTGGACCAATACAGAAGTTAAGTGTTAGTATGAGAGTAAACCTGCCTATTATTAAACAGCAAGGGGTCTTTTGTATGTACTCTCCCACAGATAGGTTAGCACCATGTTGCCCTCAAAATCAAAATGCCTTATCTTTTATAAAGTTATAAGTTGCCCATGTAAAAAGAAGCCTTTAAACACACCTATTTGGATAGTACTACATATTTTAATTTTTTAAATTAAGTTATGAAATGGATATAGAAAATAAAATGGCCATACGGTTTTTGTCCTTTTGAAAATTGTATAATGGAAAGAAAAGTCATTATATTTTAAACTGCACATAAAATATGCCCCCAAAACGTCACTTTACTATGCCTTACTTCATTTCTAGGGAAAACACTGTGATGAATGGTATTGTTGGTTTGCATAATGCATTTCTATACATGCAGAGGTTATTTTGGATACCGGTAGTCAACACCTTTATTTAATATCCATAAATAAAATTATTTTCCAAAATAAAATGTTTTTCCTACCTACCTACCTTATATTTTTCCAGCATGTAATAGGAAACAAGTTTTAAAAAAATTCCGGCCTAATAATAATAATGGTAATAATAATAATGGTAATAATAATAATAGTAATAATAATGATGATAATAATAATAATAATAATAACAGTAATAACAGTAATAACAGTAATAAAAATAATAACAATAATAACAATAATAATAATAATAATAGTAGTCACGTGTTTCAGGTTGACTACTACCAGCACGGGATCATCATCTCGTTCACGATGCTCGACAAACCGCCGATTCAGGGCGACACCCACGCCAACACGATGGAGGTGCAACTCGGAGACGCCGTCGCCAAACTCCGGATCACCGTCACAACCGGACAGTTTGTCGTCGCTCTCAACCCAAACATATTCAAAGGGGTAGGCTTCCTGTACACTCCCACTCGTGCAGAGATACGATTTTACATATTACATTGCTCACTTTTTGTCTCTCTCTTTCTCAGGACCGGCCTCGGTGGCGTCGTGGCAGGCCATCGGTCTACAGGCTGGTAGGTACTGGGTTCGGATCCCAGTCGAGGCATGGGATTTTTAATCCAGATATCGACTCCAAACCCTGAGTGAGTGCTCCGCAAGGCTCAATGGGTAGGTGTAAACCACTTGCACCGACCAGTGATCCATAACTGGTTCAACAAAGGTCATGGTTTGTGCTATCCTGCCTGTGGGAAGCGCAAATAAAAGATCCCTTGCTGCCTGTCGTAAAAGAGTAGCCTATGTGGCGACAGCGGGTTTCCCCTAAAAAAAATCTGTGTGGTCCTTAACCATATGTCTGACGCCATATAACCGTAAATAAAATGTGTTGAGTGCGTCGTTAAATAAAACACTTCTTTCTTTCTTTTTCTCACGTTTGTTTTTCTACTCACTCTTTCTCATTCTCTCCACCACCCACCCACCCCCCTCCATCACACTTTCTCTCAGTGTCTCTCTCATTCTCTCTCCCCTCCGTCACACTTTCTCTGTCACTTTATCTCCGTCTCTCTCTCTCTCTCTCTCTCTCTCTCTCTCTCTCTCTCTCTCTCTCTCTCTCTCTCAAACTTTCTCTGTCAGTTTATTTAAGTGAGTCACTCTCTCTTCTCTCAAACTTTCTGTCACTTTTTCTCAGTGAGTCTCTCTTTGTTGTTGTTCTCACACTCATCATACAACGTTTTACTTCCAGGTGAAGCCGCTGGTAGCACAGCCATACAGCGACAACGGGGACGTCGTCGTCAACTACTACTACGGCAATCAACCGCCACCTCAAGGCTACAGTGGAGGTGAGTTCTTTATTTCTCTACAGGGCCGGACCTGACTGAAATAAGTGGGGTGCATAACACAAAGAATCCAGACTCTTAATAGGACATTTCAAAGTAAACAAAAATAACTGTGTTAAAGAAAAATTAGGAACAATGTTTCATGTTTTCGGGTGGGTAGGATGCAAAGGAAGCAGGTACGCCCCACTCACTCACTCCCGCCCCCCCCCCACCCCCCCCCCCCTTCTCATACGCTTATGCTCGATATCTCCTTCCACCCCTATCTTTCTCCTGCCCTATACCTACCCCACCCCTTGTCTCTGAGTTGGTCCCTCTCGTTCTGTGTCTCTTTGTGTCTCTCCCTCTCTGTGTCTCTCTCTCTCTGTGTCTCTCTCTCGCTCCCTCTCTCTCCCTCTGTCTGTCTGTCTGTCTCTCTCTCTCCCTCGCTCTCTGTCTGTCTGTCCCTCGCTCGCTCTGTCTCTCTCTCTCTCTCTCTCGCTCCCTCCCTCGCTCTCTCTGTCTGTCTGTCCCTCGCTCTCTGTCTCTGTCTCTGTCTCTCTCTCCCCCACCCCCCAGCAGTTAGGACTAGGGATGGGACGGTTCTGTTTTTTGTTTTTATTTTCGGTTTGGTTTTCGGTTTTTGGTCCACGGTTCGATTTATTCGTGGTTCGGTTTATTCACGATATGTTTTACAAGTAGTACAAGTACGCCAATTATCATACATATATTTTTATAAACTACTTTAAGAGCAAGACATTTTTATTGTTAAAGGTCATTTGTAAAATAATTCTAAATATAAAATTATATCTTGACTAGAAAACAAAAATTGCAATTTTGCCGTGCCATGTTAGCGTGTTGGGTCTGGAATACTTGGGCAATGTGTCCCCAGGATTTGAGTTCAGAGAGTTGGCAAAATAAGTTGGGGGCGAGAATGCTAGGGATAGTCTCTTTTTTTCTTTTTTTTTAATTCAGTTGTCTTTAGATGCATTCTGGCCTACATTATATATGGGTGTGACCGTGTCATGTACACATTATAGAAATCTAAAAGAAAGATATATGTCAAGACATATTTCTGTCATGTTTATGATTACTTTGATGATCTCAAATCTTTGATGAGAAGTACGTGTGTGTGTGTGTGTGTGTGTGTGTGTGTGTGTGTGTGTGTGTGATGTGTGTGTGTGTATGTGTGTGTATATATATATATATATATAGTCAAACCTGTCCTAGCGACCACCTGTATTCTGCGGTCACCTTCCTTAAACGGCCACTTTTTTCCCTCCCTAACAATTTATAACGTAAATGCGCCTGCAATAAGCGGTCACCTGTCTAACGCGGCCAGCGGCCACCCAAATCGGATCCCAAATCGCTAAAATACCTGTATTAAGCGGCCACAGTGAATGTTTACTATTATATAAAAGTGATATTTAACAACAGCGATAAGGTGCAGCAAATAATCGATCTTCACACCTTCAGGAATACTAGTGCCCATTCAGTCCCGACATCTCTACTGTGTATCAGTTAAGAAAGTATGACTGTGGAAAACATCTAATTGCCTCTTGGCAGGCTACACTTGACATTTGTAGATTCACATACTATGACAATACACTGCATGAAGTAGAAATTAAACAATTACATGGAAAGAGAAAACAAACGTGTTGAGAACGGTTAATTTAATATTCCAGTTGCAGTTTTTTTCTGAACGTTTATTTATAGTAAACTGTGAAGCACATATCCATTAATTAGCAGTACAGATGCTAAAACAAGAAACGACAACATATGTTTTAAAGACTATATGTCGCAACCTGTAATCAGCGGCCACCTGTCTTAAGCGGCCAATTTTATCTACTCCCTTGTGTGATCGCTTAAGACAGGTTTGACTGTATATATATATACAAACTTCGCCTTGATCTCGCCAACTTTGCCCTGGTCGTGTGTCTGGAGCGACACCAAAGTCGCCCTGTCAAAACTGAGGCCACATGCTTGGCAACATGCGTTCACGGGTGACTGACCAGGAATTTGGAGATGGCGACATGCGTAATTAAGGATTAATTATCCCGGTTTAAATGCTTATCGTGGTACATTGCTTTTTTGTTGTTTATTACTGTAAAAAATAGAAATAAATTCAAGTCTCCCTCTGGTTAAAAACTTCTCCCTCTCAAGGTCTAAATATATATATATATATTAAAGTACGGATTACTCGATATATGCACAAATACATAATATATTGGCCTACTGTTTAAAGTGAAAAAAGTGAAAAGTAGTTTGCGTACATTGTAGTTCAGGAACTGCGGACGATTTCGTCCCAATAAAAACTTACGGAAATTAACGATGTTGAATCGTTTTAAATTAATATGACGGAAATTGGGCGTCATTTTATAATTCTTAAAGTTAAAGGGACACTCCTGAGTTTGTTGCAATTTTTAAGATGTTATCGACTAACAGAGACTTTTTCACGACTGTAAATACATATCAAATATATTTTTTGCATAAAATATTAGTGGCTTTATATTAAACGTGTTTCTGATCGTTTTAATATAGGTACTAGGTTACATTTTATTTTATTTCCTAAAAACTATTTTTTTCGTATGTATGAAATTATTTGAAGACAAAATGCAGTTTGGGCTTGTTTACAAATATTAAGACGACCAGAAACACATTGAATATATATACAGACACTTATATTCTAAACAAGAAACTGTATTTAATTTGTAAGTTTAATCGTAGAAATATTTTATTAGTCGGAAACATCTTACAATGCAGCAAACTCAGGAATGTCCCTTTAACACTTGTTTCCTTTTTTTTAAATTTTGACAACTGGGACGAAACATACTTAAAATGTTTATTCTCACGGCGGATAAATCACTGAGGTCAGTCCCTATTTTGAGATGTTACAATTTGTACTGTCCCGGCAAGAAATTCGCGAGTTCTGTGCAGGATCCGAACAACACCTATCGCCCATACAAACATGTCCGGTTTAAGGAAATCGAATGTTGTGATTGGCCGAAATACTTTATGGGTCATCGGGATTACCAGCAACGTTTATACATTTAATTATTTTTTTTTAAAACAACAACAAACAAACAAACAACAACAACACCCACACAACGAAATGAAAATTTGGAAACGGTGCAGCGACCTACAACTGCAGTTTTCGACAACATCGAATAGTTGTTCCATCCCTAGTTAGGACCTGACGTAGTTCAAAATGTTTTCAGGTGTCGGTTTAAACACAAAAACAAATCCATTTTCTTTCCTAACATTTACTTATTGTCTGTTTATTTTCTATTGCAGGCGCCATGGCAGGACTTGCAGTTGCTATGCTGTTGATAAGTTTTCTTATCGGGTTTGGTGTTCTGTTTGCCATAAATAAACTGAACTTGTTCGGTAGGAAAAACGTGGAAGGTGGTCTTGGGTTCGAACCGAGAACCTACGAAAACACGAAGCAAGCAGTGGCTGAGGAACATAACGCTTAGTTTGACGCAAATCTGAGTCTTATAGACTGGTCGCCCACATTGCAGCGTTTTAAAAAAAATCTGGCGACCACTCTACTCCTATTAAAGGGACATTCCTGAGTTTGCTGCATTGTAAGGTGTTTCCGACTAATAAAATATTTCTACGATTAAACTTACATATTAAATATATTTTCTTGTTTAGAATATCATTGTCTGTATATTTAATGCGTTTCTAGTCGTCTTAATATTTGTAAGAATCCCAAACTGGGTTGTCTTCAAATAATTTCGTACGTACGGAAAAATATATTTTAGGAAATAAAGTGAAATTTAACCTAGTGCAAATATTAGAATGATCAGAAACACATTTAATATACAGCCACTACTATATTATGCAGAAAAATATAATTGATATGTAATTATAATCGTTAAAAAGTCTCTGTTAGTCCATAACATCTTAAAAATTGCAGCAAACTCAGGAATGTCTCTTTAAAGGAGCATGATATTAATAACCTTTTAACAACAGGGTGGTATTTTTCGCCAAGACAGACTTTTAACACGAGAGATAATATTACGCTTGTTTACTTTTGTGAATGATAAACGGTCGAAGGCTATTTTATGGTTTGAGCACTGCGTCGGAATACATGTGTAAACTGCTGCACGTGCGAGTATTAATCTATAGCCACGTAAGAAACAAAAGTTGGGAAATAAAATGAACTTTGACCTACTACAAACATTAGGATGGCTACAAATGTACTGTATATAAAACACGGATATTAAAAAAAAAGGTTTTAATTATATTGTCCAATTTTAGTCGTTGAAGGTACAAACCCTAGTTTTTAAACACTAAGGCATATTTTTCACTATTAGAGCCCTTTATGATCACTGAAATCAAACATTACTTATATTGCATTGTTTAGAATATCCATTTCCGTACAACTGAAGTGTTTCAGGTCATCCTAGTGTTTCTAGTACCACGAAATGCATTTTTCATAGTTTTAAAGACAAACATGCGTCTGAGAAGTAAGTGTTACGGAGTCGCGTTTTAGTCTATTTTAAGGGTATTTCAACGTCACAGACTCTTGTTTCTCTCTGTTGTATACAATTTTGTTACATTTTGTAAATTAACCAAACTTAGTGTCCTTTTTTACGGGTTAAAACTGGTCTCCAGGTGAAAAATATGCCTTAGTGTTTAAAAACTAGACTTTACCCATTTTAGTTGATATTGTATGTCAAACATTTGACAAGTTGAGCATATCGTCTTAGAGGTATTTGTCCATTAGTAGCAAAGGGTATTTTATATGCACCACCCTACAGATAGGATAGCACATACCACGGCCTTTAATGTGCCATTGCATTGGCTGGAACGAGAAATAACCCAATGCGATTCCGGTCAACTATTTTTCATTCCAGCCTATGCACTACGACTGGTATATCAAAGGCCGTGGTATGTGATATCCTGTTTTGGGGTTAGTCCATGTGAAAGACTCCTTGCTAAGGAAAACATTTAGTGGGTTTCCTCTCTAAGACAATGTGTCCAAATTACCAAATGTTTGCCATCCAATAAACGATGATTAATAAATCAATGTGCTCTAGTTGTGTTGTTAAAGAAAACAAAATGAAACTAGTTTTATACAAAAATGTCCAGCGCACACAAACGGGTCCATGTGCCTTTAATTTTAGTATGCTACCGTGTCCTCGTCTCAATTATACTCAACCCCGCTTTCACTCATTATGCACGAGTCGTGGACATTCCTCGAATGAAAATCGGAAAACTCCATCAGCATTATGGTCACCAGTTACTGTATGCCAGGCATGGCGAAAGCAAGTAGACATTGGGGGGGGGGGGGGGGGGGGCCTGACAGATTAAGGGGGGGGGTGCAAAACAAAGTCTCTAGGGGGTTAGGGGTAAGGCTCTCCGGTAAAATTTTCAACACTAGATGTCCTGAACACGTAGTAGTCTTGGGAATAGGTTATTTAAACTGCAAGAATAATAAGAGTTTACGTTTTGCCACACAATCGATTATTGCTTTTCATAAGCGATCATCACATCGGTAGAGTCAAACCGATCAATGTTCGATTATAACCAATCACTGGATCGTCACTAACACGTGGTATTCGAGATTACATTTAGAGTAGTTGTGCCTGTATAAAATAGAGGGCTGTGACGTCGGACTTAATGTCAGTAATGTGAGACTGAATATCAGTAATGTGAGACTGAATATCAGTAATGTGAGACTGAATGTCAGTATTTGGGGACTGAATGTCAGTACTGTGAACTGAATATCAGTAATGTGGGACTGAATGTCAGTACTGTGGACTGAATATCAGTAATGTGAGACTGAATGTCAGTAATTGGGGACTGAATGCGAGTAATTGAGCACTGAATATCAGTAATGTGAGACTGAATATCAGTAACGTGAGACTGGATATCAGTAACGTGATACTGAATATCAGTAACGTGAGACTGAATATCAGTAATGTGACTAAGCAAAAACGGTTGGGTATAATTTTGATTAGGACCTTAGACCTTTTGACCCTCCTGAGACGTTTTCATGTTGTCATGTCCATGTAAGACTTTTTTATTGTTTTATTTGTAACACTTCATCAATATTATTTCGGGTGATCTAAACGTATTGCGAAATTAAACGGAACATAAATAACACAATAATAGAAAATAATCAGTCAAACATATTTCAAACGGTGTGTTTGTATATCGTTTGTTATAAAGGTTGCTTGTATTAATATGTGCTCGCTCGCTCGCTCGCTCTCTCTCTCTCTCTCTCTCTCTCTGAATCCCCACCTCTCTCTCTCTCTCTCTGAGTCTGAATCTCCCCTCTCTCTCTCTCTCTCTCTCTCTCTCTCTCTCTCTCTCTCTCTCTGAGTCTATCTCCCTCTTCCACCCTCCCACCCTCTCTCTCAGTCTATCTCCCTCTCTATCTCTCTCTGAGTCTGTCTCCCTCCCCCCCCCTCCCCCACACCTCTCTCTCTCTCTTTCTCTCTCTCTCTCTCTCTGCTTTTCTCTTAATTCTTCTTTTCTCGAATTACGTGTGCATGTCTTTCTCGCTCTTTCTCAGTCTTACAGAAATGGTAAGACTGTTCATTGGATGTAAGCACGTATCAGTGTTTGATTGGTTGATTCAAGGGCACGTTAGTTTGAATATTACAGCTTGTATTGTGTGTTTAATTTATTATACCGCTTCTATATAGAGAATATTCTATGATTAAAGATTTTTGAATTAATTTTAATTTTGAGTTGTATTACATTTATAATATCGGCTGAATGTAGAAATAAGTTTCCCATTTCACACCTCACCGCATGCAACCTTTCATGCCTACACTAATACACGTCACTGGGGGTTTCGTAGCTATCAAACATTTATTTCCATGGCAATAAAATTGAGGAGAAGAGGGTACTATATACGTGGGGTAAGTGTTGTGAATCGTGTGCAATGCGAGTAATACCATATGCCTAATACGATTTCTATCTAATGTCTCGTCTACTGGAGGACAGCCACTCCCGAGATCCTTATCTGGGTAATACATCCTTCCTGTACCGCCACGGAGGACTGCCACTCCATTCACAGAACAGAACTGTATTACACTCAGGCCGTTCCACAACGGCGTTAGAGGAACATACATAATAAATAGTATAAACGTGACAAGATGGTTTACAGGAGGATGAAATAATAACATATGATAATACATAATACATGCATTTACTTGTATATGATATTAATTGATAATAACTGTAACAGTAGTAGTAGTAGTAGTAGTAGTAGTAGTAGTAGTAGTAGTAATAATGGTGGTAGCAGTAATGGTAGTCGTAGTAGTATAATAATAGTAGCAGTAGTAGTAATAGTAATGGTAGTACATGGTACAGTAATAATAATAATAATAATAATAATAACTGTAATATAGCTAGGAAACAGTTTTGATTGTGACATGAGTTATTCAGTTACCAGGACGTTTAAAAACCTGGCAAATTACATTTATAAATTTCGCCAACTTCGTTAATACACTTATTTTCTTACTGCTCATTAGTTCTTTGAATTTGTAGGTGCTTGGTCTAGTATAATAATAGGGATGTAAAAATCTTACTCGGGAATTATGAAAAAATATACATACAAATAAATAATGGAATTCATCACCAATGTCACTTTTATCACGAACACCTGATATCGCCGTTTTGACAGCGACTCGTGAGCAGTGGCGTAGTGTGGGCGGGGCCATCTGGGCGGTTGTCCCGGGCGCACAATTCTGGACTGGTGGAAAGGAGTCAGGAAGTGCTAACGGTCCACTGGTTAGGGGGCGCAATACTTGCCTTGCCCCGGGCGCTGGCAACCCACGTTACGCCACTGCTCGTGAGTGCATGTGATAACAGCTGTACTTATTCTAATGAGCTCTGTCCGATGCTAAGTTTGATTTAGTAAACTAGTCGGGAGTGGCAGTCCTCAATTGAGCGGTGTAGGAAGGATGACACTGTATTATCCGGTAACGATTCTGCTCGAGTGGCAGTCCTCAATTGAGCGGTGTTGGAAGGATGACACTGTATTATCCGGTAACGATTCTGCTCGAGTGGCAGTCCTCAATTGAGCGGTGTAGGAAGGATGACACTGTATTATCCGGTAACGATTCTGCTCGAGTGGCAGTCCTCAATTGAGCGGTGTAGGAAGGATGACACTGTATTATCCGGTAACGATTCTGCTCGAGTGGCAGTCCTCAATTGAGCGGTGTAGGAAGGATGACACTGTATTATCCGGTAACGATTCTGCTCGAGTGGCAGTCCTCCTGGGATTTTGGGGTATGGCGCTATGGAACTGATTATTTACAATATGCGTGTTTAATGAAACCACAGTCAACAAAGGGTATGAGGACCTCCCCCATAAATAAAATTGGTTAGGTTTAAGGTTAGGGATAAGAAAATCATTCAGTAATGATAAGAGTCCTTAATTTTATCAAAATCTGCAAAATATTTGGGTTTGGCGCTACTATACCCGTTTTACCCTTGAGTTTGGCGCTACTATACCCGTTTTACCCTCTGGCAGAAAGCCTGATAATGGAGTCCATTACTATTTTGTGATACAGTTTTGATCACAAATAACGGTTTTGTCGTTCTGACCAGATTTAATTCTCCATAAAAAAAAAACTGACAACAGGATAACTTGTTCAACATTTGAAGACAAAACACCGCGAGCGCCATAACACTGGACACAACTATTACTATTGCGCATGCGTGTGTTGTGGCATTTCATGTCTTTACACCTAGTCATATATGGAAGGTGTCTGGTCCCAGTTCCACGAAGCGATCTTAGTCCTAAGATCAACTAAAGTGAATAGGGTAGCTATGCGCTTAAGGTAATCTTAGGGCTAAGATCGCTTCGTGGAACGGGGCTCAGGTCAGTGTGAATCAACGTATGCCTCCTCAACTTGGAACCCAGTGCAAAACATTCTGTGCACACCTCACAATTGATTTTGAATCATCATATGCGTTCTCAACGTAGAACGCAGCCTAAAACATTGTGTGCACACCTCACATTTGAATGGGGTTTTTTTTCTCACTATTGTGAATCATCATATGCTTTCTCAACGTTGAACGCAGCCTAAAACAGTTTGTGCACACCTCACATTTGAAAGGGTTTTTTTTCACCATTGTGAATCATCATATGCTTTTTCAGACTGGATTTATGAGTAAAATAGTTTGTGCATATCTCACATTTGAATGGTTTTTCGCCCTTGTGGACCATCATATGATGTTTCAGGCTCGATGTATGAGTGAAACATTTCGCACAGATTTCACACACGAATGGTTTCTCGCCGGTATGTGTCAGTGTGTGACATCTCAAGTCTCCATTCTTTGTGAAACGTTTTGAGCAAATTTCACATTTGAAACGTTTCACACCCATATGAATCAACATGTGCAGTTTCAAAGTGGAACTCTGGGTAAAACATTTTGTGCACAATTCACACTTGAATGGTTTCACACCAGTATGAGTTAACTCGTGGCGTCTCAAGTTGCCACTTCGTGTAAAACATTTTGTGCACATTTCACATTTAAATGGCTTCTCGCCAGAGTGACACTTCTTGTGCTGTCTAAATGTCGCAGACTGGCTAAAGCGTTTTGTACAAATCTCACACAGGAATGGTTTTTCACCAGTATGGATCAACATGTGCTGTGCAAGTAGGGGGCGCTTTTTGAAACTTTTTGTGCACACATCACACAAAAACGACTCATTAGAATGTCTCAACAGGATATGATTTTGCAAGCTGGCACGCCGTCTAAAACATTTGGTGCACAGTTCACACGTGAACGATCTTTCACCAGTGTGGATCTGCATATGTTTTTTCAAGCTGAAATTCCCCGTGAAACCCTTTGTGCACTTTTCACACTTGTAAGGTTTGTCATCACTATGAATCATCGCATGCTGTTTGAGTCCCGATTTGTTAACAAAACGTTTTGTGCACACATCGCATTGAAATAGTTTTTCTCCGGTGTGGAGCCACATGTGTTTCTTAATGTTACCTATGGTTGTGAAATCCTTGAGACACACCCCGCACGTGAAGGGTCGTTCCCCGGTGTGCACGCGCATGTGTATCTCTAAGCAAGACTTGCTTTTACAGCACTGCGAGCAGACGTTGCATATGATACACGACTTACCACTGAATGGCATGCTTCAGCTGACGATTTCAACACTCCTCAAACTTGACGTCTTCAGTTGACGATTTCAACACTCCTCAAACTTGAAGTCTTCAGCTGACGATTTGAACACTTCTCAAACTTGACGTCTTCAGATGACGATTTCAACACTCCTCAAACTTGACGTCTTCAGATGACGATTTCAACACTCCTCAAACTTGACGTCTTCGGATGACTATTCTAACACGTCTCAAATTTGCAACCAGTAAGCGTCACAAAGTGCCGCACAGTGTCCAGCTCTCAAACGTTGTACCACGAAGTCAGCAAGCTCTACACAAGAAACAGATTTATGAATAAATAAAATAGAAATTAAGACTGCTACATATCTAAAAATATTCCGTAGCAGTATAGTTAACTGCCCTGTTCAAGGATTTTAGCAGGATGTGTGTGTGTGTGTGTGTGTGTGTGTGTGTGTGTGTGTGTGTCTGTGTGAGTGTGTGTGTGTGTGTGTGTGTGTGTGTGTGTGTAAGGGGGGGGGGGGTCTAGCTTCTGGCGAGCGAAGTTCATAGTGGGTTGAGTCAAAATATATTGAAAACAAAACCTTACCCTGCTCGCTCCAGCCAGTGCACCACGACTGGTATATCAAAGACCGTGGTATGTGTTATCCTGTCTGTGGAATGGTGCATATAAAAGATCCCTTGCTGAAATCAAAGAGAGTAGCCCATGAAGTGGTGACAGCGGGTTTCCTCTCGCTATATCTGTGTGATCCTTAACTATATGTCTAACGCCATATAATTGTAATTAAAATATGTTGAGTGCGTCGTTAAATAAAACATTTCCTTCCTTCCCCTACACGCACACGTCACAAAACTGATTTGGCTCATTTGCACAGATTCGTGTTTAAAGGCTAATTATTAGGAACTTGAAGTGTGTTTTGTTTAACGACACAACTAGAGTACATTGATTTGTTAATCATCGGCTATTGGATGTCAAACATTTGGTAATTTTGACAAATAGTCTAAGAGAGGAAACCCGCTGCTTTTTTCCATCAGTAGCAAGGGATCTTTTATATGCACCACCCCCACAGACAGGATAGCACATACCACGGCCTTTGATATACCAGTCGTGGTGCACTGGCTGGAACGAGAAATAGCCCAATGGATCTACCGACGGGGATTGATTCCAAACCGACCGCATATCAAAAGAAAGAAAGAAATGTTTTATTTAACGACGCACTCAACACATTTTATTTACGGTTATATGGTGTCAGACATATGGTTAAGGACCACACCATTTTCAGAGGAAACCCACTGTCGCCACTACATGGGCTACTCTTTCCGATTAGCAGCAAGGGATCTTTTATTTGCGCTTCCCACTGGCAGGATAGCACAAACCATAGCCTTTGTTGAACCAGTTATGGATCACTGGTCGGTGCAAGTGGTTTACACCTACCCATTGAGCCTTGCGGAGCACTCACTCAGGGTTTGGAGTCAGTATCTGGATAAAAAATCCCATGCCTCGACTGGGATCCGAACCCAGTACCTACCAGTCTGTAGACCGATGGCCTAACCACGACGCAACCGAGGCCGGTGACCGCACATCAAGCAAGCATTTTACCACTGATGTACGTCCTGCCCTAGGAACTTGAAGTACGTTCATAAGCTGAGTGATAGCCAATCAGTTATTTGGTTTTACATAAATGGTTGCATGCCCGTAGCAGGGGGGGTGGGGTGGCCAGCCCCACATAATTTTGGCTCTTTTTTTTCTTTTTTTTTTCTTTTTTTTTTTGATAACTTTTACATCTCAACTGAATGTAAAAGTTGTAGCGAGATTAACAGATGGAGATTAACGGCGAGAGTTACAGTAACGTGCAAATAACCTTTGAATCGAACCCCCCGACCCCCCATATATCTCTCGCCTTCGGTGCTCGTTCAACTGCCCCTTCCCCCCCCCCCTCCCCCAATAATGTCCACCAGAGCTTCTAAGATTATGGTTGCCCCACTCCCATGGCTAGTGATATTCAATGTTGGGCTAGTAAATAACTA
Source organism: Gigantopelta aegis (assembly GCF_016097555.1). Lineage (NCBI taxonomy): Eukaryota > Metazoa > Mollusca > Gastropoda > Neomphalida > Peltospiridae > Gigantopelta > Gigantopelta aegis. Next base: position 30,026,143 of record NC_054703.1, on the reverse strand, counting down.
ATATTACCACTCCCAACAGCTGGTAAAAACAAAAGTTGGCAAATCCTGCATTTTAGTCTATTTTTTTAAATATTAATATCCTGTAACCCACTACCCCCCCCCCCCCCCACACACACACACCCCCCCCCCCCACCTCCCACACCCCCAACCTTAAGTGTTTTTAAGCTCCATCTCCCTCTTTAGGTGACAGATCCGATTATTACTGTTATTTAGTAAAATTGTATTTACTTAAAGTAAAGTAGGGCAAGTGGATTATTAATCGTGGCTAGTAAATGTTTTAAATCACTGATCTCATGGCTAGTGGATTTTATAAAAATTCTAGAAGCCCTGTGTCCACCTTGCGCTCCTTCAATTGCCCCCCCCCCCCCCCCCACCCCCACCTCACCCAACCCCACCCCACTCCCCTCCCAATAATGTCCACCATGCTACGGGCCTGGGTTGGTTATGTAATTAAACAGGCTTGGTATCTATGCACCATACTTCACTTGAGAGAAATATGGATCACAGCAATCGGTAATTTTCTTATCAAGCTGATTTTGGAAAACTGAATATCTAAACAACTATTCAAAAATGAGGATTTGTGATATGTGTGATAAACAAAATATCCACAAATATATGTCTCATATCCGTTATGTGATTTACACGGACGTGAACATAGAACGTAAAATAAAATATAATAAATAATAATAATAAAAAGGGTAACTTGGGAACATATTAGGAATTTTGGGCTCGACGTTATGGAAGGAAGAAGGAAGGGAATGTTTTATTTAACGACGCACTCAACACCTTTTATTTACGGTTATATGGCGTCGGACATATGGTTATGGTCCACACAGATATTGAGAGAGGAAACCCGCTGTCGCCACTTCATAGGCTACTCTTTTCGATAAGCAGCAAGGGATCTTATATATGCACCATCCCACAGACAGAGTAGCACATACCACGGCCTTTGATATACCAGTCGTGGTGCACTGGCGGGAATGAGAAATAGCCCAATGGGCCCACCGACGGGGATCGATCCCATACCGACCGCGCATCGAGCGAGCGCTGTACCACTGGGCTACGTCCCTCCCCCTGCACATTATGGAAATAACACAAAATGATACAGGCATCTGTGTATAGTGCTTACCACCCCACCCCCGTCACCATTCCCTCGCATTTCTGCACGTCTGGAGACTAGAGAAAAATACGTACGTTGTTTTTATCGAACAGTCCGATTCCGTGTTCCGCTTCATTGATAACGTAACACTGACTGAAAGTATACGATATATAAAGTACTTGTGTTTAGTGTGATATAAGAAACATATACAGTCTCTATAGTCATTTACTTCATAAGCACCAAACGAGCACAGCAAGCATACAATATTTTTGTCAAACATTTAAACCTACACTAGCAAGTTAATAAATTTACTCGATAAATATAATTATGTTGATTACAAAGGAAGTAGACACAAAGAAACTATTTTAACCTCTTGTTTGGACTAGATCAGTTGAAATGCGGATTTTTATTAATAATGTGACAATCAGATATAATTCCGTTTTCCATATCGTATGGCTGGTTATTTTACATTTTATTTTATGTAGTGGAATTTTTTTTGTTTAACGTTACTACTAGAGAGCGGCGACCGTACGTAGCCCAGTGGCAAAGCACTCGCTCCATGCGCGGTCGGTCTGGGATCGATCCCCGTCGGTGGACCCATTGGGCTATTTCTCGTTCCAGCCAGTGCACAACGACTGGTATATCAAAGGCCGTGGTATGTACTACCCTGTCTTTGGGATGGTGCATATAAAAGATCCCTTGCTGCTAATCGAAAAGAGTCGCCCATGAAGTGGCGACAGCGGGTTTTCTCTCTCAATACCTGCGTGGTCCTTAACCATATGTCCGACGCCATATAACCGTAAATAAAATGTGCTGAGTGTGTCGTTAAATAAAACATTCCTTTCTTTCTTTCTACTAGAGAATATTATTTATTAATCATTGCCCTATTGGGTGTTAAACATTCAGTAACATCCATTCAGTAATTTTGACATGTAATCAGTGTTTCTGCCAGAAAGAAAATTGTGGGTGTGGCGCTAACGAATTGAATGCAACCATAGTCAACAGAGGGTATGGGGGCCTCTCCCAGAAAGAAAATGGGTTCAGTTTCGGGGTAGGGTTAAAAAAAAGAATACAGTAATGATAAGAATAATTAATTTTGTCAAAAGGTTAAAAAAATGTTTATAAAAATCAGCCATAGCCTACCCGTTTTACCCTCTGGCAGAAACCCTGATAGTCTGTATTTTGCTAATGGTAGCAAGGGATCTTTTATATCCACCATCCAACAGTACATACCATGGCCTTTGATATGCCAGTCGTGAAGCACTAGCTGGAAAAAGATGTAGTTATATCGAGTGTATCTGTGTTATATTGGAGTCATTTTATATAGTGATCATGTATGCTTCTACTTGAGGTCAAACTTTAATAAACAATTATGCAAACCAATTAAAATTAGCTCTACTGGTTAATTGCTATTACCTGTGGATCTAACAGCACCCCATTGGAGCTTATGTCCATTTGACCTATGATTCGATCAATTAAAACCTTACTTGCAAAATCATGCCAGTGATTTGAATATAATTTGAAAACATTCAAAATTATGCCGAGGGTATACGAAATGATTCAAGTGAATTACGAAGTATGCCGGAAACTAATTTCAATATAAAATTTTATATAAAATTCGTTTCAAGACCAGGGGGAAAAAAACGTGATGGTATAGCCATAAAATCTGTTTATACTAGTATACAATCCAGAGTTTATTACTGCACTTTACCCCCTGTTTTTTCAATGTTGAAATAGACCAACAAGTTCGCCTATTGCATAAATAGTTTCGACCGATATTTTTATAATTTGTATGCTCCCGAATAACGCAATAAAAGGCGATGTGTAATTGGTCGATATTTAAATTGTTATTTATAGATGAAATGTCACCTGGACATGGGGAGTCCACGCAATGCTGTTAGATCTACTGGTAGACCAGTAGAGCTAATTTTAATCAGATTGGCAATTATGTATCTGCCTGATAGAGAGCCCGCGAAATGTTTCAAAGTGTGAGGGGGGGGGGGGGGGGGGGGGCGTATTGTCGGTGCGGTGATCCGGGGGAGGGCTGGAAATACGTGGTTCGGAAAACCATAACTTGTTTTCAGGTGTTCAAATACGGTATTTACACTCACTGTTTAGCTCCCTCAAAAATATTGTTAAACATGACCTGTATGATAAAGTCATGAAAACAAGATTTTAAAAAGAGAGAGAGAGAGAGAGAGAGAGAGAGAGAGAGAGAGAGAGAGAGGATTTGTCACGAGTGGGGTTTTTTTTAATATAGAAAATATCAACCGAGTCTATGTTAATCGGGTATTAACTAGACGAGATCCACCTCTAGATCCGTCTCTGCTGTATATTAAAAGTGTCTCTGATCGTACCACCGGCCTCGGTGGCGTCGTGGTTAGGCCATCGGTCTACAGGCAGGTAGGTACTGGGTTCGGATCCCAGTCGAGGCATGGGATTTTTTATCCAGATAACGACTCCAAACCTTGAGTGAGTGCTCCGCAAGGCTCAGTGGGTAGGTGTAAACCACTTGCACCGACCAGTGATCCATAACTGGTTCAACAAAGGCCATGGTTTGTGTTATCTTGCCTGTGGGAAGCGCAAATAAAAGATCCCTTGCTGCTAATCGGAAAGAGTAGCCCATGTAGTGGCGACAGCGGGTTTCCTCTCAAAATCTGTGTGGTCCTTAACCATATGTCTGACGCCATATAACCGTAAATAAAATGTGTTGAGTGCGTCGTTAAATAAAACATTTCTTTCTTTCTGATCGTACCAGTGTTTGTGTTAGATCAAACTTCTTTTTTCCCCCTATTATATATTGTTTTGTCAAAACCAAATGCAGTTCGGGCTTCTTACAACTATTAAAGGGACATTCCTGAGTTTGCTGCATTGTAAGATGTTTTTGTACCGGCCTGTGGCGTCGTGGTTAGGCCATCGGTCTACAGGCTGGTAGGTATTGGGTTCAGATCCCAGTCGAGGCATGGGATTTTTAATCCAGATACCGACTCCAAACCCTGAGTGAGTGCTCCGCAAGGCTCAGTGGGTAGGTGTAAACTACTTGCACCGCCCAGTGATCCATAACTGCTTCAACAAAGGCCATGGTTTGTGCTATCCTGCCTGTGGGAAGCGCAAATAAAATATCCCTTGCTGCTAATCGGAAAGAGTAGCCCATGTAGTGGCGACAGCGGGTTTCCTCTCAAAATTTGTGTGGTCCTTAACCATATGTCTGACGCCATATAACCGTAAATAAAATAGGTTGAGTGCGTCGTTAAATAAAACATTTCTTTCTTTTTTGCAAGATGTTTCACACCAATAAAATATTTCTACGATTAAACTTACATATTAAATATATTTTCTTGTTTAGATTATAAGTGTCTGTATATCCAATGTGTTTCTGGTCGTCTTAATATTTGTAAGAAGCCCAAACTGGATTTTGTCTTAAAAAAGTGAAGCAAATTCGGGAATGTCCCTTTAAGACGACGAGAAACACGTTGAATATACGTACACTGATATTGTGAAGGAAAATCTATATTCTGTGTGTAATTTCACATTTTGAGTCGTTCAAACAATTTATGAGTTGCAAACATCTTATTAATTACAATGCAACAAACTCCTACAAACACACACACACACACACACACACACACACAAACACACACACACGCACACGCACACACACACACGCGCACACGCGCGCACGCACGCAAACACACGCACACAAACACGCACACGCACACGTACACACACACGCACACGCACACACAAACACACACGCATCACCAAATCATAGTACTTACCACAAAACCTACCAGGTAGACTGGTAGTAATAAACACAGGGTCTTGTCCATGGAGGCAAGCGGGGAACTTTTAAAAACTTTTTTTTGTGCATTTGTCCCCACCCATGCACCTCCGCTAGGTCCGACCCTGAAACCAATATATAGGCCCGTAGGAGCCAACTAGACTGTGTGTGCACACACACACACGCACACGCGCGCACGCACACGCGCACGCGCACGCACACACACACACACACACATACACATACCTGTAAATGGGGCGTACCGGGGACATGGTATTTTTTAATACAAATTGGGGACATTTTTAATTGAATGTTTTTTCTTAATCCATTTGCATTTCTGGGAAGTGACTGGTGTTGGGAATTATTTGGAAGCCTCATTTTATGAAATTTGTAATAAAATAGTGTTTGAGGATTTTTACTAACAAACTGGGGACACACATATACATACACACCTTGTGAAAAATACCATCAGACCGGGCACATTTTAGAACTAATATAGTTGATACGTCTTCAGTAATTCATTTGTTAGTACATGTCATGCGCTGATCCAGGTATTTTGTACGGGGGCTCCATGAGTTGTGGCTGTTTACAAGTTGGGCCCCTCTTCTTTAGATGAAAAAAAGTCCAATACTATTAGACTTCTTGTATACGTGAGAATTTTAGATGCAGCATAGAGCTGAGGATAATGAACAGTTGAACTCCTACTGGTCATATTATATTATGTATAATATATATATATATATATATATATATATATATATATAAACCTTTGGAATGCACTTAAAAATCGGAAACTTAACTTTTGCTAAATATTTTGCTTTTAGATGCTAGCAGTTATTTGTTTTAGTATAAACCTTACAAGTTTTGTCTGCTAATAATAATAAATCATGATGTAATTAGATGAAGAACTATTTAATTTATTCTGGCTCCTGGAACTTGAACACAAACAGCTCCAACCAGCATGCCAGAGCAAGCTATTTTATAAACAGTTTTTCTTACAGCCCAGCATGTGACAAATTGTGCGAGTCCACGTGGCATACAGTAAACGTTTAATTTCGCAGCAGCTCCGAGACACCTAATTGGGTGTTTCCAGCTGTGTGCACAGTAACCTTATCCTACATTGAGATGGTGAATTGGGCTCCCTGGTATTGTAACAGGTTGCTAGAAGCTCTTAACAACTTTAGAAAAACAATTTGTCAAACAAAGCAAAGCCTTAAAACCAGTTATAACAGATACATTTGTTATACTAATTATTACATGAAATGTAAGCTATCATACCAGTTATAACAGATATATTTATTACACTAATTAAACAGGAAATGTAAGCTATCAGAGTAAACTGCTCCATTTGTAGTGTTGAGCTACTGACTGAATTAATAATCAACTGTTAAGATAAGTTAATACGTTTAATGATTTTTAATACACAGTAATTTAACAAAACAAAATGAATACAGGGCCAGTAACTATATTCGGCATTTTCCCTTAAAAGTTTTCACTCGTTCTAAAGTGTCTACGTTTTGACATGTTCTAAAACAAATGTTCTTCAACTTAATGATATAAACAGCAATTTAGAGAGAATAAAATAACAAATATATTTACAATCAACGTGTAATGATTCCTAGCAGAATGCGCATTTTCGTAGGTTTTACAAAAATGGACAAAAATCTCATCGAGTGTAAGATGTTTGCATGTAACATGGGTCAGATATTACTGAAACAATGTTTAGAAGTTATATGTGATAAAAACTTACTAAAATAAAGACATTAGCAAATAATTACCACAATTTTACTGTCCCTTAATTCATTTTGTTGAGTACATTTTAAATATGCAAGTAATACTACTAAAGGTACCTGTGTTGAAACCGAAATCTATTGATCAATATACTTTAAATTACACATACATGCACTGGCGTATCCGGGTAGCCAGGGATTGGGCACAAGAGGACCTTGCCTTCTCGAATATATCTCTTTTTCATTTCACAATACCAACTTTTATAATGCATGTCACCCCATAACATGTGTAAAAGCAGTGCCCTCTATCTCCACTCCACCCCCAATAAACAATCCTGGCTACCCTAATATATATATATCTGCCCCGTTAGGGTTTATTGACTAGTTGGATATTGGCATGGATGGGAAAGAAATATTTAATGGCACGCCAGCGCATGCTATTTTTATTGAATCGTGATCGTGACTATGTGGATCTACAAAACAAAGCTGGCTATGACACAGAACAACTCGAAACGAATCCAGCAAGTAATATCTTGAAATCTGAGCTGGATTATTATCACATCTTTTTTAAGCCAGTGTCTTTCCGCAACGTTAATTTTTAATCCAGACCCTGGCATCTTGATGTGGAAGTTGTTTAAACCACAGTTATCATATATCCTCTCTGTAAGGTATTTAGACACTTGGTCTGTAAAATGCTGCATGCGTGTACAGGAATGAACTACTCTACTAGTCTTATCATATTAAATTGCAAATACATTGCGGTAACTGTAGATTAAAAATAAGACATGTTCAGGTATAGTTTCATGTTTTGATTGTCAATGTTTTGAAAAAATTGTATAAAGATTGTTGATTAAAATATTTAATAAACTGATGTTATAATAATGATAACAGTGAATGCCATTAAGTACAATAAGACCAGGTGTAAAAATATCTAAATACAGTGTAATGCATTCGTCATCAGCATTGATCTGAAGCGTGATTAAGTATAATGTTTGTCTAAGGCGCTCGTAGAATGATATACATGTACACACACATATTTTATTTAAACACACTATAGCAGTAACCACTTTGTTACAATGACCAGAGATCCCTCATCATTGGAATATCTGAAATGTTACAATTATTCCAGTTAATGTAGTAATATATAGATATTTTAGTCCAGGAAATATGAATGTGCATACATTTCAACTACTACAATGAACAATATTTATTATTAGTATGCATATTTATTTTATGCCATTTATATAAAGGGGTCGCTTCTTCTAACCAATTAGTTATAATATGAAAATATGAACTACCATGAACGGACTCCGATTTAAAGAAAAATACTTGACGTTTATCTACTAATTCATGTTCAACTATATGTCAGATATTATATAATGTCTATAAAATATAAAAAGACTAGAAAAGTTACAATCCTGTGATGATGCCTTTGAAATAATATAAACTTATTTCCCTCTATGCTAAGTAACTTAAAATATTTTATTGCGTATGTTCATAAAACATTTATCATCTTTGGGCTGGCATCCTTTTACAATAAACAATTCCTAGGCATTTTCATTTTAAATTGCAACTTAAATTTATTTTTTATATAATTCAAATTTTATATAATTCAAATTGTCTACAAAATACAGTCATAGCTAGACCATAATTTTTAACTAAGGTTGTTGCATATGGGAGCCATGTTTAAAACAAAAGAAAGAAAGAAAGGAATTTTATATTTAATGACACACTCAACACAACTACAGGTACGTGGTGTCAGACATGTGGTTAATGACCACAAGTATATTTTAGAGAGGAAATTATGGGCAACTATTTTTTTATTAGCAGCAAGGGATCTTTAATATATGCATCATCCCACAGACAGGATAGTACATATCATGGTCTGTAACACCAGTTGTGAAGCACTCGCTGGAACGAGAAATAAGTCCAATGATTCCACTAACAGGGATCGATCCTAGACTGACCGTACACCAGGCCACCACTTTACTACTGGGCTACGTCCTGTCCCCGGCAAATTAATTTAATTATATTATTTTTTCTCTAATACACATAGTAACTATTCAGACTAAAATAAGGGAAAACAACTTTCCTGTTTAACTAGTTTCTCTATGTCTCTGTTCAGTTAATATTTTCTCAACTGCGTGTTTCTTTTGCAGAACTAAATGAACTCTGCAATCACTTCTGATTAAACTATTCACATAACCGGCATTTATTCAGCAACTAGCTAACAACATACACATTTTACCACATTCCAGATGTCTAAGCACTACACACTTCCAGCCCCCCCCCCCCCTCCCACCCACCCCGCCCCCCGCCCCCATTGTCAGCAGTCCATCTCAGATTACCACCAACGGACCGGTCATTGTGATGCGTAAACAATTAATTCTAGCTACCTCTGCCAGCGTTGTTATTTCGTTGTAAGCCAAAACACCCAGCCAGAGATAGTTTACATAAAACACCATTGTTGGATGTAAGCCAAAACACCCAGCCAGAGATAGTTTACATAAAACACCATTGTTGGATGTAAAGACTTAGAGCTAGCATGTGTCATTAGCGTGTCATGCGGTATTGCACCTAGGATTCAATCTTCTCGGACAGTTCACAGCCCACCACAATCCAATGTTGTGAGCTAACGTGTTATGTCTGTCAGCTATGGGTGATACTACAAAATTCAAGAGAGACAGAAAAAGGTAGTGCTGAAAACATGGTTTTGGCCTTTTGTGGAAATGGACATAAAAGATAAATGTATAAAAGCATAAATAAATGATTGATTTGAATGAGACATTGTGAAATGATAGTACACATTCCCATGATGCTGACAAGGTGATTAACTCATGTTTGTATAATTCACCATATAATGTATATATAAACAGTAATTTGAACATTTAAATGTGTATGCTTCCTCACTAAATTAATAAGTCCCCATTAGGAACATAGTGTGTATATAACTGTTCACATTTGTATGCACCATATTAAAACAATATGTTTTTAAGTCCCAGGTTTGTATGTACCATATCAAAGTAATATGTGTGCAAGTCCACGGTTCGTATGTACCATATCAAAGCAATATGTGTGTAAGTCCCCGATTTGTATGTACCATATCAAAGTAATATGTGTGCAAGTCCACGGTTCGTATGTACCATATCAAAGCAATATGTGTGTAAGTCCCCGATTTGTATGCACAACTGTGACAGGCCTAGACCTTCCATTTTTCAGGGGTAGCCCACCGAATGAATGTTTAACGACACCCCTGCACGAAAAATACATAGACTATTGGGTGTCAAACTAACAGAGGAGGAGACACAAATATGTATGATGTAAAGACTATGTAACTGTCTCTCTCCTAGATATTTGTCTATCCAACTACCTCGAACTGTCGGTCTAATAAATAGATATCCCCTGCGGAATATCGAACACTTTCAATCATATCGATGTCGTTCAAAATTATATTCTGAATCTTTCTGAGCATCTAGCATTAATTTATGAAACAATTTATCAATGAATATTAAAATTTCCATAACAATCAGATCTTTCAAAAAAAAAATTAAAAGCAAAAGATCTGGGCGAAAGAAAGCTACACATTGCACTGCAGACTTCGATTAGGAATAAGTGATTTAAACGGCCAAAAATTTACACGCTTGGTTGGAGAAAATCCACATTGTACCTGTGGTCATCACGCTGAAGACTCGGAACATTTCATGTTATTTTGTCCTCTATATAATAGAGAGCGCCAGTCTTACTTATCGAGTTAAATCATTTAAATTTAAATATCAACACATTAATATATGGCGATCTCAACTTAACACTATAAGAAAACAGTCTCATCTACAAAGCAATTCACAATTTCACTGGTGAAAGCAAACGTTTTGACTGATAAAACCGTTCACCTTCTCCTTTATTCTTGTCTCTCTGTTCTAATCTATTTACAAATATTTATATTTTGACAGGTTAAATATACAGTAATTTTATATTCTTCAACACTAAATGCATATTTTGTACTTTCTATGTTGACCAGTTAATATTTCAGTTGTATAATGTAGGGAAAGGTCTTTATATAGGCTATGCCTGTTGACCAATCCCATATGTTAATATAAACAGAAATAAATATTGTTTAAATCAAACATTTATGAAGGTATAAAAATGCCAGATTTGTGCTCTACGGTGAATGAATGAATGAATGAATGTTTAACGACACCCCAGCACGAAAAATACATCGGCTATTGGGTGTCAAACTCCGAACATTGACAAACACATTAAAGTAAAATAAACTATGGGGGTATATGAACATACAGCCATACAAAAATTACCAGTCATAAAATATATACACTTTGGTGACTAGATATAAGCACCAAAAAATTCTTTGTCAAGTAATTAATTAAACACTTGGGTAAATATTTGTCGTTTTACGGACAATCTTTAGATGTATAATATGCTGTAGTTGAAATGTTTTGAAACAGTATAATGTTAAATTTCGTAATATCCGAGCATTATTATCATTACATATTTTCTAAAATATTGTATATCTAATCGGCAAATAAGTTGAAAATGATATTCATCTTCTACGTCTTTACATATATAACACATTCTAACATCTAATAAAATAGGTTTAAGCTTGGTCTATTGCCCTGTTTCGACCGATAATCTATGTTATGTCATATGAAGATAGTCAAACAATGCAGATTTAAATTCTTTGTTTGTTTTGCATTTCCATATACGAACCATTTGATGTAAAGACTTTACCTAAACATGAAAATCTACTTACAGTTTCTACATTGCTATCACCATACTTAAACTCCATATTGTTTGACAACTGTATCCCTTTCGAATATCATGATCTTTCTCTTTTCAGTATTCACATATAATTTACAACATATACTATAATAACGAATAGTATCTAAACATAATTGTAAGTCATCCTTATTATCTGCCAATAAGTCTGTGTCTCATCTCCATACAATAGTAAATTTAATTTGATCATTCAATATCGATCCCCTTAAAACCTTTAACCTTTAAATTGTTAATATACACAAGAAAGGGAAATACGTTCTCCTTATCTTACTACATCTGTACACATAGACACAATGTTCAGATCATGTGCCATGCATTTTAACAAACGATTTTGTACAATTATACATTCTACATATACTATTTAACATTCTTCCTTTAATTTCATTTTTTAAGTTTATACCATAAATTGTCACACTACATAATGAAAATCTTTTGAAAAATCAACAAAGGCGCAAAATAATTTACGGATATCTACAAAATGCATAATCAGAGAATGTATATAGGCTATATATATATATTATCTGTAGTGCCCACGCCTGTGCGGAATCCAGACAGTCCTTCAGTATAATAGGTTTCTGCCAAATACTTAGGTGATTGATCAATATTTCAGTAAAACATTGAGTAAAGTTTTTCTTGATGGTTCAGCAATTTCTATTTATTTATTATTTTTGTGTGATTTTTATTAAAAAAACATTAGAGTGGCAGTTTTTTCAGGGATGGTCAGATAATCGGAACTACAAATATTCTTTTGTTTTGCCTTATTACGGATGAAATCTTTTATGTTTGTCCAGTGTCGCGTTTGCAGACAAGGTTCTGCAGCAACACACTGATCTATTTGCTTCTTCCCAGGAAGACACTTCATTGCGAAGTAGCAATGCAGCTGCTTTTGCACCGCCTCTCTTTCTTCTTTGTTCCATGATATTTTTCGTCCTTTTGGAACAGTTGTTTCGAGCACATCATTATTTTGCTTTTCTGTAAAGAGACGTGTGTTGAAGGGTTAATATGACAGGAACAAACTATATAGGTCACAAAATATTATATACAAATGAAACATTTGATGTCTTGGTTTGAAGAATTATAGACTGACAGTTAAAACAATAAGTTATTAATATATGTAATTATAACCAACTAATTTCTTTACTACTAGAAATGTTTTTTAAATTACGGTTTTCGTATCTTTCTCTCCCGAACTAGTGTTGTCATTTTTAAATTGTCATGCAGTTTTTCTGTATACGTTCTATTCTTTGAGAAGCCATTGTTTATATCGGGTTACGGTATATTGGAATTTTAATATGTTCAATCTAATTATGCAATTGTATTTGTCTAATTAATTTTTAATTATCTATCGCAAATAAATGTTAAAATAGTAAAATATGGTTCGTGCAACTGTGATGAAGCACTTTTAAAAACGTACTATTCAACCTTAAATAAACCTATCTGTATAATATAAATTTTTAATATTAATTTTATTTAATAAGTTGACTTCTAGTTGTGGACATAAATAATGTATAAGATAGTTCCAGTAAAATAGGATGCTTGCGCAATACAAACAGAATACAGGGTTTTTCTTTCTTTCTTTTTGATTTGTTCCTTTATTTTTGGTGTTGTTGGTTTTGTTATTTATTTATTTATTTATAATATTCATTATTTATTTATTCATTTATTATTATTATTAATTTTATTATATTTTTGGTGGGCCTATGTTTATTATTTTGGGCGGTTTGGGTGGGGGTTATGCGTGGGACTAATACATACGTCATAATATTTAATTTACGTTATGAAAACGAAAATAAATAGTTATCAAAATAATTTTAAAAAACCCAAAATCATATCGAAATATTATTGTTGTTATATAAACGTTTGATGCCAAAAGAAACACGTGGTAGAACATGCAACACGTTTCCAAACTACATCTTTATATATTATGCATGGAGAGTAACATCATGTAACGAAATTATTAGAATTATTATACTATGAATTATTCGCACCTTTAATCATTCTAAAAGTAATAAAAACATTTAAATAATGAATAAAAAGACATATTCCATTACTTACCGATATCGAATTCGGCTAGAATTCCTCATGGCTGAGGAGTAGACCGGACTGGAAACCTGTGTATTCACACTTATGTCTCCGTTTCGCGGCATTTACCAACGCACGCACGCACACACACACACACACACACACACACACACAACCCAACTCGGACAAATGTACGCGATTTTTAATTGTTGTTTTTTGTCCTATTGTATATAAATACCGACACCCCCCCCCCCCCCCCCCCTTTAGAAATTGTGCCCCCTTTGACTGCAGGATGTGCCTCCCCCCACCCCTCTCCACCTCCAGTTGTATTCATTCATATGGTGCTGATACAACAATGTTAGAACATGTTTCTAATTTCCATTATTATTCATACGTATCTAGTGCTAGCACAACCAATAAGCTATACACGCCAAGTCATCTCCTCCACTGCAGAACTGTCTTCTCATGTGTCCATATCAATATCGGCGCATGGGCAGACAATCACGCTCGTCCTCGATTCAAAGCCCCAGATGACCGAATCAAGGGAAGACCTCGTAGGGGCGGTTCGAAGGTTACCTTGGTTGTGCTAACACTAGGCAAGTATGAAAAATAATAAAAATTAGAGAGAAAAAATATCGAAGTGTTATTAAACTTATTGTGCTTGCACAACAAATATGCTATAACAGGCATGTGATAACACTGAATTCAACCTTAATGGGATTTAAAAGAGGATTTGCTCATTCGACCAACGTGGCTCATCTCAAGTAATGACAAGGTGTAGGACAAGCAAGACATACGAGGTAGTTAAGTCTTAGTGACTTAACATTATCAGTTACCATCTTCCACGCCCACGTGGGGCAAAACCATATCACTAAGTGAAAGGAAAAGCACTAGACTGTTGTAGAGGTTGTATAGCATTTTCGTTGTGCTAGCACAGTAAGTTGAATAAGCCTTATTGTATCGTAAGAAAGAAATTTTTATTTAACGACGCACTCAACACATTTTAATTACGGTTATATGACATGTGGTTAAGGACCACACAGATATTAAGAGAGGAAACCCGCTGTCGACACTTCATGGGTTATTCTTTTTGTTTAGCAGCAAGGGATCTTTTATATGCACCATCCCATAGACAGGGTAGTACATACCACGACCTTTGATATACTGGCTGGAACGAGAAATAGCCCAATTGGCCCACGGACGGGGATTGATCCCACACCGACCGCTCATCGAGCGAGCATTGTACCACTGGGCTACGTCCCACCATGTATAGTAAGAAAAAAAGTTCGTTTTATTTAACGACGCCACTAGAGCACATTGATTTTTTATCTTATCATTGGCTATTGGACGTCAAACATAGTCATTCTGACACTGTTTTTAGAGGAAACCCACTGTCGCCACATAGGCTACTCTTTTATGACAGGCAGCAAAGATCTTTTATTTGCACTTCCCACAAGCAGGATAGCACAAACCATGGCCTTTGTTGAACCAGTTATGGATCACAGGTCGGTGCAAGTGGTTTACACCTACCCATTGAGCCTTGTGGAGCACTCACTCAGGGTTTGGAGTCTGTATTTGGATTAAAAATCCCATTCCTCGACTGGGATCCGAACACGGTACCTACCAGCCTGTAGACCGATGGCCTAACCACGACGCCACCGAGGCCGGTCTGTACCGTAAGAAGCAATTGAGTCGAACACGTTTTGTACATACCTAATTATATATTATTTATTTCCTGATACAGAATGAATCGACATACGTCTTCTCAGCGTCCAGTGCAGCGTAAAACATTTTGTGCACTTTTCACATTTGAATTGTTTTTTTCACCCTTGTGGATCTTCATGTGCTTGTTTAAGTCCGATCTCATTGTAAAACATTTCGCACAGATCTCACAGACGAACGGTTTCTCACCGGTGTGAGTCAGAATATGACGCTGCAGGTGGTCATTCTTTGTGAAACGTTTTGAGCACATTTGACATTTGAAATGTTTCACACCCATATGAATCAGCACGTGGTTTTTCAAAGTGGAATTCTGGGTGAAACGTTTTGTGCACGTTTCACACTTGAATGGTTTCACGCCGGCATGACTCAACTCGTGGCGTCTCAGGTTGCCACTTCGTGAAAAACACTTTGTGCATATTTCACATTTATACGGCTTCTCACCAGAGTGACACCTCTTGTGCTCTCTAAATGTCGCAGACCGGTTAAAGCGTTTTGTACAAATCTCACACAGGAATGGTTTTTCACCAGTATGGATCAACATGTGCTGTGCAAGTAGGGGGCGCTTTTTGAAACGTTTTGTGCATACATCACACACAAACGACTCATTAGAATGTCTCAACAGGATATGATTTTGCAACCTGGCACGCTGTCTAAAACATTTGGTGCACAGTTCACACGTGAACGATCTTTCACCAGTGTGGATCTGCATATGTTTTTTCAAGCTGAAATTCCCCGTGAAACCTTTTGTGCACATTTCACATTTATAAGGTTTGTCATCACTATGAATCATCACATGCCGTTTGAGTCTCGATTTGTTAACAAAACGTTTTGTGCACACATCACATTGAAATAGTTTTTCTCCGGTGTGGAGCCACATATGTTCCTTAATGTTACCTATGGTTGTGAAATCCTTGAGGCACACCCCGCACGTGAAGGGTCGTTCCCCGGTGTGCACGCGCATGTGTATCTCTAAGCAAGACTTGCTTTTACAGCACTTCGAGCAGACGTCGCATTTGATACATGACTTACCACTGAATGACATGCTTCAGCTGACGATTTCAACACTCCTCAAACTTGACGTCTCCTGCTGACGATTTCAACACTCCTCAAACTTGAAGTCTTCAGCTAACGATTTGAACACTTCTCAAACTTGACGTCTTCAGATGACGATTTCAACACTCCTCAAACTTGACGTCTTCAGATGACGATTTCAACACTCCTCAAACTTGACGTCTTCGGATGACTATTTCAACACGTCTCAAATTTGCAACCAGTAAGCGTCACAAAGTGCCGCACAGTGTCCAGCTCTCAAACGTTGTACCACGAAGACAGCAAGTTCTACACAAGAAACAGATTTATGAATAAATAAAATAGAAATTAAGACTGCTACATATCTAAAAAATATTCCGTAGCAGTATAGTTAACTGACCTGTGCAAGGATTTTAGCAGGATGTGTGTGTGTGTGTGTGGGGGGGGAGGGGGGGGGTCTAGATTCTGGCGAGCGAAGTTCGTAGTGGGTCGAGTCAAAATATATTGAAAACAAATATATTTATCAAAACCTTCCCCTGCTCGCTCCAGCCAGTGCACCACGACTGGTATATCCTGTCTGTGGAATGGTGCATATAAAAGATCCCTTGCTGAAATCGAAAAGAGTAGCCCATGAAGTGGCGACAGCAGGTTTCCTCTCGCTATATCTGTGTGATCCTTAACTATATGTCTAACGCCATATAATTGTAATTAAAATATGTTGAGTGCATCGTTAAATAAAACATTTCCTTCCTTCCCCTGCACACACACATCACAAAACTGATTTGGCTCATTTGCACAGATTCGTGTTTAAAGGCTAATTATAAGGAACTTGAAGTGTGTTTTGTTTAACGACACCACTAGAGCACATTGATTTGTTAATCATCGTCTATTGGATGTCTTACGTCATACATTTGGTCATTTTGACAAATAGTCTAAGAGAGGAAACCCGCTGCTTTTTTCCATTAGTAGCTAGGGATCTTGTATATGCACCACCCCCACAGACAGGATAGCACATACCACGGCCTTTGATATACCAGTCATGGTGCACTGGCTGGAACGAGAAATAGCTCAATGGGCCCACCAACGGGGATCGATCCCAAACCAACTGCACATCAAGCGAGCGTTTTACATTGAGGTACGTTCCGCCCTAGGAACTTGACGTACGTTCATAAGCTGAGTGATAGCCAATCGGTTATTTGGTTTTACATGAAAGGTTGCAGGCCGCCCCCCACCCACCAATAATTTTTTTTTTGTATATAACCTTTACATCTCAACTTAAAAGTTGTAGCGAGATTAACGGATCGAGATTAATGGCGAGTTACAGTAACGGGCAAATAACCTTTGAACCATGCCTCCAGATCCCCCCCCCCCCCCCCCCCAAAAAAAAAAAATACCTCATGCCTTTGGCGCTCCTTCAATTGCCCCCACCCCTCTCCCCATCCTCCCCTCCCAATAATGTCCACCATGCTACGGGTCTGGGTTGGTTATGCACCAGGAATGTCAAATAATTCACTGTAATTAATCAGGTTTGGTATCTATGCACCATACTTCACTTGAGAGAAATATGGGGCACAGCAATCGGTAATTTTCTTATCAAGCTGATTTTGGAAAACTGAATATCTAAACAACTATTCAAAAATGAAGATTTGTGATATGTCTGATAAACAAAATATCCACAAATATATGTCTCATATCCGTTATGTGATTTACACGGACGTGAACATAGACTGTAAAATCAAATATAATAAATAATAATAATAAAAAGGGTAATTTGGGAACATATTAGGAATTTTGGGCTCGACGTTATGGAAGGAAGAAGGAAGGAAATGTTTTATTTAACGGCGCACTCAACACATTTTATTTACAGTTATATGGCGTCGGACATATGGTTACGGTCCACACAGACATTGAGAGAGGAAACCCGCTGTCGCCACTTCATAGGCTACTCTTTTCGATAAGCAGCAAGGGATCTTATATATGCACTATCCCACAGACAGGTTAGTACATGCCATGGCCTTTGATATACCAGTCGTGGTGCACTGGCTTGAATGAGAAATAGCCCAATGGGCCCACAGACGGGGATCGATCCCATTCCGACCGCGCATCGAGCGAGCGCTGTACCACTGGGCTATGTCCCGCCCCATGCACATTATGGAAATACACATGTAACACAAAACAATGCATGCATTATGTGCATAGGGCTTACCACCCCACCCCCATCCCCTCGCATTTCTGCACGTCTAGAAACTAGACAAAAATATGTCTGCTGCTTTTTATCGAACAGTCTGATTCCATGTTCCACTTCATTTATAACGTAACACTGACTGAATTCTCGGAACCGAACATACAGCCCAAGACAAAATCTGCAATATCCACTGACTAGGTATAAAACAACACTAATATATATATACATACATACATACATGCATACATACATACATACATATATACATACATGTGTATATACTAGGTATAAAACAACACATATACACACACACACACACACACACATATATATGTGTTAACCATTATTTACTCAGGTAAGTTTTTGTGTTTTATTAATAAATATACCATGTTAAACCCTATTATTAAAACAGTTATATTCGATGAGGTAACACTATGTTTTAGTAGGTTGTAGACTGTGACATGAAAATAATATGGGAGTTATTAATTGCTACCCTAACTTAGATTATAGGGGGCAATTTAAAATATTAATATTCACATACTAAAGGGAGCTATAGATTATTCTCCTTGAACTAATCTCAGGGGAGTGATGGGTAGCTAGAAAAAGATATAACTCCCCTTAGATGACAAGGTCTGAGGTTGGCTATATTTTATTATTGCTATTTTCTTTTCCCCTGCATTCAACCGGTAAGGAAGGTCAACATCATCAGATAATTTCAAAACAAAATCATTTCATTATTTCAAGAAACTGGGGTTTTTTTTTAAAGAATAAAATAATGTATTCAGTGGAACATTTTCACTGTTGCCAATACATCTATATACGAATGACAATAATAATACTGTAATTTAAAGTTGTAAAGTAACAACTTTGCAATTGTTTAATTATAACATTCTATTTGGAAATAAAATAATTATGTTAAATCATAAAAATAATTATCTTGAATCATGCATATAAATTTTATTATTATACATACAAATTATATATTTTGTAGCCTACATCATAATTATTATAATATTAATAATTATCTTATCATTTCAAAGTTGTTAAAATTTATAATTAATATTACCTGAAAATTGCATCAACAAAAATTGTTCTGCCAAACCTGCCTCTAGTCAGGTCCCCTCGACAATAGAGGGTTACGCGTCATTCTAGATTACCCACGATCCATAGCGGTCGGCATCAACACCTAATAATAGCTAGGCCTACTTGTCGAATCTTATTGTTAGATTTCATTCGTCCTGAACCAACATAATGCCGACTACTTGTGGCATTGTTAGTTGTAATGCCCGCTACGGGAGAGACAAGGATTTTTTTTTTTGCGGGGGGGGGGCTTCCTAGCATTATTACGCACCAGGGTGAAGAAACTAAAGAAAAAGGTGAAAGACGAAGGAGGCTTTGACCCAAAATTTTCATTTTGGCTCAAGTTTAAGCTATAAACCGATCAGACCTAGGGCATGTCCTAGTTCATAAAAATAAACTCGAATGTAAATGCACATTGAGTTTATACAGCCGGCGACATTTTCCATTAGCAAATACAGAGCCGTTCCGAGCAATTTTGCTCGGAACGGAATTGTGGTCGAAATAGCGACTGACACCACCTTTTCCCACCCTAATCGTGTAGTGTGACCTTTTTCGGGCATATGCAGACTACGAAATACTTACTTTGAAACGATCTTCACTTTGAATTAAAGGAAAAACGACCGACTGTAGGACTTGGGTTTAAAACGCGCGGTGCATTATGGGAGGAAAATGAAACTCGGAACAATCTTTTATGTGGAAAAGGAACGGTGAAGTCATTTCTCGTTCCTCGTTTCGAACGGCTCTGTATTTGCTAATGGAAAATGTCGCCGGCTGTATAAACTCAATGTGCATTTACATTCGAGTTTATTTTTATGAACTAGGACATGTCCTATTGACAGTTCAAACCCAGTTTTTGATAAAATTGTGTGTGTGTTGTGCCGTTACAAATAGGCCCTATGTACCCATCAGTTGTTCCATTTGACTGAAGAATGAAAATGCCATCACACACCTGTAAATATGTTTTATTAGGACATTTATAATTAGCATCTGAATACCCTGGGGAAAAAATACATTCAAAACAGATTCACTTGAAAAAAAATTATCTCCAAAAAGAACTCTATATATTAACAAAAATAATCCTCCAAACATGTTTGCAGTTTATTACTAGTCACTGTTGAGAATATTGGTAATTTTCAGGCATTGATTAATGAATAACTCTAGCTGCACTGGTGAGCCCTGGGAGGGGCGAAACATGTTAATGAACTAGGTAATGGTGTAAGAAATATTGGTCGCCTGTGTTCTACCTAGTACTTGTGCACAAAAAAAATTAAAACAAATTCATTACCATATGAGTGGTATGTGCTGCCCAGTTTTGGAACAGTTTAAAAAAATAAAAAAACCTGACTATGTCCTCCACCAAAAAGTAAAAATTTCATTAGTCATTTAATAAACACCATTCAAAATACACCACTAGAGCATATTGTTTATTAATCACCGGCTATTGGATGTCAAACATTTGTTAATTTTTACAAATAGTCTTAGAAAGGAAACCCACTACTTGTTTTCAAGTAGCAAGACGCGTACAAAATCAACACTTATCCGTTTATCCTGACAAGTGTAAATCTACTCGGGGGGGGGGGGGGGGGATAAAATGTACCTCTGTGTATTGGTCAATGCATCTTCATTTCGAACAATCAAAACCAATGTCCATCTACTTGAATAAAACAAACCCAGAGACAGGGTAGCACATACCACATCCTTTGATATACCAGCCGTGGTGCACTGGCTGGAACACGGAATAGCCCAATGTGCCCACAGACAGGGATCGATCCCACACCAGACAAACAGTTTACCACTGGACTACGTCCCAGACCCTATGTAACAAAGTAATGACACCTATATACATGCTGACAAAATAACTAATCACTAAAAAAGTGTTGTTAAATTATAATTATCATAACTGAATTTAACTTGCAATATTGAGGCCTGTAATTTTTCCCCCCATTTTTTGACTGTGTACACGTTTCGCCCTCCCAGGGCTCATCAGTGCAGCTTGGGTTTCATATCACTTAGTATTGATAAGAAAACTGCAGACGTGTTTTTTGGCGAGTTCTTTGGTGAGTTTGTCATAGTTCACATAGTTTTATAATTAAATTCAATGTTCATAAATCCATCACCAGTGATACTAAATACCTGTAAATGTGTACAGTAGTTTGTATTTGAAAAGTTATTTTCTTTTAGTTTTATTAAAACATTTCACTTTCTTCACTGCCACTCCCTTCCTATAGCCAATACAATACCACTTTCCAGTGGGTGCTTTCTTTAATTTCATACAAGAAAAATGAAACCATTCAAATGGCTTGTGGGTACAGTCTCCTGAATCGCATGCGATCATTGAATCATCGCAAATACAATATAGTGCTGGATCTTCATCTGATTTGTCAAGTGTAGCACCAGAATTGATGGATCAGTCGGCAGTTCTGGTACAGTCTTTGAGCAAAGTACTCTGAGGATTTTTCATTTTCCACATTAAAACGTGTGTCAAGTGACTGGACAGCAGTTGATACATTTTTTCTTGCTCACCAGCTGGGTTTTTTTAAAGTTCTAGATGTAGTGAAGTTAATGTTTTTAAGTGGTACATAGTCAACAGAAGTTCGTGATGAAGGCAACATTCAGTAGGCTGGTTCCTGTTTCACAGTGCTGCTTTCCCTTAACCTTACACTGGCTTCAATATAAAATAACGTGGATGCCATATAAGAAAATGATTCGCCAAGTCCTGCTTTACAATTACAATGGGCACAAAGAACTTTTCCAGCTTTATCGAAAATAATCCACAAATAAAGCGATGTGTTATTAAGCCGTTTGAATGCATCACCCTTGCACGTATCACATGGACTGAATCGTGGATGTAAACACCAACATTCCTCACCCAACCACACACAAAACGGTCATATGCATCCAAACTTTTAGGGACGGTCCATAAATGTCAATGGTTAGTAAAGTAAAGTTTGTTTTATTTAACGACGCCGCTAGAGCACATTGATTTTTTTATCTTATCATCGGCTATTGGACGTCAAACATATGGTCATTCTGACACTGTTTTTAGAGGAAACCCGCTGTCGCCACATAGGCTACTCTTTTTACGACAGGCAGCAAGGAATCTTTTATTTGCGCTTCCCACAGGCAGGATAGCACAAACCATGGCCTTTGTTGAACCAGTTATGGATCACTGGTCGGTGCAAGTGGTTTACACCTACCCATTGAGCCTTGCGGAGCACTCACTCAGGGTTTGGAGTCGGTATCTGGATTAAAAATCCCATGCCTCGACTGGGATCCGAACCCAGTACCTACCAGCCTATAGACCGATGGCCTGCCACGACGCCACCGAGGCCGGTCAATGGTTTTCATAATCCTAACAATGTTAGGATTGGGTTTGACCCCCCCCCCTCCCCTAATCCTAACATAAAAACATTGATATAATGTGTACGAAACATTGACCTTCGATGGACCGATGTTTTACCTAAAAAGCAATCCGAACATGGCTTTTACCCCCTCCCCCCATTCCGAACATTGTTCGGATTGTGAAGCACATCGATATTTATGGACCGTCCCTTATAATTCTGGAAGTTCTTCAGCGTATAAAAAGAGCTTGGCTAAAAATCAGGTAATTTATCAGATCTGCATACGTAAATGATGGATAGAAATGGGGATCCTGAAGCCATTTTCCACCGGCGATTTTGTAGTGTACGAATCCTGCTTCCCAATATATGCAGTTTTTTCCATATCTGCTTTTTGCCGTCTTATCCAGTGTATCAAAATAATCCTGCATGTTATCAAAATAATGCAGTGTCTACTAACAGTAAAACAAAAAATATTTAAAAGGACTTAAGTTATAAATCTTAAACTGCGAAGCTCGTATTTGTATACAACAATGAAACGCTATTGTTTGCCCTCCACCATGGCCGGCCGCACAGAGGTATGGGTAATATTGCTATTTTTAGTATATTCCCGTTTTTTTTTCTCTCTTATATGTCAACCCAAGCTGCTATAATACTCACAAGACATGCTGCAACTATGTGTTAGCTACAGAAAATAAATGACAATATGCAAGGCATGTAAAAAGTTAATATAACTTCCTTCTATGTAAAAAAGTAATCACTAAGGCTTTGCTTCACCCCCAAAGACCCGGATGATCGGTAACTAGGCCGTGTGACGTCACGCCGGTTCCGATAATAAAGTACTTGTGTTTAGTGTGATATAAGAAACATATAGTCTCTATAGTCATTTACTTCATAAGCACCAAACGAGAACAGCAAGCATACAATATTTTTGTCAAACATTTAAACCTACACTAGCAAGTTAATAAATTTATTCGATAAATATAATTATGTTGATTACAAAGGAAGTAGACACAAAGAAACTATTCTGACCTCTTGTTTGGACTAGATCAGTTGAAATGCGGATTTCCATTAATAATCTGACATTCAGATACACTTCCGTTTTCCATATCGTATGGCTGGTTATTTTACATTTTATTTTATGTAGTAGAAATTATTTTGTTTAACGTTACTACTAGATAGGGGCGGGACGTAGCCCAATGGCAAAGCACTCGCTCGATACGCGGTCGGTCTGGGATCTATCCCCGTCGGTGGGCCCATTGGGCTATTTCTCGTTCCAGCCAGTGCACCACGACTGGTATATCAATAACCGTGGTATGTACTACCCTGTCTTTGGGATGGTGCATATAAAAGATCTCTTGCTGCTAATTGAAAAAGAGTAGCCCATGTAGTCGCGACAGCGGGTTTCCTCCCTCAATACCTGCGTGGTCCTTAACCACATGTCCGACGCCATATAACTGAAAATAAAATGTGCTGAGTGTGTCATTAAATAAAACATTTCTTTCTTTCTTTCTACTAGAGAATATTATTTATTGATCATTGCCCTATTGGGTGTTAAACATTCAGTAGCATCCATTCAGTAATTTTGACATGTAATCAGTGTTTCTGCCAGAAAGAAAATTGTGGGTGTGGCGCTAACGAATTGAATGCAACCATAGTCAACAGAGGGTATGGGGGCCTCTCCCAGAAAGAAAATGGGTTCAGTTTCGGGGTAGGGTTAAAAAAAAGAATACAGTAATGATAAGAATAATTAATTTTGTCAAAAGGTTAGCTTTAAAAAAAAAAAAATTAATCTGCCATTTCCTACCCGTTTTACCCTCTAGCAGAAGCCCTGATAGTCTACATTTTCCTAATAGTAGCAAGGGATCTTTTATATCCACCATCCAACAGACAAAATAGCACATACCGTGGTCTTTGATATGCCAGTCGTGGAGCACTAGCTGGAGCGAGGTGTAGTGATCATGTATGTTTGTAACAGGTAATACTCAAGACTCGATATATCGAGCGTCTCTGTGTTATACTGGAGTTTATTTTATATAGTGACCATGTATGCTTCTACCCGAGGTCAAACTTTAATAAACAATTATGCAATCTAATTAAAATTAGCTCTACTAGTTAATTGCTATTACCTGTGGATCTAACAGCACCCCATTGGAGCTTATGTCCAGTTGACCTATGATTCGACCAATTAAAACCTTACTGGCAAAATCATGCCAGTGATTTGAATATAATTTGAAAACATTCGAAATTATGCCGAGGGTATACGAAATGATTCGAGTGAATTACGAAGTATGCCGAAAACTAATTTCAATATAAAATTTTATATAAAATTCGTTTCAAGACGAGGGAGGAAAAAACGAGATGGTATAGCCATAAAATCTGTTTATACTAGTATACAATCCAGAGTTTATTACTGCACTTTTCCCCGTTTTTTAATGTTAAAACAGACCCACGTTCGCCTATTGCATAAATAGTCTAGCCCGATATTTTTTGAATTTGTATGCTCCCGAATAACGCTATAAAAGGCGATGTGTAATTGGTCGATATTTAAATTGTTATTTATAGATGAATAGTCACCTGGACATGGGAGTCCACACGCAATGCTGTTAGATCTACTGGTAAAACAAAATGACCAACATATTAATTTTTCTTGTGGAATCATGCGCGTACGAGAAGAGGAGCGGGAGACACCACCACCCTCATCCTCACGCGTACACCTACAAACACACACACGCATCACCAAATCACAGTACCTACCACAAAACCTACCAGATAGACTGGTAGTAATAAACACAGGGTCTTGTCCATGGAGGCAAGCGGGGAACTTTTAAAAACTTTTTTTTTGCATTTGTCCCCACCCATGCACCTCTGCTAGGTCCGACCCTGAAACCAATATATAAGCCCGTAGGAGCCAACTAGACTGTGTGCGCGCGCACGCACACACACACACACACTCCCAACTCGGACACAAATGTACGCGATTTTTAATTGTTGTTTTTTGTCCTACCATATATAAATACCGACCCACCCACCCCCCTCCCCGTCCCTAGAAATTGTGCCCCCCCCCCCCCCCCCCCTCAGATATAATGACCTATTTGTTTTTTTTAGGTGAACCAGTGCTGAGGAACCGATTCCAGTGCTATCACAAACCGGGGACGTCCCCGGTGTGAGGGATGTCCCCGGTTTGTTGGTGTGTATTCACACTTATGTCCCCGTTTCGCGGCATTTACCAACTCACACACACACACACACACACACACACACACACACACACTCCCAACTCGGACAAATGTACGCGATTTTTAATTGTTGTTTTTTGTCCTATTGTATATAAATACCGACACCCCCCCCCCCCCCCCCTTTTAGAAATTGTGCCCCCTTTCACTGCAGGCTGTGCCTCTCCCCACCCCTCCCCACCTCCAGATATATTCATTCATATGGTGCTGATACAACAATGTTAGAACATGTTTCTAATTCCCATTATTATTCATACGTATCTAGTGCTAGCACAACCAATAAGCTATACACGCCAAGTCATCTCCTCCACTGCAGAACTGTCTTCCCGTGTGTCCATATCAATATCGGCGCATGGGCAGACAATCACTCTCGTCCTCGATGCAAAGCCCCAGATGACCGAATCAAGGGAAGACCTCGTAGGGGCGGATGGAAGGTTACCTTGGTTGTGCTAACACTAGGCAAGTATGAAAAATAATATAAAAAATTCGAAGTGTCATTCAACTTATTGTGCCAACACAACCAATATGCTATAACGGGCATGTGATAACACCGTGAATTCAACCTTAAAGCCGCACACCCTAGTTCCATCCAGCGAAAATAAATTATAATTTCGTTAATCTACAAACCTGTAACACACTTGGATCACGTTTTTATCAAATGGAGTGAAAAAGCAGGTTTTATATCGATAAATACCATGGGAATCACCATGTCCCAATTGCTTGAAATAATTTTGAAAGTTAGTATTCTGATGTCACCGGTAGATGTCGCTCGAAGCACAACAATGCCTACGTCACGACAAATTTCACAGAGTGCGCACAGACTTGGGGTACGTTCTTTTCACCTCTCCTGGACATGTTCCAACTGTTCTGTCCTGGTTGTATCCCCTCTCCAGATATCGTAAGACTTAGCAAAATTATTGGTTTTAAGGGTTTGTAACGTTTTGTATTGAGACACTTACTTGTCTGAACTTTATTGTTACTGAAAATGTTCACGAACTGTGAAGAAAAATCTCACAAATGAACAACAACAAATCGGATGTTGATTGCGCGAACCGTGCACGAGAAAACAAACCCGAACCAAAATGATAACGGTCACGTGGTATACCAACACCTGTGACGTTTACACAGGAAGATTCCCTCTAAAAATAGATTGGACCTCGCTTGCTTAACGGTTTTTTCTCGACAGCACGTCTTGTGAAAAAATGCAAAAAATGCATTTCGTGGTTTTACAAACATCAGGATTACCAAAAAGCACTTCAGGTGAATGGAAATGTGTATTCTAAATAATAAAATGTAAGTAAAGTGCAATTTTATTTGTGAAAAATGGGGTTTAATAGCGAAAAACAACGCCGTAATGGTTAACAAATAGCCGTAACTAGGGTGTGTCCCTTTAATGGGGAGGAGGTAAGAAAAAAAAGGGGGAAAAAAGAGGACTTGCCAATTCAACCAACGTGGCTCATCTCAAGTAGTGACAAGGTGTAGGACAAGAAAGACATACGAGGTAGTGACAACGTGTAGGACAAGAAAGACATACGAGGTAGTTAATGGGACATTCCTGAGTTTGCTGCAATTTTTAAGGCGTTATCGACTAACAAAGACTTTTTAACGATTATAATTATATATCAAATATATTTTTCTGCATAAAATAATAGTGGCTATATAATAAAGGGACATTCCTGAGTTTTCTGCAAGTTTTAAGATGTTATCGACTAACAGAGGCTTTTTCACGACTGTAATTACATAACAAATATATTTTTCTGTATAAAATATTAGTGGCTGTATATTAAACGTGTTTCTAATCGTTCTAATATTTGTAAAAGGTTAAATTTCATTTTATTTCCTAAAAACTATTTTTTCGTACGTACGAAATTATTTGAAGACAAAATCCAGTTTTGGGCTTCTTACAAATATTAAGACGGCCAGAAACACATTGAATATACAGACACCGATAATCTAAATAAGAAAACATATTTAATATGTAAGTTTAATCGTAGAAATATTTTATTAGTCGGAAACATCTTACAATGCAGCAAACTCGGGAATGTCCCTTTAAGTCTTAGTTAACATTATCAGTTACCATCTTCCACGCCCACGTGAGGCAAAACCATATCACTAAGTGAAAGGAAAAGCACTAGACTGTTGTAGAGGTTGTATAGCATTTTGGTTGTGCTAAGTCTTATTGTATCGTTAGAAAGAAAGAAATGTTTTATTTAACGACGTACTCAACACGTTTTAATTACGGTTATATGACGTCAGACTTATGGTTAAGGACCACACAGATATTGAGAGAGGAAACACCCTGTTGCCACTTCATGGGCCATTCCTTTCGATTAGCAGCAAGGCATCTTTTATATGCACCATCCCATAGACAGGGTAGTACGTACCACGGCCTTTGATATACTGGCTGGAACTAGAAATAGCCCAATGGGCCCACGGACGGGGATCGGGCCCACGGACGGGGATCGATCCCACACCGACCGCGCATCGAGCGAGCGTCGTACCACTGGGTTACGTCCCGCCTCTGTATCGTAAGAAAAAAAAGTTTGTTTTATTTAACGACGCCACTAGAGCACATTGATTTTTTATCTTATCATCGGCTATTGGACGTCAAACATATGGTCATTCTGACAGTTTTTAGAGGAAATCCGCTGTCGCCACAGAGGCTACTCTTTTTACAACAGGCAGCAAGGGATCTTTTATTTGTGCTTCGCACAGGCAGGATAGCACAAACCATGACTTTTGTTGAACCAGTTATGGATCACTGGTCGGTGCAAGTAGTTTACACCTACCCATTTAACCTTGCGGAGCACTCACTCGGGGTTTGGAGTCGGCATCTGAATTAAAAATCCCATGCTTCGACTGGGATCCAAACCCAGTACCTACCAGCCTGTAGACCGATGGCCTAACCACGACGCCACCGAGGCCGGTCTGTATCGTAAGAAGCAATTGAGTCGAACACGTCTTGTACATACCTAATTATATATTATTTATTTTTGATACAGTATGAATCGACATACGCCTTCTCAGCGTCGAGTGCAGCGTAAAACATTTTGTGCACTTTTCACATTTGAATAGTTTTTTCACCCTTGTGGATCGTCATGTGCTTGTTTAAGCCCGATCTCACTGTAAAACAGTTCGCACAGATCTCACAGACGAATGGCTTCTCGCCGGTGTGAGTCAGAACTTGACGCTGCAGGTGGCCATTCTTTGTGAAACGTTTTGAGCACATTTCACATTTGAAACGTTTCACACCCATGTGAATTAGCACGTGCTGTTTCAAAGTGGAACTCTGGGTGAAATGTTTTGTGCACGTTTCACACTTGAATGGTTTCACGCCGGCATGACTCAACTCGTGGCGTCTCAGGTTGCCACTTCGTGAAAAACGCTTTGTGCACATTTCACATTTATACGGCTTCTCACCAGAATGGCACCGCATGTGCAGTTTCAGTCTGCTGATCCGGCTAAAGCGTTTTGTGCAAATCTCACACAGGAATGGGTTTTCATCAGTATGGATCAACATGTGCTGTGCAAGTAGGGGGCGCTTTTTGAAACTTTTTGTGCACACGTCACACAAAAACGACTCATTAGAATGTCTCAACAGGATATGATTTTGCAAGCTGGCACGCCTTCTAAAACATTTGATGCACAGTTCACACGTGAACGATCTTTCACCAGTGTGGATCTGCATGTGTTTTTTCAAGCTGAAATTCCCCGTGAAACCTTTTGTGCACTTTTCACATTTGTAAGGTTTGTCATCACTATGAATCATCGCATGCTGTTTGAGTCTCGATCTGAACACAAAACGCTTTGTGCACACGTTACACTGGAACCGTTTTTCTCCCGTGTGGAGCCACATGTGTTGTTTGATGTTGCTCGTGGTTTTGAAAGCCTTAAGACACATCCCGCACGTGAAGGGTCACTCGGCGCTGTGGACGTGCATGTGTACCTCTAAGTGAGACTTGTTTTTACAACATATCCAGCAGATGGGACATCTGAAGGACGCCGTGTCCTTGAACGACATGCTACCTCTCAAGCTCGAGATCCTCACACTACGTTTGGAAGAGGAGTTTCACCTGTGACCTTCGACCAGCTACCTTTAACCCGTGACTGTTAGCAGGTGCACATTAACCTGACCTTTAGCATGTGCACATTAATCTGTGACTTTCAATCTGTGACCTTCAACTTGTGATCTTTAACCTGCGACTACAACCTGTGACATGTTACCAGTAAAGATAAAAATGTCTTTTCAGTGATGAATTTCTTCCAAATCAGCAAAAAAATATTAATATCTCCACTTTGTGACCAGAATAGATCAGAATGTCTTGTTTAGTGAAGAGTTTTTCTCAAATCAGCAACAAATAAACAATTTCTTATGAGTTTACATCAGAATGATGGGCTAATGTTTAGTGATGTTTTTGTCAATCAAGCGAGAAACAATTTCTGACAAGTATAATTATATTGAAAACTATTTTTCAGTGGTGAAATTTATTCCATCCATCAAGAACTAAACGTCCGAGTTGTTACCAACGTTGTAGTGTGAGGAAATCGTGTACTGAAACAGAAAGAAAGAAAGAAATGTTTTATTTAACGACGCACTCAACACATTTTATTTACGGTTATATGGCGTCAGACATATGGTTAAGGACCACACAGATTTTGAGAGGAAACCCACTGTCGCCACTACTTGGGCTACTCTTCCGATTAGCAGCAAGGGATCTTTTATTTGCGCTTCCCACAGGCAGGATAGCACAAACCATGGCCTTTGTTGAAGCAGTTATGGATCACTGGTCGGTGCAAGTAGTTTACACCTACCCATTGAGCCTTGCAGAGCACTCACTCAGGGTTTGGAGTCTGTATCTGGATTAAAAATCCCATGCCTCGACTGGGATCCGAACCCAGTACCTACCAGCCTGTAGACCGATGGCCTAACCACGACACCACTGAGGCCGATTGTACTGAAACAGAAACAAATAAATGATTCATTTCAGTTCAACTTATTTTTGTGCTTATATCCAATTACGGTTCAAGCATACTGTCCTGGGCACACACCTCAGCTATCTGGGCTGTTTGTCCAAGACAGTGGGTTAGTTGTTAGTAAGAGAGAAGAGCCTGGTGTAGTGGCCTTACACCTGCTCATTGAGACCATAAGAACTCTGTATCTAGCCTTAAGGTTTGAGTACTGTCTCTTAAGGTTCGAGTACTCTTACAGGTTATGCAAAATATATAACCGGTCTCGGTGGCGTCGTGGTTAAGCCATCGGACATAAGGCTGATAGGTACAGGGTTCGCAGCCCGGTACCGGCTCCCACACAGAGCTTGTTTTAACAACTCAGTGGGTAGGTGTAAGACCACTACACCGTCTTCTCTCTCACTAACCACTAACAAACTAATCCCTAACTCACAATCCTGGACAGACAACCCAGATAGCTGAAGTGTGTCACTGTGTGCCCAGGACAGTGTGCTTGAACATTAATTGGATATAAGCAAGAAAATAAGTATAAAGGAAAGGAAAATATATAAATATATATAACAATAATAAATGACAATAAAATTTATTAAAAATTTAAAATAAAAAAGGAAACGAACAAAAAAAAAAGGACAGGAAAAAGAGAAGGAAACCCATCACAACCATCCAAATCATGTTATGAAAATATGTCACATAATGTGTGAACACAGAATGTGTTACGCAAAACTAGACTTGCAGAGCAAGGTACTACGTCCCCGAATTTGGCAAAATTTTAATAGAGGACAAGTGGTTATGGGTTTGAAATGTTTGAAATTGAACACAGCATTTCATTCTAAACAGTACTTATTTTACTATTGTCTATCTAAAAATCATAAAAATATATATATATATTAATTTCAAAGATATTAGGCTACATAATTTTATTCGCTGTATCCTCTGGCAGAAACCCTGACTGTATTACTATAATACATAGTGCTTCCACAACGTCAAAGAACTTACTTACATGCCTAAGGAGTAGCGGCCCGCTACACTATATGGCTATGGGACAAAGACATATTACCGAACTAGCTAAAGCTTCCGTGAGTGCTAGCAACTTTCTAAAAGATTTGTCGAACACTGCATGTGTGTGTGTGTGTGTGTGTGTGTGCAAGTGTGTGTGTGTGTATGTGTGTGTGTGTCACAGTGGGACGTAGTCCAGTGGCAAAGCTCTCGGGTCATGTGCAGTCAGTATAGGATCAATCCCCATCAGTAGACCCATTGGGTTATTTCTTTTTGCAACCAGTACACAACGACTGGCACATCAAAGGCCAAGGTATGTGCTATCCTGTCTGTGGGATGGTGCATACAGAAGATCTGATCCCTTGTTACTAGTGCAAAAATGTACCACGTTTTCTCTCTAAGATTATATGTCAGAATTACCAAATGTTTGATATGCAATAGCTGATGATTAATACATCAATGTGCTCTAGTGGTGTCATTAAACAAAAGAAACTAACTTTTTACTTATTCGCAGTTCTGGAAACGCTCACTAACGCTAAACCACAGGATATGCCAGTACCCCAAACACAAACATATATAGGGGTCTAGCTTCCATATTCGCAGGTACGCAGCTGGGTACTACCTCAGATTAAAACAATTTTTTTTAAAAATTAAAATATATGATGTAAACGCACAGCTAATAGCATTTTATTCTATCGCCGAAAAGTCTGCGTACCACCTGAACATCCCAAGCTAGGCCCAGGGGTGTAGTGTGCGCTGGACCTGGGGGGCGGGGTGTTTCCAATATGAACCAAGTGGACCTTTTCTATTTTGTTTTTGCACCACCAGAAACTCCATATGTATAAACCTGTATGTTTTAGTTCTGAAAGCGGACCATTTGCTTCAGCAGGGGGGAGGGTGTGTGTGTGTGTGTGTGTTTCGTCCGAACCCCCCCCCAATCCCCAGACAGCGGTGGGCCCATCGGGCTATTTCTCGTTCCAGCCAGTGCACCACGATTGGTATATCAAAGGCTGTGGTATGTACTACCCTGTCTGTGGGATGGTGCATATAAAAGGTCTCTTGCTGCCAATAGACAAGAGTAGCCCATGAAGTGGCGACAGCGGGTTTCCTCTCTCAATATCTGTGTGATCCATAACCATATGTCCGAT
This sequence comes from Gigantopelta aegis, assembly GCF_016097555.1. Taxonomy (NCBI): domain Eukaryota; kingdom Metazoa; phylum Mollusca; class Gastropoda; order Neomphalida; family Peltospiridae; genus Gigantopelta; species Gigantopelta aegis. The sequence continues at coordinate 29,993,018 of NC_054703.1, read as the reverse complement.
GCCATATAACCGTAAATAAAATGTGTTGAGTGCGTTGTTAAATAAAACATTCCTTTTTTTTTTTTTTTCCAGTACACACCTACTAATAAGTGGCAGGTTTCTGTTCAGAATTAATCAACCTATGCCTTGTTAATATTCAATTCCATAGCGCCATACCCAAAACTTTCTTTCTGAAAGAAACACTGTACATGTGTAAAGATTTTTTTTAGTACACACCTACTTCTAAGTTGCAGGTTTCTGATCAGAATGAATTAACATATGCCTTGTCAAACTAGCCTTTCGTGTGAACATCGTCAGGCAAATGTCACATTTGAACGGCGTTTCCTCCGTGTGAATCAACATGTGTTGTTTCAGGCTGGAATTCCAAGTGAACGCCTTCGTGCATATTTCACACGTGTACGACTCCCGGCTATTGTGAACCATTACATGCTTCTTCAAACTTGACCTGCTGACAAAACCTTTGGTGCACACGTCACACTGAAAGGGTTTCTGGCCCGCGTGGATCCACATGTGCTCTTTGACATTACCTAAAGTGGAGAAAGCCTTCTGGCAGACGCCACACATGTAGGGCTTCTCCCCGGTGTGCACACGCATGTGCACTTCCAGCTGAGACTTTCTCTTACAGCACATCGAGCAGATTTCGCATTTGATACTCGCTTTATCACTCGATGACATACTGCTAAACACAGTGAGGTCTGTGGTCCATGTTTTAATGATGACTCGCTTTATCACTGAATCACATACTGCTAAACACAATGAGGTCTGTGGTCCATGTTTTAATGATGACTCGCTTTATCACTGAATCACACACTGCTAAACACAGTGAGGTCTGTGGTCCATGTTTTAATGATGACTCGCTTTATCACTGAATCACACACTGCTAAACACAGTGAGGTCTGTGGTCCATGTTTTAATGATGACTCGCTTTATCACTGAATCACACACTGCTAAACACAGTGAGGTATGTGGTCCATGTTTTAATGATGACTCGCTTTATCACTGAATCACACACTGCTAAACACAGTGAGGTATGTGGTCCATGTTTTAATGATTACTCGCTTTATCACTGAATCACACACTGCTAAACACAGTGAGGTCTGTGGTCCATGTTTTAATGATGACTCGCTTTATCACTGAATCACACACTGCTAACACAGTGAGGTATGTGGTCCATGTTTTAATGATTACTCGCTTTATCACTGAATCACATACTGCTAAACACAGTGAGGTATGTGGTCCATGTTTTAATGATTACTCGCTTTATCACTGAATCACATACTGCTAACACAGTGAGGTATGTGGTCCATGTTTTAATGATGACTCGCTTTATCACTGAATCACATACTGCTAAACACAGTGAGGTATGTGGTCCATGTTTTAATGATTACTCGCTTTATCACTGAATCACATACTGCTAAACACAGTGAGGTCTGTGGTCCATGTTTTAATGATGACTCACTTTATCACTGAATCACATACTGCTAACACAGTGAGGTATGTGGTCCATGTTTTAATGATGACTCGCTTTATCACTGAATCACATACTGCTAAACACAGTGAGGTATGTGGTCCATGTTTTAATGATTACTCGCTTTATCACTGAATCACATACTGCTAAACACAGTGAGGTCTGTGGTCCATGTTTTAATGATGACTCGCTTTATCACTGAATCACATACTGCTAAACACAGTGAGGTATGTGGTCCATGTTTTAATGATTACTCGCTTTATCACTGAATCACATACTGCTAAACACAGTGAGGTATGTGGTCCATGTTTTAATGATTACTCGCTTTATCACTGAATCACATACTGCTAAACACAGTGAGGTCTGTGGTCCATGTTTTAATGATGACTCGCTTTATCACTGAATCACATACTGCTGATCACACAAGTCTGCGGTCCACCTATTGAGCAGTTACACTTCTCCAAGTTGCGATTCTTGTCCATTATAACGTGTACTTGAATGGTGAGCTTCTCTTGACCTGCAAACAAATGAATAATATGTGATCAGTATATATATATATATATATATATATATATATATATATATATATATATATATATATATATATATATATATACATACATTGTATATCAGAATGTATTGTTCAGTGGTGCACGTATCTCAACCTGCTAGAAATAAACAATTTTTTATCAGTATATATATATATATATATATATGTATCTATTATTAACTTCAGTCATGTATTTCTCACAACCTGCAAGAAATAACCAATTTGCAGGGTTTTTGCCAGAGGGTAAAATGGGTATGGCGCCACCCCCCAAAACGTTTGCAGATTTTTGTTTTTAAAGTTAACCTTTTGACAAAATTAATTAAAATTTATCATCATGTATGACATTCTTGACCCCAACCATAAACCTAACCCATTTTCGTTCAGGGGGAGGCCCCCCATACCCCTAGTTGACTGTGGCTGCATTCAATTCCATAGCGCCATACCCCAAATTTTCTTTCTGGTGGAAAATTAACACTGATTTGTTCAGTCATATATTTCTCTCAACTTGTAAGAAATTAACAATTTGTGATCAGTGTGCATCAGGATGAATTGTTTATTACTGGCCTTGGTGGCGTCACAGTTAAGCCATCGGACATAAGGCTGATAGGTACTGGGTTCACAGCTCGGTACCGCCTCCCACCCAGAGCGATTTTTAAAGACTCGGCGGGTAGGTGTAAGACCACTACACCCTCTTCTCTCACTAACCAACTAACCTACTGTCCTGGACAGATAGCCCAGATAAAGGTAGCCGAGATGTGTGCACAGGACAATATGTTTGAACCTTAATTTGATATTAGCACGAAAATAAGATGCGATGAAGGAAAGAAATGTTTTATTTAACGACGCACTCAACACATTTTATTTACGGTTATATATATGGCGTCAGAAATATGGTTATGGATCACAGATACTGAGAGAGGAAACCCACTGTTGCCACTTTATGGGCTACTCTTTTCGATTACCAGCAAGGGATCTTTTGTATGCAACATCCCATAGTCTTTGATATACCAGTCGTGGTGCACTGGCTCAGGCTGGAACGAGAAATGTCCCAATGAGCCCACCAACGGGGATCAATCCTAGACCGACCATGCATTGAGCGAGTGCATTACCCCCTGGGCTTCATCCTGCCCCTAAGATGAAAGGAATGAACTGAACTGTTTATTGATGAATTTCCCTCAAAGATGCAGGTTAGGGATTTAGTTCAGTCGGTTGAGGACGCGCTTGTGGTGCTCGTGTTACAGGATCAAACCACCTCAGTGGATCCATTCAACCGATTGGTTTTTTTTAGGGGGGGGGGGGGGGTGTTTGTTTTCTCTCTCTTTCGAACCAGTGCACCACAACTGGTCAAAGGCTGTGGTATGTGCTTTCTGGGTACCAGACATTTTTCTCCCAAGCCAGTTCGCCACCAGGTCTGTTCACCCCCAGTCAGTTCACTCCCAAATAGGATGTCAGTTCGCCCCCAGAAAGGTACCACTTCGCCCCCATAAAAAGACCACTGTGTCGATGTGAATGTGTGATCTGGACCCATCTGTGTGTGCCGAGTTTCCTCTAGTGTAACCATATCCTATTTTTAAGCGATTTCACACATTTCTATGTGCATTTTAAGATGCGCAGAATTTTACTTTCATAAGAATCCAGAATCCATAGTTAATTATTATGCTCAATTCTCAGTCAGGTGTGCCATGTTGCAGGTTCTTCATACCTGAATGGTAAACAGCCTTTCAGGTGTATTCAAAGAGCACCCATCGTGTTGAAACCGAAACCCATGGTTAGTCCCACAATAAGGTGGTTCACATCCTGGTAAATTAAATCTACTAATAGTAATATACTGCAGGCACTGGTTCTTTCTGCGGACAAATACAACAAATTACAATATCAACGGTTACTAAAAACGTTCTGCAATGTTAACTAACAGAAGGACGACTACAGCCTGCTATTTGCTATTTATACCACGGATAGGCGATGACAACTTGTGATAACAATGTTTAGGAATGATGAACGGCTGGACCAGCAAAACACACTAAAAATAGAAACACACACACACACAAACATGCCTCTAAAAAAACAATAAGATAATTGTTTTTAAAAAAGTAACATATAATTGGGAGTTGGGGGGCAAACTGACTTAAAGTTTGGGGCGAACTGACAAATAGTTGGGAGCGAACAGACAAACAGTTGGGGGCGAATCGACTTTGGGGCGAATTGTACATGGGGCGAACTGGTCAAACTGGGGCGAACTGGACAAACTGGGGGCGAAACGTCATGGATTTGTGCTGAATTCCTGTCTGTTGGGAAAGTGCACATAAACCATCCATTGCTGCATTAGGAAAAATGTTGTGGGTTTCCTCTAATGAATACAATATGATTAAAAAATCAATATGCTCTAGTGGTGTTGTTAAACAAAACTCAAAGCAGTAATGTTTAAACATCTGAGGCATCAACATAGTTGTTGTATGAACACAGCAAGCACTGACACAGAAACAATTATTCTGCAACTACTGATAAAGCAAAAAAATACATGCATTTAAACATTTTGTATACTAGTCCGACTTCGTGTTCCGTTTTGTCAATAGATGAGAAATTCTAAAATTATCATTATTAGAAATACAACAAAGTGTATAATTCGTATAATCATTTACTGTATAGTAATAAAGAATCACAATACGTAGATAAGTCCAACATAGGCATAAACTACATTAATAAAATTGAAATTTAAAAACAAACAATATATATACATTTGAGAAAAAAAAATTGTTACCACAAAGGAAATGGACATGAGAGACTATTCCGACCTCATATTCGGACTATTTCGATGACGATATGCGGACTGCAATTAACTTCCTATTTAGATGTGCATGTATAGTCCCGTTATTTTGCTGTAATCAGCCGCAAGTGCAGGTTAAGGGGCTCGAACCTTGGTTATGATGCCCAGTGTCTCCTGAGGGCATTCAAAAAGTTTTACGGTAGGTACCTGGAGGCCATATCTACTAAATACGATGCATCACTGCCCAAAATGATGGCCGATGCTATTCCCTGTGTTTGACTTACCTGCTATGCATGTATCGGCCTCGGTGGCGTCGTGGTTAGGCCATCGTTCTACAGGCTGGTAGGTACTGAGTTCGGATCCCAGTCGAGGCATGGGATTTTTAATCCAGATACCGACTGCAAACCCTGAGTGAGGCTCAATGGGTAGGTGTAAACCATATGTCTGACGCCATATAACCGTAAATAAAATGTGTTGAGTGCGTCGTTAAATAAAACATTTCTTTCTTTGCTATGCATGCTGTTTCATCTCTTTGGTGAAACTATATCTATTGCATACTTGGTTTTTTTGGTTTTTTTATCGTTTTAGATGAAAAGTTTGGTTTGTTTAACGGCACCACCAGAGTACATTGGTTACTTAATTACCTGCTATTGGATGTCGAACATTTGGTAATTCTGACAGGTATTCATCAGAGGAAATCCACTGCATTTTTTCCTAATGCAGAAAGGGATCTTTTATATCAGATGCGTAGCGTGAGCTGGACCTGGGGGGTGGGGGTGGGGGGGTGGTCCGAATATGAACCAAGTGGACCTTTTTTTTTGCACCACCAGAGACTCCATATGTATTTTTAAACCTGTATGTTTTAGTTCTGAAAGCAGACCATTTTATTCAGCGGTGGGGGGTCGTCCGAACCCCCAGCCTATGCCCCTGTATATGCACTTTCCCATAGACATGAAAGCACATACCACGGCCTTTGACCAGTTGTGGTGCACTGGTTGGAACAGTGGGCGGGACGTAGCCCAGTGGTAAAGCTCGATGTGCGGTCGGTCTGGGATCGATCCCCGTCGGTGGGCCCATTGGGCTATTTCTCGTTCCAGCAAGTGCACCACGACTGGCATATCAAAGGCCGTGGTAAGTACTACTCTGTCTGTGGGATGGTGCGTATAAAAGATCTCTTGCTGCTAATCAAAAAGAGTAGCCCATGCAGTGGCGACAGCGGATTTCCTCTCTCAATATCTGTGTGGTTCTTAACCATATGCCTGACGCCATATAACCATAAATAAAATGTGTCGAGTTCCGGTGTGCACGCGCATGTGGACCTCCAGCTGAGAAAAAACCCAATCAGTTGAATGGATCCACCGAAGCTGCTTGAACCTGCAACACAAGCACCTCAGGCGGGCACTCAACCGACTGAGTGTGGTGCCAATTACCCATTTCACTCTGTATTGTGCAGAGATACGGTCCAGATCCGGTGTTACGGTTTTGTCATTCAGGGGGCGAGACGTAGCCCAGTGGTAAAGCGCTCGCTTGATGCTCGGTTGGTTTGGGATCGATTCCCATCAGTGGACCCATTTGTCACTCCAGCCAGTGCACAACGCCTGGTACATCAAAGGCCGTGGTATAATATTATGTGCTATCCTATCTATGGGATGTGCATAAAAAAGATCCCTTGCAGCTATTCGAAAAAGAGTAATCCATGACATAGCGATAGCGGGTTTCCCCCTCTCAATATTTGTGTGGTCCTTAACCATATAACCGTAAATAAAATGTGTTGAGTGCATCGTTAAATAAAACATTTTTTTCCTTCCTTGACATTCAGATTTATGTAATAAAAAAAGTGTTTTATTTAACGACACCACTAGAGCACATTGATTTTTCATCTTAACATCGGCTATTGGATGTCAAACATATGGTCATTCTGACACTGTTTTTTTTTAGAGGAAACCCGCTGTTGCCACATAGGCTACTCTTTTACGATAGGCAGTAAGGGATCTTTTATTTGCGCTTCCCACAGGCAGGATAGTACAAACCATGGCCTTTGTTGAACCAGTTATGGATCACTGGTCGGTGCAAGTGGTTTACACCTACCCACTGACCCTTGCGGATCACTCGCTCAGGGTTTGGAGTCGGTATCTGGATTAAAAATCCCATGCCTCGACTGGGATCCGAAACCCAGTACCTACCAGCCTGTAGACCGATGGCCTACCACGACGCCACCGAGGCCGGTGGTTGAACAGATGTCGGACAAATCAGTATTAAAAACAAATCTGCTGATGACGTTGCACCACAACTGGTATATCAAAGGCCGTGGTATGTGTTATCCTGTATGTGGGATGGTGCATATAAAAGATCCCTGGCTACAACTGGAAAAAATGTAGCAGGTTTTTTCTCCAAGACTAAATGTCAGAATTGCCAAATGTTTGACATACAATAGCCGATGATTAATAAATCAATGTGCTCTAGTGGTGTCAATACACAAAACAAACGTCTTCTATATAACCATAATTAAAATGTGTTGAGTGTGGCATTCAATAAAACACTCTTTCCTTCCCAACCATTAACGCACCGTCCTGGACAAAGTTTTGTTTTGTTTTGTTTAACGACACCACTAGAGCATATTGATTAATTAATCATCAGCTATTGTAGTCATGAGGAAACCAGCTACATTTTTCCATTAGCAGAAAGGGAACTTTTATATGTACTTCCCCACAGACAGGACAGCACATACCATGACCTTTGACCAGTTGTGGTACACTGATTGGAATAAGAAAAAACTCAGTCAGTTGAACAGATCCACTGAGGTGGTTCGATCCTGCAAAGCAAGCACCTCAAGCGAGCACTCAACTTATTGAGCTAAATCCTGCCCCACGGGTGAACAGTTTCAGTTTTTTGTGTTCGAAGACCAATTACTAACATGCAAAATCATGGCACAGCAAATTTACTGTTAACTACTTGCATAGGTTATGTTAATACATGTATTTACAGACTGTCTTTGTCAAATAAATAACACATTCCACACATATACAAAAACACCAAAATCTGTTTTTCAAGATGTATTTATTGACATTTTTCAATTGAACACTGTATTATAGCATATCATTAATAACAATATCTATGTTTATACCATGTACATGATTTTCCATTTCTTGAAAATAACCACTGAAAAATTAATTCGGAATTAATTTCCCATAAACCACCACCAACATGACAACTTGCTGCATGTTTATTTGCCCTCCAGTTTTCATATACAGTCCAATTCGCTTAATTTCATAGCTCTGGTGCATGTCAAATTTATTCTAATATCCGGTATAACCCAATCGGATATACTGTTGGTTATAATCTAGAAATAGGGCTCTAACAGATAATTAATCTGCGATTATCTCTTAGTCTTAAGGACGGGATATATCCCAGTGGTAAAGCGGTCGCTTGATGCACGGTCGGTTTGGGATGGATACCTGTCAGTTGGCCCATTGGGCTATTTCTCCCTCTAACCAGTACACAACTGGTACATCAAAGGCCGTGGTATGTGCTATCCTGTCTATGGGATGGTGCATATAAAAGATCCCGTGCTAATCGAAAAGTGTAGCCCATGAAGTGTCAACAGCGGGTTTCCTCCCTCAATATCTATGTGGTCCTTAACCATATGTTCAACGCCATATAACTGTAAATAAAATGTGTTGAGTGCGTCGTTAAATAAAACATTTCCTTTTCTATTAGTCTTAATATTTCTAGATTATAACCAACAGTAAACTTTACAAATGCCCAGTGGACAGTCGATCTTACTCTTAACTGTGCAGAACAAACATTGTCGCTGTCATAACAAAGAATGCTAATATCTGTATATATTTCATTTGTTTACATACATGTATTTTAAAATAATAATAATAAATAAAACAGATTAAATATATTAAGGTTTCATTGTTACAAATCTACTGTTGTGTTTATCAGTGAGAGAGGGCGGGACGTAGCCCAGTGGTACGGCACTCGCTTAATGCACAATCGATCTAGGATCGATCCCCGTCGGTGGGCCCAGTGGGCTATTTTCTCGTTCCAGCCAGTGCTCCACAAACTGGTGTAACAAAGGCCGTGGTATGTACTATCCTGTCTGTGGGATGGTGCATATAAAAGATCCCTTGCTGCTAATCGGAAAGAGTAGCCCATGAAGTGGCGACAGCGGGTTTCCTCTCTTAATATATGTGTGGTCCTTAACTATATGTCCGACACCATATAACAAAATGTGTTGAGTGCATCATTAAATAAAACTTTTCTTTCTTTCTTTCCTCCGAGAGAGAAAAAAAGAAACATTGTTTAAAACAATGAACATTAATGTCGGTGTCACACCAAATATGATTTCACCAATGCACATTGATGTGCTTTGAACTGGAAGTGACTAGAACTGGAGTTTGATCATGAGCAAGCATTCTGAGACAACTGCCAAACAATGATACAATGTCATGTCTCTTACCGAGCCTAAGCAAAATTTTGTATTTCCCAAGTTCAAGTGCCATAACTCTGCTTAAAATGGGTATATGGCCTCAGACCACAATTAATTTCGCTATATGTTTCTATATAGCCTTAGTGGCTATAACATTTTTATTAATATCAGCAGGCCCGTGGATTTTTTTATGTACCTTTGCCTGCCTGGGGGAAACATACCCTGAAAAGGACAACCCCTGTTGTCCAGCTCTTTCTCCCAACATATTGGTTTAAACAAACACACCCTCTAAACCAGGCCGGAGTACACCCATTTTACACAAAAAGCACTACTTTTGCATGGGCCGGAATTACCACAAACCAGTCTTCAATGCCAACAAGTTACACAAACTACATGCTCTCCCCTGTCACTTCAGCCAAATAGTTGCCATTTCATAGCTGTCTGCCATGAAATAATCACAGTCAAACCGCAGACTACTTGCGCGGTCAAATTTCCGGATTTTGGACAACCAAATGGGAAGATAACTGTAATCTGAGGCCATATTGCCATAAAAGTCAAACATGATCTGTAACAGTACAAACCGGCCTTGGTGGTGTCGTGGTGAAGCCATCGGTGATAAGGCTGGTAGGTACAGAGTTCGCAGCCCGGTACCAGCTCCCACCCAGAGCATATTTTAACGACTCAGTGGGTAGGTGTAAGACCACTACACCCTCTTCTCTCTCACTAGCCATTAATTAACAACTATCAACTAACCCTCTGTCCTGGACAGACAGCCCAGATACATGTAGCTGAGTTGTGTGCCATGACAGCGTGTTTGAACCTTAATTGGAGATAGAACGAAAATAAGTTAAAACGAAAAATGTAACAGCTATACATGATAAATCTCTATACACAAAATTTTAGCTCAATATCTTGAAGAATTGTTAAAAAAAAGAATTTAAAAACAAAAAGGCTGGGAAAACTCATTTTCTTCTCTCCTAAGTTCAAGGACCATAACTCTTTCAAAAACAGGTAAATCGCCATGAAAGTCAAACTTGATCTGTAACAGTACATGATAAAGATACATGCATGTACATGTACAAAGTTTCAGCTCAGTATCTCGAGGTAGTGTGAAAACTTCCAGAAAAAAACATGAAGAACAAACAGACAGACAGACAGACAGAAAGAAAGAACGGAGGTAAAACTTATTGTCCCCTAATGGTTGGACTGGTAGGGAACTAATAAAGATGAAATATATGACTTGTGCCCCCCAGTCCCAACTAGAGGCTGTCATCCCTCCCCCTTATCCCCTGCTCCAGACATCCTTCTTATGGAAGTGTTGTATAAAAAGGAGCAATTAGCTAATTTGGCAATCTGTCGTGGATGGAGGAGCTTGCGAGAGCATGCAGACACCTGCGCCCATGACAGGTGTGCACTACAACAGCTTGTTCTGAATGTGCACATTATAAAATTAATGAATGTATTTTATCGTATTTCAAACAGGCAGTATACATGTGCATAATTTAAATAGAAAAGCCCAGTTTATTTAGTTTAATGACAACACTAGAGAACATTGATTTATTAATCATCGGCTATTGGATGTCAAACATTTGCTAATATTGACATATAGTCTTAGAGAGAAAACCTGTTCCATTTTTCCATGAGTAGCAAGGGATCTTTTATATGCACCATCCCAGACAGGATAGCACATACCACAGCCTTTAATTGATATACCAGTCGTGGAGAACTGGCTGGTACAAGAAATGGTTAAATAGGTCCATCCGACGGGGATTGATCCCAAATGGACCGCACATAAGGCGGATGCTTTACCACTGGGCTGCGTCCCGCTCGTATATGCAAAATGTTTTTGTTTTTTTTTAGGTCAGGTCAGGTTATAGGGCTTTACGTGCACATTCAGAGCAAGCTGTTGTAGCGCACGCCTGTCCTGGACAGTGTGGGGTTTTTTTTATACAACACACCTATTTATATATGGGAGATTTCTGATCAGTATACGATTGTATTTCAAACACTACATATATGTGTAAAACGTTTCTTTCTCATTTTTTTTTTTTTTTTTTTTTAGTATATACCTACCAGTACTTATATATGGGAGATTTCTGATTAGCATATTACTGTATTTCAAACAAAATGTTTGGTTTTTTTTCTCTTTTTATTATTACATACCTACTTATATATGGGAGATTTCTGATTAGCATATTACTGTATTTCAAACAAAATATTTCTTTTTATTAGTACACACCTACTTATATAAGGCAGGTTTCTGATCTATATGAATCGACATATGTTTTGTCAGGTTAGCCTTTCGTGTGAACATCGTTTGGCATATCTCACATTTGAACGGCGTTTCCTCGGTGTGGACAAACATGTGTTGTGTCAGACTGGACTTCCACGAGAAGGATTTCGTACATATTTCACACGTGTACGTCTCCTGGCTGTTGTGGACCACCGCGTGCTTGTTAAGACTTGACCGGCTGACAAAACCTTTAGAACAAAAATCACACTGAAAGGGTTTTTCGCCCGTGTGGATCCACATGTGCTGTTTGATGTTGCCGAGGGTGGAGAACGTCTTGTGACACACGCCGCACACGTAGGGCCTCTCGCCGGTGTGCACGCGCATGTGGACCTCCAGCTGAGATTTCCTCATACAACACATGGAGCAGACGTCACATTTGTACGACATGATAACTTTCACACAGAGGTCTTCGTTGAACGCTTTCAACAGAAATCTTCACGATGCTCCAATGATGACTTTCACACGCAGGTCTTCGCTAAACGCTTTCAACAGAAATCTTCATCCAGTGATGACCCAGTGTGCGTGCTCTAGGATGTCTTGTTTACTGTCGACATTTTGAACAGTTACGATCCTCCAATTTGGGACCAGTGTGCATTAGGATGTCTAGTTTACTGTCGACGTTTTGAATAGTTACGAACCTCCAACTTGGGACCAGTGTGTTTACTGTCGACGTTTTGAACAGTTACGATACTCCAACTTGGGACCAGTGTGCATTAGGATGTCTAGTTTACCAATGAGCTTCTCTCAAACCTACAAAAAATAAACATTCATTTTATTCATAATTATGTTCATGCTTATATCACATTAAGGTTCAAGCACGCTGTCCTGGCAGGGCTTCAGATCTCAACGGGGACGTTTGTCATTTCTGAGTATAGTGCAATACATACAGAAATGCATATCAAGTTATTTTAATATAATTAAACTTGACATTTCAGTGGGGGCAGGGTATTCATATTTACAAAATAGACTTAACTGCAACATTGACTTCTTTTTTTCACTAGCTGTCGGGCATGGTAATAGTGGTTATTTACTAGCCTGACATTGAATATCACTAGCCATGGGAGTGGGACTACCATAATCTAGAAGCCCTGGGTTAGTGAGAGAAGTCAGGACAGTGGCCTTACATGTACACCTATCGATCGATTCATTAAAACTTGCTCATGTGTTTAATTTTACTTGCTGTCGTCTGTTTTATTCTATAATAAATCAATGTACTCTAGTGGTGTCGTTAAACAAAACTTTTTAAGATAGCATGTTTTGTGTATTCTGTAATATATATTATTTGACCAAAAATAGGGTAGCCTAGACCCCATGGCCTACCGCCTGTATCTACACTTGATGTCTGATGATTTTTACTTGCTGTCATCTGTTTTATGCTATAATTTGTTAAGAGATACCACATCACTGCTCATAAACAGAAGCTTAAAAGATATCCTGTTGCCGACGTTATTAAAGGGTCAAAATGGGGGCGGGGCGTAGCCCAGTGGTAAAGTGCTTGCTTGATGTGTGGTCAGTCTGGGATCGATCCTGGTCAGTGGGCCTATTGGAAAGAATTTTTTTTTTTATTTAACGACGCACTCAACACATTTTATTTACAGTTATACGGCATCAGACATATGGTTAAGGACCACGCAGATATTAAGAGAGGAAATCCGCTATCGCCACTTCATGGGCTACTCGTTTCGATTAGCAGCAAGGAATCTTTTATATGCACCATTCCACAGACAGGGTAGTATGTACCATGGCCTTTGATAGATCAGTCGTGATGCACTGGCTGGAATGAGAAATAGCCCAATGGGTCCACTGACAGGGATCGATCTCATGCCAACCGCGCTGTACCACTGGGCTACGTCCCTCTCCTTGTGGGCCCATTGGATTATTTCTCCCTCCAGTCAAAGACTGTGGTATGTGTTATCCTGTCTGTGGAATACTGCATATAAAAGATCCCTTGCTACTAAATGTAGTGGGTTACCTCTCTAAGGCTGTCAGAATTATCAAATGTTTAATATTTAATAGCCAATGGTTAATAAATCAATGCACTCTAGTGGTGTCGTTAAACAAAACAAACTTCTATGTGTCAAAATGAAGGAAATGTTTTATTTACCGACGCACTCAACATATTTTATTTACGGTTATACGGCATCGGACATATGGTTAAGGACCAAACAGATATTGAGGGAGGAAACCACTTCATGTGCTACTCTTTTCGATTAGCGACAAGGGTTCTTTTATATGCACCATAGACAGGATAGCACGGCCTTTGATATACTAGTCAGGGTGCATTGGCTGGAGTGAGAAACAGAGCAATGGGCCCACTAACAGGGATCGATCCCAAACCGACTGCGCATCAAGCAAGCGCTTTACCACTGGGCTACACCTCGCTCCCGTCAAAATGAGGAAACATTTGTACAGTTACAGTTAAAGGTACAGACCCTAGTTCCAGCCCGTAAAAATGAGGAAACATTTGTACAGTTACAGTTAAAGGTACACACCCTAGTTCCAGCCCGTCAAAATGAGGAAACATTTGTACAGTTACAGTTAAAGGTACAGACCCTAGTTCCAGCCCGTAAAAATGAGGAAACATTTGTACAGTTACAGTTAAAGGTACACACCCTAGTTCCAGCCCGTAAAAATGAGGAAACATTTGTACAGTTACAGTTAAAGGTACACACCCTAGTTCCAGCCCGTAAAAATGAGGAAACATTTGTACAGTTACAGTTAAAGGTACAGACCCTAGTTCCAGCCCGTCAAAATGAGGAAACATTTGTACAGTTACAGTTAAAGGTACACACCCTAGTTCCAGCCCGTAAAAATGAGGAAACATTTGTACAGTTACAGTTAAAGGTACACACCCTAGTTCCAGCCCGTAAAAATGAGGAAACATTTGTACAGTTACAGTTAAAGGTACACACCCTAGTTCCAGCCCGTCAAAATGAGGAAACATTTGTACAGTTACAGTTAAAGGTACAGACCCTAGTTCCAGCCTATAAAAATGAGGAAACATTTGTACAGTTACAGTTAAAGGTACAGACCCTAGTTCCAGCCCGTCAAAATGAGGAAACATTTGTACAGTTACAGTTAAAGGTACAGACCCTAGTTCCAGCCTATAAAAATGAGGAAACATTTGTACAGTTACAGTTAAAGGTACACACCCTAGTTCCAGCCTGTAAAAATGAGGAAACATTTGTACAGTTACAGTTAAAGGTACACACCCTAGTTCCAGCCCGTAAAAATGAGGAAACATTTGTACAGTTACAGTTAAAGGTACAGACCCTAGTTCCAGCCTGTAAAAATGGACACCAAGTTTACATAATCTACAAACCTGCAACACACATTAATTTTGGATATGGTTATAACAGAGATAAGCTAAAGTCTGAGATGATTAACCAGGGAAATACCGTAAAAAATAACTACAGCTTGTCTCATTAACCATTGCTTTTTAAACGAACGTGTGTTCTTAAACACTAGGGTATGTCGCTTTAATGTTAGACCATCTGTCCACTGGTCGTTCGGTTGCTAGTCACTTCGTACCATGGTCATTTCATACCATAGTCATTTCGTACCTAATTTCGTCGTTTCGTACCCTGGTAATTTCGTACCATTGGAAAAAGTCATTTCGTACCATAGTCATTTTGTACCTTGGTCATTTCGTACCATAACTGGAAGTCATATCTTACCATGGCATAACAATTTATAACAATCACCCCGGTAGTGTCTTTTACAAAATAACATTAAAATACAAATTTGTGATTAATTTAAGGGATATTTTATCAGTAAAAGACTAAAAATTATTGCCACTTTGTATAAACATTAGCAATTGGCTAATTTGGCAATCAGTAGCGTAGTTAACGTTTTAATGGTTGTTATTGTTTATTTCTTAAACAAATAAGATGCAAAGAAGACCTAATAAATAAATAAATAATATTTTGGTTGGTCCATTATGTTGTTTTGCTGTTTTTGACTAATTATCTGGAGCCATTTCACACAAAATCGAAGTTGGCAGTTAGTAGTATACGGCTCTTGTCAGGTAAAATGGAAATAACAGTTGACAGGTATTATGGGTATCAATAACAATATGCTGCACAATAACTTGTTCTGATTTACAAACTGTCAAAATAAAGTTTTTAAAAAAACCCCACACTTCTTTTATGCTATAGTCGATTCGTTTTTTATATACTGGTACAAAATGACTAGGATACGAAATGACTGGGGTACGAAATTATTTTTCACAATGGTACGAAATGACTAGGGTACGAAATGACCAGGCAGCATGGTACGAAATGGATGGTACCATACAACTTGGGTACGAAGTGACTATGATTCGGTCTTTCAACAGTAAATCACTGACATTTTCATTTTCGTATTATTATAATATTATGATCGTAGTTGCTGTTTTTCAGTGTTTATTATTAATCCCATTCTTAATTAAATAGAAGCATATCACACACTAATACAGCCCAGTTTCACGTTCCAGTCCGTTTATCAAATATTGCTGCCGTCATCAAAATAAACATTTCTGCTCACAA
Source organism: Gigantopelta aegis (assembly GCF_016097555.1). Lineage (NCBI taxonomy): Eukaryota > Metazoa > Mollusca > Gastropoda > Neomphalida > Peltospiridae > Gigantopelta > Gigantopelta aegis. The sequence goes on along the minus strand of NC_054703.1, from coordinate 29,976,982 downwards.
ATCGTGAAATATACAGTGTATGTAGTGACGTATTTCAAACTTACTATACCCTGGTGTTCAGTTTGTAGTTTAAAGTCAAAATGTACATAAAATGACACACAATTATAAATACGTTCTATATATAATAAACGTGCCACAGAATAAACAAGTTGACACAACAACAACAAAAAACCCGGATATGTATCCGAAAGCTATTCGGCTGACTCCGACCTCTGCTCCGGACTGGACATGCGCATCCGATATCTTGATGTTCGCCCCAAGTCAGTTCACCCCCAATTTGACCAGTTCGCCCCAACTATTTGTCACTTCGCCCCCCCCCCCCCCCCCAATATTATGTCAAGTCGTTTGTCCGTTATATTTTGTATTTAATTATTAATTTTATTTTGTTTTTGTTATGCGCGCACGTGCGCGTGTGTGTGTTCGAGTTTACACTATGGATCAAGAAATGGGAACAGATCTAGTCTGCTATCCATCAATCATCGCCTATTGGATGTCAAACATTTGATAATTTCGATATACAGTCAGACGGAGTTTGTCTAAGAGAGGAAACCCGCTACATTTCTTTTTTCTAATGCAGCAAGGGATCTTATATATGCATTTCCCACAGACATGATAGCACATACCACGGCCTTTGATAAACCAGTCGTGGCGCACTGGCTGGAATAAGAAATAGCGCGCATCAAGCGAGCACTTTACCACTGGGCTACGTCTCGCTCCTAGTCTGCTAAATATTAGTACACATATTAACACTACAAATATCACATTTAAGTGCAAATATTATTACACTTATTGACACTACAAATATTACATTTAAGTACCCCCCCACCCCCCCCCCCACCCACCCCCACCCAATAATTCTAAATTAAAAAAATGTTGGTAGTAAATCTAAATTGGGCAGAGATGAATTTTACCTGGAGAATGCAGAAAATTGCATTTCAGGACATCGATCTAGTTTTCAAAATTTTAGAGGGGGGTGGGTGGTGGGAATAGCTCGAGTCACTTCTAGCCCTCCCCTTATTGATATGTTGTAGTGAGGAGAGTTGGGGGTTGGCATACCCCTGAATCCCCTAGAAACTTTGCTTAGCGCCCTCGATCTCAGTCACCCCCCCCCCCCCTCCACAATGTCGACTTGCTTCCGCTATTGGTCAATAAGATGATATTCACGATTTGTAAACATGCAAAGAAGCTATCGGACTACCGGCTGGTAGGTAGAGGGTTCGCAGCCCGGTACCGACTCCAACCCAGAGCGAGTTCTTAAGGTCTCAATGTGTAGGTGTAAGGCCACTGCACCCTCTTTTCTCTCACTAACCAACTAACAACAAACCCACTGTCCTGGACAGACAGCCCAGATAGCTGAGGTGTGTGCCCAGGACAGCGTGCTTGAACCGTAATTGGATATAAGCACACAAATAAGTAAAAATGGTCAGCCTTGAACTTACGTAGCAAATGCCGTGTTACAGCCGTAGTCGACACGCTCTCGTTTCAACTCATTAAAAAACGAAATTCATATACAGTATATTATAATATGTAGTATTACTAATACTGTAATGTATATGAATATTATATGGGCATGGGTTTTATTTTTAAAATTTGCCTTGACGATACTCATGGCTTTGAAATTGGGACTTTTAGCGTCGTTTTACCAAAAATTGCCAAGTTAGAATTAAAAAGGGAATACACATACATACATACATACATGCACGCATACATACATACATATACGTACATATATATATGTATATATATATGTATATATATATATATATGTATATATACATATATATATATATGTATATATACATATATATATATATATGTATATATACATATATATATATATATATATATATATATATATATATATATATATATATATATATATACTTACATACATACATACATACATACATACATACATACATATATATATATATATACATACATGCACTTGTTTATTCAAATAAATATATCTATTGTGCATTACAAAATGTTATTGGGAAGGAAAGTTTTACCAAGTGAATGAGATTTACATTCAGATTTGGAATTTTTTACTCCAATATTGGTAATAATAAATGACATAGCCTCTGTAGAATGGTGGGGAATGATGCTCATTATCAGTCTAGAAACATAGGTGATAAAACCCTGATATGTATGGATTTATTTTTAAATTTTATTTAAAGTAAGGATCAAAATACACTTTGAATTTGTTTCTACGTGAATTTGAATGTTCTTCAAAGTAGGCTAATGTAAAACCCCAGGGGCAAACAGGATTTAGTTTTTATGGGGCGAACTGGTAATGTGCTGGGGGCGAATTGTCATAGTTTTAAGGGGCGAATTGACTGGGACGAACAAGATTGGGTGGTGGTGGTGGTGGTGTGTACGTGTGTGTGTGTGGGGGGTGGTATCAGTAATTATGAATAGGTTTCGTAGTGTCACAAGATGTAGGGAATAAAGCTGTCCGTGGCTGTTTTATTTTCTTTACAGTCTAAAATGTCATTATTTCCATCGACAGTAAAGTAACTTTCATTAGACATCAAAACTAAACCATATTATTTGTATTAAGCGAGTCACTTTAATAGTTATCCCCAGGGGTGAGACGTAGCCAAATGGTAAAGCGTTCGTTCTGGGATTGATCCCAGTCGGTGTGCCCATTGAGCTATTTCTCATTCCAGCCAGTGCACCATGACTGGCATTTCAAAGGCTGTGGTATGTACTACCCTGTCTGTGCGATGATGCATATAAACGATCCCTTGCTGCTAATCGAAAAAGTAGTACATGAAGTGACGACAGCAGGTTTCTTCTCTCAATATCTGTGTGGTCCTTAACCATAATATGTCCATCGCCATATAACCATAAATAAAATGTGTTCAGTGTGTTGTTAAATAAAACATTTCCTGCCTTAATAGTCATCCTTAATTTTACAAATACTAACTACTTATGAAAGAAAATACACACATCGACAATATGATTCGACACATTATGCTAGATTAGAACCATGGTAAAGCTTTTTGTAGAAAATAATTATTGCGTAGGCTACACCTGTGTCATTTTAAAGGTTTTTCACCATTATGAATCGCCATATATGGTGTTTAAGTCGGTTTCACTATTATGAATCAACATATATGGTGTTTTAAGTCGGTTTCACTAATATGAATCGCCATATATGGTGTTTAAGTCGGTTTCACTATTATGAATCAACATATATGTTCTTTTAAGTCGGTTTCACTAATATGAATCGCCATATATGGTGTTTAAGTCGGTTTCACTATTATGAATCAACATATATGTTCTTTTAAGTCGGTTTCACTAATATGAATCGCCATATATGGTGTTTAAGTTGGTTTCACTATTATGAATCAACATATATGGTGTTTTAATTCGGTTTCACTAATATGAATCGCCATATATGGTGTTTAAGTCGATTTCACTATTATGAATCAATTAACATATATGGTGTTTTAAGTCGGTTTCACTATTATGAATCGCCATATAAGGTGTTGTTTAAGTCGGTTTCACTATTATGAATCAACATATATGGTGTTTTAAGTCGGTTTCACCATTATGAAATCGCCATAATGGTGTTTAAGTCGGTTTCACTATTATGAATAAACATATATGGTGTTTTAAGTCGGTTTCACTATTATGAATCGCCATATATGGTGTTTAAGTTGGTTTCACCATTATGAATCGCCATATATGGTGTTTAAAGGGACATTCCTGAGTTTGCTGCAATTTTTAATATGTTATCGACTAACAGAGCCTTTTTAACGATTGTAATTACATATCAAATATATTTTTCTGCATAAAATATTAGTAGCTGTATATTAAACATGTTTTTGATCGTTCTAATATTTTTTCTAGGTTAAATTTCATTTTATTTCCTAAAATATTATTTTTTTCGTACGTATGAAATTATTTCAAGACAGAATCCAGTTTGGGCTTCTTACAAATATTAAGACGACCAAAAACACATTGAATATACAGACACGATATTCTAAACAAGAAAATGTATTTAATATGTAAGTTTAATCATAGAAATATTTTATTAGCCGGAAACATCTTACAATGCAGCAAACTCAGGAATGTCCCTTTAAGTCGGTTTCACTATTATGAATCAACATATATGGTGTTTTAAGTCGGTTTCACTATTATGAATCAACATATATGGTGTTTCAAGTCAGTTTCACTATTATGAATCGCCATATATTTTTGTTTAAGTCGGTTTCACCATTATGAATCAACATATATGGTGTTAATAATATCCAACCCAGTAAGCCAGCAATAAGTGCATATTAGTTTTCAATACACAATAAACCACCATTGTCAAAGTGGTCGACATTTTTCATGTTTTGTCCCTGCAGCATCTTACATCCTGAAATGATAATCGTAATGTTTTCTTCGTTAATTGATCCATCATGTAGTTGCCTCTACCTGTGAGTATTGGCCTTGGTGGCGCAGTGGTTAAGCCATCGGACTACAGGCTGGTAGGTACAGGGTTCTCAGCCCGGTACTGGCTCCGGCTCCAACCCAGAGCGAGTTCTTAAGGGTTCAGTGGGTAGGTGCAAGGCCACTACACCCTCTTCTCTCTCACTAACCAACTAACAACTAACCCACTGACCTGGACAAACAGCCCAGATATATGAGATGTGTGCCCAGAACAGCGTGCTTGAATCTTAATTGGATATAAGTACGAAAATAAGTTGAAATGAAATCCACCTGTTATTTCCTATTTGGCAGAAAACCAGACGAGATAATTAATTACCAGTCTAGACACAAAAATACGTACCGATATTATGAACATCACAGGGTATGGTGAAATAACCTGCTACCCCTAAAATGGTAATGGACCTTATAAGCCGTCATGCTTTATTACTGTAAATAATTCTGTAAAACTCTTGATTAAGTATACTTACCCCATCTAAAATCAAAGAACTGACAAATTACGTAGTCCCAAAGAAAAAAATATATTATCATTTGGGTGTCATAAGTGGTCATTTTTCTTTTGCTCCAACGTAGCCTACTAGTATGCATTTTTGATTTGGATTTTTCAAGAGAGAAAAATACTATATTAACCCCATTTCGTTATGTTAATACAAATTAAAATATATTTAGTTCAATAGTTTATTATATTATCAAGTCATTTGTATCATTTTACAAGTCAGGTTGATGAAAGCGAAGTGCCTTGTCATAAATGACTGCGTTTGGTTACATTGTGCATACAGGAGTTGGTAGGAGCTGACGTCACTTCGTCCCAAGCTAGATTACCGGTCGTGACGAAAACGAAAGAAAATGGCTGCCCCCAGTTAGCAGGAATAATCACCAGTTTTTTTTATTAACTCTAAAATTACGCGTTTTTAATTTCTTAAAGCATCAGCATATGTTGGGGGTCCAGGTATGTGGGTGTGGGTAATTTTTGGCATGCTTCCATCAGATAACTGTTAAAGCACGGCTGTCGTGGGCACAACCTCGAACTTCGCCAGAGTTCTGTCCATGGCAGGGGTCCGAGTATGCATCTTTCCAACACATAAAGCACATGTTTCAGTTTACTTCCCCATTAATGTTCTATATTCCAAACTTCCCAAAGTTCCCGTCGATTCCCATAAAATTCGAATTCCCAGTGGAAACTTTCTAATCTTAAATAAAAGACAAAAGTGAAATTATTATTCAATATTTATTTTGGTTTGACAGTTATACAATAATACATGTAAAATAATTAAACACACACACACACACGGCGCGCGAGCACAGACACGCACGCACGCACACACACACACTTAGTATTACAAAAGTAGAAACAAACCTGATTTCATTTGCAAACTACAGAGATATAAACCAATCTATTTGAAAGGTTACAGATAGAAAATGACTGTGAAAAATCCTCTGCCACTTGCAGTAACAAGATATTAATAAAAAGAAAGTAAGAAAGAAGAAAAAAGGGTGGTAAACCTCGTATACAGTACAATTATGGGATACAGTGGAAACTAGTCATACCGTACTCTACAATACAGGTCATATCTGACGAGCGAAAGCGAGCGTGAAACGATTTTAAACAAAGAGTTGCAAAACAAATAATATAAAACATGTATTTTGCTTAATACATGTCCTCAACCACCACCACCACCCCACCCCTAACCCCCACCCCCCCAAAAAAAAAGAAGAAAAGAAAAGAAAGAAAGAAAAGAAAAAAAAAAAAAACGAGAAAAGGACACCAAACAATATACAGCAAGATTAACTTATGTCACAGAGCTATCAATTTCAAACTAACTTATACATCATTGAGCTATCAATTTCGGTTTAACTTCTACATTACAGAGCTATCAATTTTGGTTTAACTTACATGTCACAGAGCTATCAATTTCAGATTAACTTATACATCAGAGCTGTCAATTTCAGATTAACATACATCAGAGCTATCAATTTCGGTCAAGCTTATTCGAAATAATGGTATGGCCGTGACGACTGGGTCATCCCCATGGACCAACCAATTATGATGATCTTTAAAAGTGTGTGTTGTATAACAACACCACTAGAACACACTGATTCATCAGCTATTGGATGTCATATATTTGGTAATTCTGACAGTCTTAGAGACAAAACCCGCTACATTTTTTCATTAATAGCAAGGTATCTTTTATATGCATCATCCCACAAACAGGATAGCACATACTATGTGATGATCTTTATTGTATGTTGTCACGAACATGATCTACGAGTGGTCTCTCTCAAAGGGATGTGGAAGAATACACAGGTTTTGTCAATAATCAATGTTGATATGACCTATTTCCCGCCGATATAATAAAAAAACCCACTGATTTTCTAAAGATCAGGGACTTGTTATTTAACTGTCAGCTTAACCAGTGGTTAACAATCTAAAGACCAGGGACTTGTTGTTCAACCGTTAGTTAGCTTAACCAGTGTTTAACAATCTAAAGACCAGGAACTTGTCTTTTAACCGTTAGTTAGCTTAACCAGTGGTTAACAATCTAAAGACCAGGGACTTGTTGTTTAACCGTTAGTTAGCTTAACCAGTGTTTAACAATCTAAAGACCAGGAACTTGTCTTTTAACCGTTAGTTAGCTTAACCAGTGTTTAACAATCTAAAGACCAGGAACTTGTCTTTTAACCGTTAGTTAGCTTAACCAGTGTTTAACAATCTAAAGACCAGGGACTTGTTGTTTAACCGTTAGTTAGCTTAACCAGTGTTTAACAATCTAAAGACCAGGAACTTGTCCTTCAACCGTTTGTTAGCTTAACCAGTGGTTAACAATCTAAAGACCAGGGACTTGTCGTTTAACTGTTAGTTAGCTTAACCAGAGTTTAACAATCTAAAGACCAGGAACTTGTGGTTTAACTGTTAGCTTAACCAGTGGTTAACAATCTCAAGACCAGGGACTTGTCGTTTAACTGTTAGCTTAACCAGTGGTTAACAATCTAAAGATCAGGGACTTGTCGTTTAACTGTTAGCTTAACCAGTGGTTAACAATCTCAAGACCAGGGACTTGTCGTTTAACTGTTAGTTAACTTAACCAGTGTTTAACAATCTAAAGACCAGGGACTTGTCATTTAACCGTTCGTTAGCTTAACCAGTGTTTAACAATTTAAAGACCAGGGACCTTTCGTTTAACCGTTAGCTTAACCAGTGTTTAACAATCTAAAGACCAAGGACTTGTCATTTAACCGTTAGCTTAACCAGTGTTTAACAATTTAAAGACCAGGGACTTGTCATTTAACCGTTACTTAGCTTAACCAGTGTTTAACAATCTAAAGACCAGGGACTTGTCGTTTAACTGTTAGTTAGCTTAACCAGTGGTTAACAATCTAAAGACCAGGGACTTGTCGTTTAACTGTTAGTTAGCTTAACCAGTGGTTAACAATCTAAAGACCAGGGACTTGTCGTTTAACTGTTAGTTAGCTTAACCAGTGTTTAACAATCTAAACACCAGTGGGTAACAAATTTTGAAATCCATGGACCAAATCAATAAAAAAACCTTTAAAAAATAATTTTGAACTTGATTTAGAAGAACCAAAGCTATCCATATATATTTAGTTCATTTGGTATTTGTGTAAAAAATAACAATGAAACATATTGGATTAACCCAGCAGGGATTCTGCAAAGGGTACAAAGGGTAAAATTACATACCATAAAATATTTGAAATTAATAGATACATTTTTTAATACTTTTTTAAAAAGGTTATCTAGTAAGATAATGGCTGTTTAAAATCATTCGAAGTACATGAAACGCGGTGTCCAATTACAAACGAAAGAAAGAAATATTTTATTTAACGACGCACTCAACACATTTTATTTACGGTTATATGGCTTCAGACTTATGGTTAAGGACCACTCAGATATTGAGAGAGGAAACCCACTGTCGCCACTTCAAGGGATACTCTTTTCGATTAGCAGCAAGGGATCTTTTATATGCACCATCCCACAGACAGGGTAGTACATACCATGGCCTTTGATAAACCAGTCGTAGTGCACTGGCTGGAACGAGAAAGAGCTCAATGGGCCCACCAAAGGGGATCGATCCCAGACCGACCGCACATTTTACCACTGGGATACCCTGACCCCCCCACCCTAAAAACTTTGCACCCTTGACCTCAGTCAGCCGCCCCCCCCCCCACCCCCCCCTCCAAACAAAAAATGTCTACTTTCTTCCACCGTGCCTGTGTCATAGTATATAAAAAAAATTGTATCTTTTAATAAAATGTAATTTGACTTTTAACACTATATGTATATTTACACTCAATTTGAATAAAATGTAATTGAACATTTAACACTATCTTCACACTTGATTTTTTATGCCCGATTATCTATTGAAAAAAACTTGACCATACGTCTGACGCCATATAACCTCTTTCAATATCTGTGTGTGGCCCTTAACGAAATATCCGATGCCATATAACCGTAAATAAAATGTGTTGAGTGCGTCATTAAATAAAACATTTTTTTCTATTGAAAAAAAAGAAAAGAAGAAAAAGATCACACCTTAATTTGCTATAAAATACAGACAGCATGACAACATCCATAGGTACATAGGCTCCCATTTTTGTAAGGGGGTGGGGAGGCAGGCTGGATTTGGCACGAATTAAACAAAAAAAATGCCCGAATCTGGGTAACAACATTAATATTCATATTAGCATTACTACCTAGCAATTATACAGGGTTGTAAATGAATGATCGTCGAATCTACACATTTTTACATGGATTACAACTAATTTTGAGGATAGAATGATGGAAATTATACATGGTAAAAAACCCCTCAAATTAGCACATTTTGCACAAAAATCTGTGTCCTTTTTGCCAAAATTTTAGGTTTTGTTCCAGCACTAGGGGGAGTCGCCTCCCCCCCCCCCCCTCCAGCCTCGTACACTTATGACAAAACAATATATAGATGAATCAGAACATCAATATAAATATGTCAACATACACAAATCAGCGACCAGTTTCACAAAGCATCGTAAAAGCCTAGTTTTGCATGTAAACGTAAATCTACGACTAAACCACAATTTATCTACAGTCCTATAAACAGTCTAGTGTTTTCCTTAGCTTGTTTTAGCATGGTGCAGCACCATGCCTCACTAGTCTGGCCCCATCTTGCCTTAATCTGTGCCATGCTGCAGTGAGATTGAAAAAGCCTTTTTCAATAATTAATTCTACAATTGCCTTGATAAAACACTAAAAAACTGTATTTTATTAATTAATAAAAATATCTCTGTTATATATTTTGCCATTCATCTATTAAAGCAAGAACATTAATTACATTTATTAGTGTTTTCCCTAGCTTATTTTAGCATGGTGCAGCACCATGCCTCAATAGTCTAGCACCATCTTGCCTTAATCAGCATCATGCTGCCATGAGATTAAACAAGCCTTTTTCCCCAATTAATTCTACAATTGCCTTGATAAAACACTAAAAAACTGTATTATTAATTAATAAAAATATCTCTGTTATATATATTTGCCATTCATTTATTAAAGCCAAGAACATTAATTATATTTATGTTTATTTCAAAAAACATTTTTTAATGCAAAAAAAAGTGCCCTGAAAATGGTGAAAATGCCCCCAAAGTGTTGTTTCTACCATGCCTTGCCAAATTTCTAAGGAAAACACTATTAGTCTTAACTAATAAAGTTGAAACACATACATAAATATTTCATTTTCTTAACGTCTGTACAGCTGTCCATGCAGTTTTAGCACAGAGGGGTTTAGACTGTGACTAGCGAAATTTACAGGGGAAGGGGTCAAATCATGCTCCACTGGAAAATACACTGGAAAAAAGGAATATTGGGAGGAGTTTCAACAATCCTCAACCCTGAACACACACCTGCCATCTTCTGCCATGAGGTAATTTGCTGTGTAAAATGGATGACAACCATATAGGCCTATGTAAATGTTCAACAGTGTGTAACTGGTACATAAACTTACGATGTTTTACTAATTTGTATTCATGTCCATACCTACTGCCTATAACCATACCTACTGCCTATAGCCGCACCTGCTGCCCATAGCTGCACCTACTGCCCATAGCCGCACCTCCTGCCGATAGCCGCACCTGCTGCCGATAGCCGCACCTGCTGCCCATAGCCGCACCTCCTGCCCATAGCCACACCTACTGCCCTACTGCCCATAGCCGCACCTGCTGCCCTACTGCCCATAGCCGCACCTGCTGCCCATAGCCACACCTGCTGCCGATAGCCGCACCTGCTGCCCTACTGCCCATAGCCGCACCTGCTGCCGATAGCCGCACCTGCTGCCGATAGCCGCACCTGCTGCCGATAGCCGCACCTGCTGCCCTACTGCCCATAGCCGCACCTGCTGCCCATAGCCGCACCTCCTGCCCATAGCCACACCTACTGCCCTACTGCCCATAGCCGCACCTGCTGCCCTACTGCCCATAGCCGCACCTGCTGCCCTACTGCCCATAGCCGCACCTGCTGCCCTACTGCCCATAGCCGCACCTGCTGCCCATAGCCACACCTGCTGCCCATAGCCGCACCTGCTGCTCATAGCCGTACCTCCTGCCCATAGCCACACCTACTGCCCATAGCCACACCTGCTGCCGATAGCCGCACCTACTGCCCATAGCCACACCTGCTGCCCATAGCCGTACCTGTTGCCCATAGCCGCACCTGCTGCCTATAGCCGTACCTGCTGCCTATAGCCATAGTTACTGCCTATAGCCGTACCTGCTGCCTATAGCCATAGTTACTGCCTATAGCCGTACCTGCTGCCTATAGCCATAGTTACTTTCTATAGCCGTACCTGCTGCCTATAGCTGTACTTACTGCCTATAGCATTAGTACATACCACACCTTCAATATACCAGTTGTATCTCCCACGGCAATTAAAAGAACAATTGCCATGGGTGGAACGGTCCACCTACTGCAATTTTCACCCTGCTCATAGCAATTTGTTTTATAAAGCGACTTTATAACTAAAAGGTTATTTTGCAGTATGTAGACATATTTCAAATGTACAAATGGTATATACTGGCCACGGTTTCTGCCAGAAATAAATTTTTGGGTATGGCGCTATAAAATTGAATAATCACAATGTGTGTCCTGAATGCAAACGCAGTATGGGGAGCCTCCCCCAGAAAGAAAATGGGTTAGGTTTAGGTTTATGGTTAGGGTTAAGAAAATCATACAGTAATGAAAAAATAAATCTGCTAAAATGTTTGGGTATGGCGCCATACCCATTTTACCCTCTGGCAGAAAATATACATGTACAATTAACATGTAAAGTATACATTTTTCCATTGTTGTGGAGCTTTACACCGAAGGCACAAAAGTGCCATCCATGTTGCTCCTGATTTTTCCATTGTTGAGGAGCTTTACACTGAAGGCACAAAAGTGCCGTCCATGATGCTCCTGATCTACAGCAATTTATATCTCAACGGCGGCAACGGCTGTCGATGCCATCGTTAAGTTCGAGCCCTGATGAATCAATATATGTCTCCGTAGCTGGGAAATTTGAGTAAAACATTTTGGGCACATTTCACATTTGAACGGTTTATCCCCATTGTGGATCATCATGTGCTGTTTGAGGCTGGATTTCTGAGTGAAGCGGCGCGCACACACCTCGCAGATAAACGGCTTTTCGCCGGTGTGTATCAGCACATGGCACTGCAGGTCTGCGTTCTTTGTGAAGCATTTGGAGCACATTTCACACTTGAAACGTTTCACTCCCGTGTGAATCAACATGTGCTGTCTGAGACTGGAACTCTGCGTGAAACATTTGGAGCACATTTCGCACTTGAACGGTTTCACTCCCGTGTGAATCAGCACGTGCTGTCGCAGACTGGAGCTCTGCGTGAAGCATTTGGAGCACATTTCACACTTGAATGGTTTCACGCCGGCGTGAATCAATATGTGCTGCTTCAGACTGGAACTCTGCGTGAAGCACTGTGTGCACATTTCACACTTGAACGGCCGTTCACCGGTGTGTGTCATGGCGTGCCGTCTCAGGTTAGAAATGCGTGAAAAGGTCTTTTCACACATTTTACATTTGAACGGTTTCTCGCCAGAATGAGTCCACAAATGCTGTTTTAATTCGAGTCGCTGTGGAAAACTTAGTGTGCACACATCACATACATAGGATTCCTGGACTGAATGACTCGACAGAATGTGTTGCTGCAAAGTGTCTCGCTGGGTAAAGCTTTTGTTGCACACATCACATACATATGATTCCTGAACTGAATGACTCGACAGAATGTGTTGCTGCAAAATGTCTCGGTGTCTAAATCTTTTTGTGCACACATCACATCTATAGGATTCCTGAACTGAATGACTCGACAGAATGTGTTGCTGCAAAGTTTCACGTTGTGTAAAGCTTTTGTTGCACACATCACATCTATAGGATTCCTGAACAGAATGATTCGACAGAATGTGTTGCTGCAAAGTTTCACGTTGTGTAAAGCTTTTGTTGCACACATCACATCTATAGGATTCCTGAATTGAATGACTTGACAGAATGTGTTGCTGCAAAGTTTCACGTTGTGTAAAGCTTTTGGTGCACACATCACATCTATAAGATTCCTGAATTGAATGACTCGACAGAATATGTTGCTGCAAAGTGTCTCGGTGTCTAAAGCTTTTGGTGCACACATCACATACATATGATTCCTGAACTGAATGACTCAACAGAATATGTTGCTGCAAAGTGTCTCGGTGTCTAAAGCTTTTTGTGCACACATGACATCTATAAGATTCCTGAACTGAATGACTTGACAGAATGTGTTGCTGCAAAGTTTGACGTTGCGTAAAGCTTTTTGTGCATACATCACATACATAAGATTCCTGAGCTGAATGACTCGACAGAATGTGTTGCTGTAAAGTGTCACGTTGTGTAAAGCTTTTGTTGCACACATCACATCTATATGATTCCTGAACTGAATGACTCGACAGGATGTGTTGCTGCAAAGCTTCTCGCTGTCTGAAGAGTTTTGTGCACATATCACACGGAAAGAGTTTTTTGGCAGTGTGGACCCACATGTGCTGTTTGATGTTGCCTATGGTTGTGAAATCCTTGTTGCACATTCCACACTTGAACGGCCGCTCGGTAGTGTGCACACGCATGTGTATCTCCAGAAAATACTTGCTCTTGAAACACTTAGAGCAGAGTTCACATTTCATGATGGAACCATCCGTGAACGAATCACTGCTCTCCTGGTGGAGGTCATCAGCTGACATTTTGAACATGACTGCGTCCACTTGGTAAGTATAGTACACGAGATTGTACTTGGTGATGAGGTTGTTTTAAACAATGTGGGAATGAACAATTTGTGACCAGTGTAATTGTCAGAATGTCTTTTTCAGTTATGAATTTCTCTCAAACATGTAATAAATAAATAATTTTTCACCAGTATATATCGAAATGTGGTTAGCGATGAATTCCTTTCAAATCTCTAAGAAAAAAAAAAAATTGACCAGTATACATCAAAATGTCTCTAAGTGATGAATTTCTTTCAAATCTCTAAGAAATAAACAATTTGTGACAAGTATACATCAAAATGAGTTTAGTAATGAATTCCTGTCAAATATCCAAGAAATAAACAATTCATTTTCAATATATAACAAAATGTCTCTAGTGATGAATTTCTTTCAAATTTCCAAGAAATAAACAATTTGTGTACAGTCTGTAGTCCTTCGTGTATCAGAATTTACTGTATTTAGTGATCAATTTCTCTGAAGCCAGCAAAAAATACACAATATGTGACCAATATATATATATACCAATCAGAATGTCTTGTTTAGTGATCTATTTCTGTCAAATTTCTCAAAACAAATAAATAAACAATTTGTAACCAGGATACACCAGACTCTACCAATTAAGTCTAGCGAGCTATCTCTGTATAGGCTAGTGACGATCTTCTTTCACCGTAGGATGGCTTAAACCTCCAAGATATCACCGAAGCCGTAGAAGGAAAGCAACCAGAACTGAAAGAGAAACAGTGAAAGTTAAAGTTTGTTTTGTTTAACGACACCACTAGAGCACATTGATTTCAGGACTAACTCTGGCACTCGCCAAATTCGCCAATTGCGAATTTCAAAAACAAATGGCGAATTTTATTTTCTATTGGCGAAATAATTTCATTAAATAATTGATATTTTGTTAGAAAATAACTGGTTTTGTGCAATTTTTTAAGTTTAGTACCAGTAGATAATTTGGTGGAATTATCTACTGACCCAGAGCTAGACCTGGATACATGGGCGTACGACCCGGGGGGTGGGGGGTGGGGGGGGGAGGGGGGTGGGTGGGAGGGCGCTGCAAAACAGTGGGGACAATTCGGGCAGTTTATATCTGGGTTTAAATTTCGGGCAAATCAACCCCCCCAGCCCCCCTAAATCAAAGAGTCCCCATACGCCCATGCCTGGATATATTAATCATCGGCTATTGGATGTCAAACATTTACTAGTGTTAACATATACACGTATTCTTAAACCTGCTACACATTTCCATTCAGTAGCAAGGGACATTTTATCTAGGCATCATCCCACAGACAGACTAGCACATACAGACTGGCACAGACAGACTAGCACATACAGACTGGCACATACAGACTAGCACATACAGACTGGCACAGACAGACTAGCACAGACAGACTAGCACATACATGTACCACAGCCTTTGATCAGGGCTGCTAGAATGTTATAAAAATCCACTAGCCATGGGATCAGTGATTTAAAAAATGTACTAGCCATGATTAAAAATCCACTAGCCCTACTTTAAATAAATACAATTTAATTGATAGTAATAACGAGAGGGAGATAGAGCTTTAAAATCCACTAGCCCTACTTTAAATAAATACAATTTAATTGATAGTAATGAGATATGTCACCTAAAGAGGGAGATAGAGCTGTAAAATCCTTAGATTGGGGGTGGAAAAAGGGGGCAAAAAATTTATATAAAATTTACAACACATGTAAATGCAGCATTTGACAAGGGTTTTTCCCCACTAGCCGTCGGGCTAGATATAGTAGTTATTTACTAGCTCAACACTGAATATCACTAGCCATGGGAGTGGGGCTACCATAATCTAGAAGCTCTGCTAGCCGTAGGGCATGGTAATAGTAGTTATTGACTAGCCCAACATTGAATATCACTAGCCATGGGAGTGGAGCTATCATAATCTAGAAGCTCTGCTAGCCGTCGGGCATGGCAATAGTAGTTATTTACTAGCCCAACATTGAATATCACTAGCCATGGGAGTGGGGCTATCATAATCTAGAAGCTCTGCTAGCCGTCGGGCATGGTAATAGTAGTTATTGACTAGCCCAACACTGAATATCACTAGCCATGGGAGTGGGGCTACCATAATCTAGAAGCCCTGCTTTGATATACCAGTCGTGGTGCACTGTCTAAAACGAGAAATAGCCCAATGGGTCCACCGACAAGGATCGATCCCAGACTGACCACACATCAAGCGAGCACTCTACCATTGGGCTACATCCCGCCTCTGAAAGGAACAAGATGTACACATATCTATAACAGTTTTAAATAGCAAACGTTTGACATCCAATAGCCGATGATTCATATCTAGAACAGTTTTAAATAGCAAACGTTTGACATCCAATAGCCGATGATTCATATCTAGAACAGTTTTAAATAGCAAACGTTTGACATCCAATAGCCGATGATTCATATCTAGAACAGTTTTAAATAGCAAACGTTTGACATCCAATAGCCGATGATTCATATCTAGAACAGTTTTAAATAGCAAACGTTTGACATCCAATAGCCGATGATTCATATCTAGAACAGTTTTAAATAGCAAACGTTTGACATCCAATAGCCGATGATTCATATCTATAACAGTTTTAAATAGCAAACGTTTGACATCCAATAGCCGATGATTCATATCTAGAACAGTTTTAAATAGCAAACGTTTGACATCCAATAGCCGATGATTCATATCTATAACAGTTTTAAATAGCAAACGTCTGACATCCAATAGCCGACGATTCATAAATCAATGTGCGTAAGTAGTCTTTTATTAATCAGCTATACTGAGGACAGGATGTAGCCCAGTGGTAAAGCACTCGCTTGAAGCGTGGTCAGTATGGGATATATCTCCGTCGGTGGGCATGTTGGGCTATTTCTCGCTCCAGCCAGTGCACCACGACTGGTATATCAAAGGCCGTGGTATGTGTCATCATGTCTGTGGGATGGTGCATATACCACGGCCTTTGATGTACCAGTTATGATGCACTGGCTAGAGCGACAAATAGCCTAATGGGACCACTGACAGGGATCGATCTCAAACCGACCGCGCATCAAGCGAGCACTCTACCGTCCCTTGCTGAAAGAAAGAAAGAAATGTTTTATTTAACGACGCACTCAACACATTTTATTTACGGTTATATGGTGTCAGACATATGGTTACGGACCACACAGATTTTGAGAGGAAACCCGCTGTCGCCACTACATGGGCTACTCTTTTCGATTAGCAGCAAGGGATCTTTTATTTGCGCTTCCCACAGGCAGGATAGCACAAACCATGGCCTTTGTTGAACCAGTTATGGATCACTGGTCGGTGCAAGTGGTTACACCTACCCATTGAGCACTCACTCAGGGTTTGGAGTCGGTATCTGGATTAAAAATTCCATGCCTCGACTGGGATTCGAACCCAGTACCTAACAGCCTGTAGACCGATGGCCTAACCACGACGCCACCGAGGTCGGTTTGCTGTATGGAGACATATATATTAGAGGTGCAAATGTTAAACACCGGCAAATAATGTGCACTAGGTACAAGAGTGCCATCGGTGATGCTCAGGTCAGGTCAGGTCAGGTCAGGTCAGGTCATAGGGTTTTACGTGCACATTCAGAACAAGCTGTTGTAGCGCATGCCTGTCTTGGGCACAAGAGCCGGCCTTGGCTGGCTCCTCCGTCCATGACAGGAAAGGTGGGGGGGGGGGGGGGGGAGGAGGAGGAGGAGGGCCCACCTGCACTGGCAGGTGCAAGGGAGTACCAGCAGCCCGACCAAAGTCGGTAGCAGACGGGAGAGGGTGGTGGTGGTGGTGCTATGGAATTTTGAATGGAGCAGTTAATATGCCAAAGAGAAAAAGGTGTGCAATTTTGATTGAGGCGTTTGGCGCAATCTTGAATGGTCAGTCAAAAGGAAAATGGCAGAGCTAATATAGGTTTTGACATTAGTGAATCGAGAGTAGCTCGCTAATTAGACCTCTAGGTGATGCTCCCTATCTATGATAATTTATTTCTCCCATCTCTAGCCATGCAAGACAGGCGTATTCCATGACGTTAGCCCATGCGGAATAAATCGGTCTTGCATGACCATGTGACTTCTACTGTTTGAGCTGATATTAACATTGGGTGACGTCAAGTAAACTGCAAAATAACACAAGAAATACTTTTTACATTTCAGAAAAACAAGGAAACCTGCTGTCATAATGAAATTGTACTATCATTTTTGGTTTATACTTTTGAGTATAAACCATTTTTGGGTACGATCTTTTCAATGGTTATGATTATTTTATTGTAAGATAAAAAATAAAATATGTAGGTTTTTCATGTTTTCCCAAAATGCTTGTTTTTCATCTACTGGATGGGAGAAAAATAATTCTCCATTATGTATCCATGTGGGACAAGGCTATTCCACCCTCGGGTACATATGATGTCAGGAACTTGGCAAGCCTCATCCCTGACAACAAATTATGTACCCTCGGGTGGAATAGCCCTGTCCCACATGGACACATATGAAGGATTCTTTTAATCTCAACGAGGGCAACTGTCGTCAGTTCCGTCGTTAAATTCCATACCGTGACATGAAGTTGTGAAGGACTACAATTTTAATAAAATTCACCCCTTAAAAAGGCACAAACCATAACCATAGATGAGAATGCCCCATCCCCAGAAATCCTGAAAGTTATAAAGGCTTATTCATATTAATATACTACAAAACAGCTACATGTATGTAGGGCTGCAATCAAATCACTGCACATTTTTACATGGATTACAACTAATTTTGAAGGTAGAATGATGGAAATACATGGTAAAAAGGTCTCATGTTAGCATATTTTGCCCAAATATGGCCAGAATGGTGTGGTGAAACGTAGCATATTTCGACAAAACCTGGAACAAAATGGGCAGCGAAAAAATCCGGAATTCCGGAGGATTCTCATCTATGCATAATATGTACGCACGCGCAGACACCACACCACACATGTATTTATCCTATAACTTACACATGATATCAGTACACCAGAGGTGGTGGAAATTTTGACCTGGGACAAGGCTTGCAGAGTTCCATTGTTGATATTTCCACCACTGAGGGTGTGCCTTGTCTATCCCACATTAATACTGCATATGATGGAGTCTTTTTCTCTCATTCATTCGGTAAATAAACCATATTATTTTACACGAATAGACAATGATGGCTGAACGAGTAACTTTTTTATTTGACTATTTTGTCATAAATAAATTACACTATCATATTTGCCATTTTTGTTTCATGTGTTAAATAAAATTTAATGAAGGTTTTAATAATAAGATATTAATTTAAAATTGTGTTTAATGACCTCACATCACCATCTCAAATTAATATGATGTCATATATTACCAAAGATGTCATGTTGAATGCAAGTGCGCGATATCCCATGTAAGATACACATGTAGAAATTTCTTACATAGCTTTCTTTCATGGGATAGCTCTGTCCCATATACCTGAGGATGAGAGAATGTTGTGTATTAACCCAGTTAATAATAGATGCAAATTTAAAGGTATATATGCAAATTTGCAAGGTCTCTAGGTAATAATGTGTTGCTGTGAATGAATCATTTGTTCACGTACAAGCCAACAAGACCTGTATAGCTGAGCGTAAGTTTTTCATAAGATTTAGTTAAAAGGCGTGATGTCAAATAAATTTGTGCTAATTGTGATGACGTAATATTACTGATGGAGGCGACTTTAGTACTGTGATTTACTAAAAATCTAATTAAAATGTTATTTTACAAATGATACACAATAAATATAATTCGCTACTTGTCTAGTTAATTAGCATTTGACTTAGCAGATCGAGCCTCGACAGACTCAGTTGATATTTTCCATATTAAAAACCACTTATGACGAAATTTTCTGTATATGATAACTATTCGATTATAGCATTTCTGGAAGAAGATAATATATATACACATGTATTTTTTTTCTAAAGCCCAAATTTATAAATTTATTTTTCCATGTGTCAAGACTTAACATTGATGGAAGAAGAGAAAATAGTCACATTTTATCCCCTTTTTGGGTGCAACCCCTAAAGCTCTATTGGGGGGGACCCAATTCCCAATTTTATTCTTCCATAGGTCAAGGAATTTTCTCACCACATTTAGCTGAACATAATCTAGTAAATATAAAGGAATTCCAACCGGCCTCGGTGGCGTCGTGGTAGGCCATCGGTCTACAGGCTGGTAGGTACCGGGTTCGGATCCCAGTCGAGGCATGGGATTTTTAATCCAGATACAGACTCCAAACCCCGAGTGAGTGCTCCACAAGGCTCAGTGGGTAGGTGTAAACCACTTGCACTGACCAGTAATCCATAACTGGTTCAACAAAGGCCATGGTTTGTGCTATCCTGCCTGTGGGAAGCCCAAATAAAAGATATCTTGCTGCTAATCGGAAAGAGTAGCCCATGTAGTGGCGACAGCGGGTTTCCTCTCAAAATCTGGGTTGTCCGTAACCATATGTTTGATGCCATATAACCGTAAATAAAATGTGTTGAGTGTGTTGTTAAATAAAACATTTCTTTCTTTCTTTAAAGGAATTCCAGTTTAAATTAAAATGTATTTATTAAAGAGGCAGGATGTAGGCCAGTGGTAAAGCACTCACCTAGGATCGATCCCCGTCGGTGGACCCACTGGCAACTTGGGATATTTCTTGATTGTTCCAGCCAGTGCATGCACCACGACTGGTATATCAAAGGTCGTGGTATGTGCTATCCTGTCTATGGGATAGTCAGACTTAGCTCTGGCACTCGCCAATTGCAAATTTTGAAAGCAGTTGGCAAATTTTATTTTAGTTTGGCAAAATAATTTCATATAATAATTAAATTTTTTTTACTAAAATAACTGACATTTCTGCAATTTTTGAAGTTTAATAGACAATTTGGTGAATTATTTTGCTCACCTAGAGTTAGCCTGGATAGTCTATATAAAAGATCCCTTGCTGCGTGTTTCATCCTACTCAAGCAACATAATATTTACATTTATCCTGCGACCACTGTTTTTATTGACAGATTATGATCCACCGATAAAAGCAAGAAGGAAATGTTTTTATTTAATGACGCACTCAACACATTTCATTTACGGTTATATAAATATGTAATATGACGTTGAACATATGGTTAAAGACCACATAGATATTGAGAGAGGAAACCCACTGTCGATTAAAGCAAAGTCATAAACGTGTACTAGCAGATTATAACTTTTGACGTCACAAGCATAGCTACATTACAAAATCATTCATTTGACCTCTATGTCATCGTACAATGTGGCATAAATAACAGAAATAATAGCTTTACCCCATTAATTTTTATGGTCTGCAAGATAAAAAGAGACCGACGCTATGGTCACGTTTGGTTAGGATATACAGAGAATAACTAGTTACTGACGTCGGATATCTGCTTTATCCTGTTCAGGCTGAATGAGAAATTCCACTTGGCAGAGCCTCGAGGAATTTCCCATTCTTACCGTCGCAGGATAAAGCAGATGTCCGACATAATTAACTAGTTATTCTCTGTATATCCTAACTAAACGTGACCATAGCGTCAGTCTCTATTTGTTTAAATGTTTATCGACCGATGAAGCCACCAAGTAAAACTTGTCTGACTGGTTAATATATTTTTATTAAGTCTATAATAGTATAAATGATAAAACGGCATTTCCAAATAAAAAGGATTTTTAATGAAGGAGATCGTAAGAGTCAGAATGTCACGTCCTGGCTTAAATCATTACCATGGAATGGCCCTTCTTGTGTCGCACGAGAAAAGTAAAAACAATTCCTATCGGTATTGTGTCACGCACTCGGCTAAATCAATCTGTAGTGGTGGTAACCAGTCAATTCGTACCATAGTCATTTCGTACCCAATTTTACCATTTCGTACCCTGGTCTTTTCGTACCATAGTTATTTTGTCATTTCTTACCCAAGTCATTTCGGACCATGGTTATTTTGTACCATGTCTGTTAGGTCATTTTGTACCTCAATCATTTATTGTGCAGCTTAGTTGAATGATAGATAGTAAAATGTCGAATTACTGGTTTAAAAAACAAACATTAGGCTAATGCAACTATATTGAAGGCCCACCCCTTAATAAAGAAAGAAATAACAAGAAAAAGATGATATATTACTTTCATCTCCTCACGTTTCCGTTCATCATTATATTAATTACCAACGAGCACCTTGTGTTAGAATAACATATCAAGATCTTCTAAGACAAGCCGATCTCAGAAAAAACGTAATTACCCACGAAGACCGTGTATTACAAGGTATGTTTATTCGTCAACAATAAAAATTAAATAAAAGTGGCATACCATGACAAAAATAACATACCGAGTATGAAACGACCAAACATTATGGTGCGAGATGGTAAAAAATGGCGATGGTACCAAATGACTGTGGTATGAAATGACCAAAGCATTATGGTACGAAACAACTATGGTACGAAATGACCAAAACACTAGTGTACGTAACGACTATGGTACGAAATGACCATAAACTATGGTACGAAATGACTTTGGTACGAAATGACTAGTAACTGTAGCACTGTACATGTATGGTTAGGATACAGCAATTGAAACCAATGGTTTCTTAAAAACATTCACTCAGGTCTGGTAAGAATACACACACACACACACGCACACACACATATATATATATACACACATTTATATATATATATATATATATAATTATACTGATGTCCAAAACAAACTCTATTGAACGTCCTGCCTCCCCTTACAAGTTAGTGTCTTACCTCCAGAAAGAAAGAGAGAGAGAGAGAGAGAGAGAGCGAGCGGGGGGGGGGGGGGGGGGGGAAGAGATACATCTATAGAGATATACAGTGAGACTCAGAGAGAGAGAGAGCGAGAGAGAGAGAGAGAGAGAGAGAGAGAGAGAGAGAGAGAGAGAGAGAGAGAGAGAGAGAGAGAGAGAGAGGGGGAAGAGATACATCTATAGTTATACAGTGAGACAGAGAGAGAGAGAGAGAGAGAGAGAGAGAGAGAGAGAGAGAGACCGACCTCACACTTATCTTTAGGTAACTACAATTAAACAACTTCTAAACGAACGGTCCGATTTAGTGTTCCACTTCGTTTATGCGATACGTAACTAACCTTGCCCATTATGAAAAAACTATAATTAAAAAATGTACCTATGTGGTGAAAAAGTACCAAACGTGTACAATTCATGTGTTAATTTACATGAAATTAACCATGTACAGGTTCAAAAAATGTAAAATTACAGTCAAACAAAGGCGTGAATTACAAAACGACGTTCAACAAACCTGCTTGAAAAATCAGGTTATCAACAAAGAAAGTGGACTAGAGAAAACGATTGTGACCTCTTATTCGGACTAGTCTGGTTGGATGGTATGCGGAATTTGATTATAAATCTGCCCTGTTTATATGCACTCCCCTTGTCTTGCTTTAATCCCTGATACATCCAATTGGAGGGATTCGATTTTCATACTTACAATTTACTTTTACTGTTATTTTCCTAATATAAGCACGGGGGTAGGGGTGGGCGGGGATGTAGCCAAATCGAGCTGTGCATGTACGCATGCAGCGGTGCGTGTACAAGGGGAGGGTTTGGGGAGTCAAAACCCCTCTCTGCTCAAGCAAATTTTCTTCTTTAAAAATAGATTTTCCTGAGGAACATGATTCGACCCCCTCCCTATTATTATTAATTGGTTATTCATAAAAAAAATTGAAGTTTTGCACAATTATGCATGGTGTCTACAAAGGACACAAAGTTTGTTTTCTTTTGTTTAACGACACCACTAGATCACACTGCTTTATTTTATTATTATTTTTTATTATTATTTATTTTGTGTTATATATATTTTTTAATTATTAATCATTTGGTAATTTTGATACATAGCCTTAGAGAGGAATCCGCTACATTTTTCCATTAGTAACAAGGGATCTTTATATGCACCATCTCACAGACAGGATAGAACATACCATAGCCTTTGATATACCAGTCGTGTAGCTGATGTACTCTGACTGTAAGGGAGCTAGACGGATATTTTGACGGTTATGACGCTCTTATTACAGCGTCATAACCGTACGTCCAAATATCAGTCTAACTCTTGGTAGCACTAAACCAATTAATTTCTGGCTGTGTCGAAGTTCGAGGTGCACCGAAGTTTTGATAGAGACGTTAACACCACAAGTCCTGTGTGATTTGTTATAAATGTGAGTGTGTTGGTTGTAAAAAAAAAAATTAGTTTCATCTGGGCTAAAAATGTATGCAATTTTATTTGATGTAGTACCACCGTGTCAAGTAGCCTTGTGCTTGGAACATGTATGGGGTACCTGTAAAAAAAAACCCCTCAAATTTTGTGCGAAACTAGGGGTGTTGTAAAAACATCTGGTTATACCGAAAATGAGCTATGAAAGGTACCATTTTCTGCAGTTAATACTTTGAGGTAGGGGTTGTAGTACTAATATTTATGGGTCATAGTTTGGTTCATGGGCGTATGGGGACTCTTTGATTTAGGGGGGCTGGAGGGGTTGATTTGCCCGAAATCTTACCCAGATAAAAACTGCCCGAATTTTCCCCACTGTTTTCCCACTGTTTTGCCCGAATTTGGGGGGGGGGCAATTGCCCCCCCCCCTGCCCCCCGGGTCGTACGCCCATGGTTTGGTTGATATATTGCATATATTGTTTTTAAACACAAACGTTAACATGGTCGCCTATGGGATATTAATTGGCATAGTCCAACCTCTTACAGTGAGAGTACTCGAGCTAACCAGTCGGGGTGCACTAGCTAGAGCGAGAAATAGCCCAATGGGCCCACTGACGGGTATCGACATGGGCGTATGGGGACTCTTTGATTTAAGGGGGCTGGAGGGGTTGATTTGCCCGAAATTTTACCCAGATAAAAACTACTCGAATTTTTCCCACTGTTTTGTCCGGGTCGTACGCCCATGGACCGTATCGATCCTAGATCCTACCGCGCATCAAGCAAGCGCTATACCAATGGGCTACGTCCCGCTCCCACAAGCCACACGTGTATGTCGGCCATCAGTGGCGGATCAAAAAATCCATTTGGGGGTGGGGGCAGTGACATGAGGTGGAATGCTAAGGGAACTTTGGGGGAGGTTTGTCAGAGGGGGGTCGTAAAAAAAAAGAAGAAGAAATTTAATATATAATAAAATTACAACTATCGCAAAATTTGGGGCCGCCCCCCCCCCCCATTCTTCTCGACTAATTTGTTTGGCGCACAGGCTCTTTATTTTAGCATATCGTTCAACAATTATGCAACGATCTGTTGCCGATTGCTTTAAGTCTTAGAGAGGAAACCCGCTACATTTAGTAGCAAGGGATTTTTTATATGCACCATCCCACAAAGAGGATTATAGGGGTCGATCAAATATTACACAACGCCATTTTCATAAAAATTAGACACACTCTCTCCCCCGGTAACGCTCCGTAACGCCTGACAATAGGCCCTTACGTCTCCAAAATATTAAGTATCGCTTGGAGACCCCCACACCACCCCATTTACAAACGAGTTGGGTGTAATATAATTTTAACGTTCTGTTTTGTGATTTGGGAATCCATTTTATCTTGATTTATAATCGTTATATTATGTGGGGTGGGGCGCAGCTCAGTGGTACAGCGCTCGCCTGATGCGCGGTCGGTCTAGGATCGATTCCCGTCGGTGGGCCCATTGGGTTATTTCTCGTTCCGGTCAGTGCTCCACAACTGGTGTAACAAAAGCCGTGGTATGTACTATCCTGTCTGTGCGATGGTGCATATAAAAGATCCCTTGCTGCTAATCGAAAAAGAGTAGCCCATGAAGTGGCGACAGCGGGTTTCCTCTCTCAATATCTGTGTGGTCCTTTACCATATGTCCGACACCATATAAAATAAATAACATGTGTTGAGTGCGTCGTTTCCTTCCTACCTTCCTTATAATAATTATTGTGTGTATGCGTGTAGCTATATACGGTATAACTTACCTAGGCTAAGTTTAGCCAGAGTAGGGGGCCTACTCGGTCTGTCTGGCTCAGTTACAGTCGAGAGTATTCGAGCTAGGCTACGTTAAACATTGTCGCCGTGACAACCCCCAAAACAAACAAACAAGAACCCTTCCCAAAACAAAAACTCAACAAAAGATTTTAGTAATTAATAAATAAAACACAAGTGCGTTACGTAACGCTGTTCAGTTCACCCATCCCCAGTAACCCTACATGTAACGTTTGCAGAGGCGGATTGGGGGGGGGCACATAATGCAGTCCAGTACACCCACCCCCAGTAACCCTATATGTAACGTTTGCACACGCGGATCGGGGGTGGGGGGGGGTACGTAACGTAGTTCGGTACACCCCCCCCCCAATAACCATACATGTAACGTTTGTACCGACACCTACCTACTCCGAGCTGCACGTCAGAGCCGTAGCTAGGATATTTTGTCGGGGGGGGGGGGGGGGGACTGAG
This sequence comes from Gigantopelta aegis, assembly GCF_016097555.1. Classification (NCBI taxonomy): domain Eukaryota; kingdom Metazoa; phylum Mollusca; class Gastropoda; order Neomphalida; family Peltospiridae; genus Gigantopelta; species Gigantopelta aegis. Next base: position 29,950,798 of record NC_054703.1, on the reverse strand, counting down.
TAGTTAATAGTCTAAAACTCCTTTCTTTAAGTTTCTATAATGCTTCCCGAATTTTTTTCGGGGGGGGGGGGGACTGCCCCCCTTGCCCTCATGCTAGCTACGGCCCTGCACGTAATATTTGAATGGCCCCACACAGTGGGGTAGGAAGGTGCCAAAAGTGTGTGTGTTTGGGGGGACACACACACACACATACACACACATGTATGTATGTATGTATGTATATATGTATGTATGTATGTATATATATGTATGTATGTATGTATGTATGTATGTATGTATGTATGTATGTATGTATACATGCATGTATGTATGTATGTATCTATGTATGTGTGTCAGTGTGTGTGTGTGTATGTATGTGTGCATGTATGTATGTATGTATATATAAACCATCACTGCTGCTACTGGATCAAGAAAAGTGGGGAGGGGAACATGCCCCATGTACTCTCCCACCCCAGTCCCATATCACGTTCCTACACCAGTGGTATATAAAGATAAAAATCTGGTTTGTGTCAACCCGCCACTCTCCACCCCACCCCGTATAGCCAGAGTACCCCGACTGTACAGTAGTTAGCCGGGCATTTGGTCGTACATTGCTTGGTATGGGACTGTACAGCTAATGAGAGCGTCATAACGGTCTAAATGTCCGTCTAGCTCTCTTACAGAGTACTCGGGCTATCCCCGCCCCCCCCCCCCCCCCCCCCCCCGAGTATGGATTAGACATATCTGCGCTTTAAATATCCGCACACAGATGTGCATAACAGTCCGATTTCGTGCTCCACTTGAAAAAATTAGGTTATCAACAAAGAAAGTGGATATCAAGAAACGATTCTGACCTAATGTTCGGACTATTCTGTTGTGGTTAATTAATATGCGGATTATGATTAACAAATTGCCCAAGTTAGATAACTCCCGTTATCTTGTCACGATTTGCGATAATTTTCACTTTTTATTGTATTTAGTGTGTGCTTTATTACCGAGGTGATACTTTATTTAAGAATTTAACAATATTTTACCAGTTCAGCAGTTTTAATGTTCGCATATTTCAACAGCTTTAAAAAAACAAACAAGAAGAATAATTTAAAAAACATGAGAAAGAAGCCAAATCGTCAAGGACGTCCTTTAATACCCACCATGTTATATATTTTCCTGTAGCCCCCATAACGTTAGAGACCGAACACTGGTGTGTTGTGTTGTGGGTGGGGGAAGGGAGGAAGATGGACGTAATCCAGTGGTAAAAGCGTTCGCTTGATGCGCGGTCGGTCCAGGATCGATCCCCATCGGTGTGATCATTGGCCTATTGTTCGTTCTAGTGCATCATGACTGTTATATCAAAGGCCGTGGTATGTACTTTCCTGTTTGTGGGATGGTGCATATAAAAATCCCCTTGCTATACTAATGGAAAAATGTAGCGGATTTCCTCTCCAAGACTATATGTAAAAATTACCAAATGTTTGGCATCCAATAGCTGATGATTAATAAAATCAATATGCTCTAGTGGTGACGTTAAAGGGATATTCTTGAGTTTGCTGCAATTTTTAAGATGTGATCGACTAACAGAGACGTTTTAACGATTGTAATTAGGCCTACATATCAAATATATATTTCTACATAAAATATTAGTGGCTGTATATTAAACGTCTTTTTTTCGTACGTACGAAATTATTTGAAGACAAAATCCAGTTTGGGCTTCTTACAAATATTAAAACTACCAGAAACACATTGAAGATGCAGACACTGGTATTCTAAACAAGAAAATATATTTAATATGTAAGTTTAATCGTAGAAATATTTTATTAGTCGGAAACATCTTACAATGCAGCAAACAGGAATGTCCCTTTAAACAAAACTAACTTTAAGAAGACTGGTAGTGTCACACACTGCCACCAGTGCCTACAACATTTATCTGTACTACAAGAACATCAGTAGTTGTAACTGAAATAACTTTATACGAAATATAGAACTCATTTTAATTGCTAATTTATATTTCATTTTGGTGTTGTCATCATGGCAAAGGTTTTTTTGGTTTTTTGTTTGTTTGTTTAATGACACCACGAGAGCACATTGATTAATTAATCATCGGCTATTGAAAGTTTGTTTGTTTAAACGACAAAACCACTAGAGCACATTGATTAATTAATCATCGGCTATTGAAAGTTTGTTTGTTTAAAGACACCACTAGAGCACATTGATTAATTAATCATCGGCTATTGAAAGTTTGTTTAACGACACCACCAGAGCGCATTGGTGTATCAATCATCAGCTATTGAAAGTTTGTTTGTTTAACGACACCACTAGAGCACATTGATTAATTAATCATCGGCTATTGAAAGTTTGTTTGTTTAACGACACCACTAGAGCGCATTGGTGTATCAATCATCGGCTATTAACTGGATGTCAAACATTTGGTAATTGTGACACAGTCGTCGGAAACGGAAGGGGCAGGAGGCCACTGCCACCCAACTCTGAACTTGGGGGGGGGGGGGGGGGGGGGGGGCACAATATGAACTCTTATTTAATAAATGCCCCCCCCCCCCCCAGAAACCCGCTACATTTTTCCATCAATAGCGCGGTCCCTAATAACATGACTCAAGACAATGTGGTCGCCCCCACCCCATATAAAATCGTAGACGCCAGTGGCCATGTCCTCCTCCTACCCCACCCCCCACCCCCGAAATCAACCCTGTTTTCATTACCACGTCAATAGACAGAACTCCACCAGAGCACCACAACTGGTCAAAGGTCGTGGTATGTGCTTTCCTGTCTATGGGAACGTACATATAACAGATCCCTTGCTACTAATGGAAAACTGTAGCGGATGTCAGAGTTACCAAATGTTTGACATCCAATAGCCAATGATTAAAAAAATCAGTGTGTTCTAGTGGCGACGTTAAACAAAAGAAACATTTCCTTCCAATCACCCACATCCCCCAACCCCCGCTGCCAACAGTTACGAAATTAGGGGGTGGTAAAATCATTTCGGACAAGTGGAACAATATATCTGAACCCGACTACATGTAATTATCCTTAAGGATGAAGCATTTTTAAGAAGTCAGTGTGTAAATTTATGAGTATAGTATCGTATCTCAGAGCCATAGCTAGGATTTTTTGTTTGCGGTTGGGGCTGGGTTTCTAATAGTGCTCCTATTAGAAACCCAGCCTCTACCCCACCTTCACCATCATCTTGAATTGTCAACAGAATAACAGACACTCCGCTCTCTCCCAGAAAGACGGGCCTACTATTTGAAACCGGACCTCTACACAGCTGTCCCCGTGCATACATTTGCTTTCTCGTATCTGGTCTCTTTGATACTCTTAGTCTTTCTGTATATCTGTCTTTGTCTGTATGTCTGTATTTCTGGGAGAGAGTGGAGTGTCTGTTACAATTCAAGATGATAGTGGAGGTGGTGTAAAGGCCGGGTTTCTAATAGAAGTAGGCCCGTCTTTCTGAGATAGAGTGGAGTGTCTGTTATTCTGTTACAATTCAAGATGATAGTGGAGGTGGTGTAAAGGCCGGGTTTCTAATAGGAGTAGGCCCGTCTTTCTGGGAGAGAGTGGAGTGTCTGTTACTCTGTTACAATTCAAGATAGTGGAGGTGGTGTAAAGGCCGGGTTTCTAATAGTAGGCCCGTCTTTCTGGGAGAGAGTGGAGTGTCTGTTATTCTGTTACAATTCAAGATGGTGGTGGTGTAGAGGCCGTGTTTCTAATAGGAGTAGGCCCGTCTTTCTGGGAGAGAGTGCAGTGTCTGTTACAATTCAAGATGATAGTGGAGGTGGTGTAGAGGCCAGGTTTCTAATAGGAGTAGGCCCGTCTTTCTGGGAGAGAGTGGAGTGTGTTATTCTGTTACAATTCAAGATGATGGTGGTGTAGAGGCCAGATTTTCAACAGGAGTAGGCCCGTCTTTCTGGGAGAGAGTGCAGTGTCTGTTATTCTGTTACAATTCAAGATGGTGGTGGTGTAGAGGCCAGGTTTCCAATAGGAGTAGGCCCGTCTTTCTGGGAGAGAGTGCAGTGTCTGTTACAATTCAAGATGATAGTGGAGGTGGTGTAGTGGCCGGTTTTCTAATAGGAGTAGGCCCGTCTTTCTGGGAGAGAGTGCAGTGTCTGTTACAATTCAAGATGATAGTGGAGGTGGTGTAGTGGCCGGTTTTCTAATAGGAGTAGGCCCGTCTTTCTATGAGAATGGAGTGTGTTATTCTGTTTACAATTGAAAATGGTGGAGGTGATGTTGAGGATTGGAGATGTCTGGTATGTCCGTCTCCTCGAAAATGTTTTCTCACAATTTGGACATGACGTTGATCCCTTGCCAACTGGAACACCATTTTAACTAATAATAAAACACAACGGCACAAAGACGATTCTTTTTATTTTAATTCTATCAAGTTGAGTACATCCACTGACATTTTATTTAATTTTACAGAACTTATTTTTACAGAAAGTATTTTAAACAGAATGTACAGAACTTATTTGAAACAGTTTGTAGTTATTTTAAACAGTTTGTACAGAAGTTATTTTAAACGGTTTGTACAGTTGTTTTAAACAGTTTGTACAGAAGTTATTTTAAACGGTTTGTACAGTTATTTTAAAGTTTGTAAAGAAGTTATTTTAAACAGTTTGTACAGTTATTTTAAACAGTTTGTACAGAACTCTAATTTTAGCGAGTTTGTAAAGGACCAATTATGTGTAAAACATTTCTGTACCAGGAGCGTTATGTAAAACAATTCTGTACCAGGAGCATTGCTTAAAACAATTCTGTATCAGGAGCATTGCTTAAAACATTTCTGTACCAGGTGCATTGCGTAAAACATTTCTATACCAAGAGCATTGCATGCTCTGGAACTCGGAGTTTCGAATATGACCATAGCGGACTTCATTTTGCCTGGGCTCTCTATAAATAGGTTAAGTTGGCAATATTAAAAATGTTTCAGCCTTAGCGGAGGTAGGCTTGGGTGGGTGATCGTTCGAAGCTCCCCTCTCCCGCCCCCCAAGCCATCGCCACTGTGTACACATCTAATTGTGTAAAATATTATTAACGATCATGGATCACCATATGCTTTCTCAACGTAGAACCCAGCCTAAAACATTTTGTGCACATCTCACATTTGAATGTTTTTTCACCATTGTGAACCCTCGTATGTCTTTTCAGGATGGATTGAAGAGTAAAGCATTTTGTGCATGTTTCACATTTGAATGGTTTTTCACCACTGTGAACCCTCATATGGAGTTTTAGGCTCGATGCATAAGTGAAACATTTTGTACAGATGTCGCATTTGAATGGTTTTTCACCACTGTGAACCATCATATGGTATTTCAGGCTCGTAGAATAAGCGAAACATTTTGTGCACATCTCACATTTGAATGATTTTTTACCATTGTGAATCACCATATGCTTTCTCAACGTAGAACGCAACCTAAAATATTTTGTGCACACTTCACATTTGAATGTTTTTTCGCTATTGTGAATCATCATATGCAGTCTAAGGCTCGATTTTTGAGTGAAACAGTTCGCACAGATCTCACACATGAATGGTTTCTCGCCGGTGTGTGTCAGGATGTGACATCTCAAGTCTCCATTCTGTGTAAAACATTTTGAGCAAATTTCACATTTGAAACGTTTCACGCCCATATGAATCAACATGTGTTGTTTCAAACTGGAACTCTGAGAGTAACATTTTGTGCACATTTCACACTTGAAAGGTTTTTCACCAGTATGAATCACCTGGTGGCGTCTCAAGTTGCCAATCCATGTAAAATGTTTTGTGCAAGTTTCACATTTGAAACGCTTCTCATCAGAGTGACACCGCATATGTAGTGTCAAACCGACACGCTGTCTGAAGCGTTTTGTGCAAATCTGGCACATATATCTCTTTTCACTAGAATGAAGCAACATATGCTGTGCAAGTATGTCGCGTTTTTTGAAACTTTTTGTGCACACATCACATGCAAACGACTGGAATGAGTGATCCGCCAGGATATGATTTTGCAACCGGACTCGATTTGTATAACATTTTGTGCACAGTTCACACTGGAACGAAAAACAGCCAGGATGGCTCGCCTTTATATGTTGGTTCAAGCGGGAATTACACGTGAAATGTTTTGTGCACATTTCACACGTGTACGGTCTTACTTCGGCATGGACCATAGCATGTTCTTTCACAGCCTTTCTGCTGGCAAAACGTTTCGTGCACACGTTACACTGAAATGGTTTTTCTCCAGTGTGCATCCACATGTGCTGTTTAATGTTGCCTATGATTTTGAAGGCCTTGAGGCACACCCCGCACGTGTAAGGTCTGTCCTCGGTGTGCATGCGCATGTGCGTTTCTAATTGAGACTTCCCACCAATACTCACCGAACAGAGTTCACACCTGATGCCTGCTTGGTTACTGGATGACATGCTGATTTCTACACAAGAGGTTTTCAGAGGACGGTTCGAACAGGTGGAACAGTATTGGAACCAGTATGCTTTAGAATGTGTTCTCTAGCGATCAGTATACTTCAGAAGTTATTGTCTAGTGACTGGTATACTTCAGAATGAGTTGTCTAACGAATGCTTTATGTGTCATCTAGCGACCAGTATGCTTTATAATAAGTCATCTAGCGACCAGTATGCTTTATAATGTGTCATCTAGCGACCAGTAAGCTTTATAATGTGTCATCTAGCGACCAGTATGCTTCCGGATGTGTTGTCTAGCGACCACTATTCTTCAGAATGAGTTGTCTAGCGAATGCTTCAGAATATGTCATCTAGCGACCAGTATGCTTTATAATGGGTCATCTAGTGACCAGTATGCTTCAGGGTGTGTTGTATAGCGACCAGTATGCTTCAGACTAGTGACGAGCTCTCTAAAGTTGTAACATGAACACAGCAAGTACTGAAACAGAAATAAATACATGTAGTGACATCATCAATGATTTTATAGTGATCCACGAGTGCATGTTATCACAGCTGTATTTATTTCAATTACCCCTGTCCTGTGCTAGTTTTGATTTAAAGGGACAGTCAACTCAAACAAGAGCCTTATGTGTTGGAAAGATGCATACCCGGACCACCAATATGTCTGTATGTCATACTGACACTTTAACAAATGAAAAACACGTAATTTTTGAATTAATAAATGCTCCCATTTACACGGCGCTTCGCTTTCATCAACCTGACTTGTAAAACAACATAAATGACTTGACAGTATAATAAACTATTTAACTAAATATATTCCAGGTTACATCAATAGAACATAAATGACTTGATAGTATAATAAACTATTTAACTAAATATATTTCAGTTTGCATCAATAGAACAAAATGCTGTCATAGTATTTTTATCTCTTAAAAAATCTTTAAAAAAGTAAAGTTTGTTTTATTTAATGACGCCACTAGAGCACATTGATTTTTTATCTTATCATCGGCTATTGGACGTCAAACATATGGTCATTCTGACACTGTTTTTTAGAGGAAACCCGCTGTCGCCACATAGGCTACTCTTTTATGACAGGCAGCAAGAGATCTTTTATTTGCGCTTCCCACAAGCAGGATAGCACAAACCATGGCCTTTGTTGAATCAGTTATGGATCACTGGTCGGTGCAAGTGGTTTACACCTACCTACCCATTGAGCCTTGCGGATCACTCACTCATGGTTTGGAGTTGGTATCTGGATTAAAAATCCCATGCCTCAACTGGGATCCGAACCCAGTACCTACCAGCCTGTAGGCCGATGGCCTAACCACGACGCCACTGAGGCCGGTCTAAAGAAAAAATGCTTATTATTAAGCCATTGGTAGGGTACATTGGAGCGAAAACGACCACTCATGATACCCAAGTGATAATTTTCTTTTCTGTAAGACTATGTAAAATTGGTCAGTTTTGTGATTTTAGATGGGAGTCTACTTAATCAAGGTTTTACAGAATCATTTACAGTAACAAAGCAGGACGGCTGATAATGTTCATTACGATTTTAGTGGTGTCCTTGCGGTTATCACACAATACCCTGTGATCTTAATAAAAGAGCTAAATATTTTGTGTGTGTCTAGACACATTGACTGGGGCCATCTAAATATACACTTGCCAATCAAAAACCACAATTACAGGCCACGGAAAGAAAAGACCAATTAACTATAAAAAAAACCCCACTCGATTAGTATTTCAGTACGTGGATTAATTTAGGGACAAAACTAAGACAGTTATTTCGACACTTTGACAATGGTGGTAACAGAGAAGGTTAACTCATCATACAGAGAGGACAATTATTATAACCGATTGTGCACTTGAAAGTTGATCGGATGATAGATGAAAGAAAGAAAGAAATGTTTTATTTAACGACGCACTCAACACATTGTATTTACGGTTATATAGCGTCAGACATAATTATGGTTACGGACACACAGATTGAGAGAGGAAACCCGCTGTCACCACTTTTAAATTAGCAGCAAGGGATCTTTTATATGCACCATCCCACAGACAGGGTAGTACATACCACGGCCTTTGATATACCGGTCGTGGTGCACTGGCTGGAACGAGAAATAGCCCAATGGGCCCACTGACGGGGATCGATGCCACACCGACTGTGCATCGAACGAGCGCTGTACCACTGGGCTACGTCTCGCCCCTTGAGATGATAGATGATGGAATTTCAACCGATTCCCAACACAAGATACTAGACAACATGTTCTCTGGGTCTCCTGTAATAGTGGTCTAGTGCTTAAGCCAAATGAAATAAGTCTGGTAGGTACTGGGTTGCGTTTCCAAACCACAGCGAGTTTAATGACTCAATGGGTAGGTGTAAAGCCACTACACCGACTTCTCTCTCACTAACCCAAAGTCCTGGACAGATACAGTGCTGTCAAGTCTCACACATTCGGTGTGAGACTCATGCATCTGAACATCGTGTCATGCTCTCACGCCGGTACATGATTTTATCACACATTTTAAACATTATAGCAAACAAATATATATACATATATATTTTTTGTTGTTCATTCGATCTCGACGACTGACAAACTAGCCTGCGACTGCCGGACGGCCCAGTTAAGCAGTGTACGGAATTGAAATCATATAATAGGTGTCCACGTTGTTTATTGGTCAGAATCTCGAACCGTAACCAATTATTTCCCGCGCCGGTTTATTCGGATTCACAATGTCGGACAAAATGTCACTCTTTGCGAAAGTTTCAACTTGAGAGCTCTGCATATAGTAGTACAGATAGCCGACGTGTGTGCCCAGGACAGAGTACTTGAATCTTAATTGGATATCATATAAGCAAAAAAATATGTATGTTGTTTTTGCATAGGTCAATGTCCATGGGTAATTAATAGTAATATGCATTACATTCTTAAGCTTATTGGTAGTTATGGTATATAGTCCATTATGGGACATGCTAAAAAATAAAAATATATATATATATATATATATATATATATATATATATATATATCAAAGGCTATGGTATGTGCTGTCTTGTCTGTGCCAATGTGCATATTAAAGACCACTTGCTGTTGATTGAAAATTCAATCTAATTAAAATTAGCTCCACTATTACATGTGGATCTAACAGCAGCCAGTTGGAGCTCATGTCCACCAATCAAAACCTTACTTGCAGAATCATGCCAGTGATTTAAAAATAATTTTAAAACATTCTGAATTACCCTGAGGGTATACAACATATTTCGTGTGAATTACGAATGCCTTAAAACATGTTTTATTTTATAAAATAAATAATTTGTAACGTAAAACTGAAGACTGATTTAGTTTTGAGTTTTTTTAATAAATAAATAATTTGTAATGTAAAATTGAAGACTGATAACCCATCCCATACGTATTGGTATAGTTCGCTGTACTGTGGCCACTAAAATAGACTCGCCCGATATTTTTAGAATTTGTATGCTCCCAAATAACGTTATAATATTTAAATTATTATTTACAGACGAAATGTTACTTGGACATTGGAGACTACGCAGTGTTGTTAGCAATCTGATTAAAATTAGTTCTGCTGGTCTAAATAAGGCATTTGTAATTCACATGCAGTCCGAATCCGTGCTCCGCATCGTTTATAACGAATCATAGTCACTTCGTACCCAAGTCATATCGTACCATCCATTTCGTACAATGCTGCCTGGTCATTTCGTACCCTAGTCATTTTGTACCTTGGTCATTTCGTACCATTGCAAAAAGTCACTTCGTACCCAAATCATTTCGTACCATTGTGAAAAGTCATTTCGTACCCCAGTCATTTTGTACCCCAGTCATTTCGTACCCTAGTCATTTCATTCCAGTATACAGAAAACGAATCGACTATAGCATAAAAGCAGTGGGTTTTGTTTTAAAACTTTATTTTGACAGTTTGAAAATCAGAACACGTTATTGTGCAGCATATCGTTATTGATACCCATAATACCTGTCAACTGTTATTTCCATTTTACCTGACAAGAGCCGTATATGGTATTTACTACTAACTGCCAACTTCGATTTTGTGTGAAATGGCTCCAGATAATTAGAAAGAAAGAAAGAAATGTTTTATTTAACGACACACTCAACACATTTTATTTACGGTTATATGGTGTCAGACATATGGTTAAGGACCACACAGATTTTGAGAGGAAACCCGCTGTCGCCACATAGGCTACTCTTTTTATGACAGGCAGCAAGGGATCTTTTATTTGTGCTTCCCACAGGCAGGACAGCACAAACCATGGCCTTTGTTGAACCAGTTATGGATCACTGGTCGGTGCAAGTGGTTTACACCTACCCAATGAGCCTTGCGGAGCACTCACTCAGGGTTTGGAGTCGGTACCTGGATTAAAAACACCATGCCTCGACTGGGATCCGAACCCAGTACCTACCAGCCTGTAGACCGATGGCTAACCATGACGCCACCGAGGTCAGTCCCAGATAATTAGTCAAAAACAACAAAACAATATAATGGACCAACAAAATATAATTCATTTATTAGGCCTTCTTTTCAAACTTGCTTATTTGCATCTTATTTGTTTAAGAAATAGACAATAACAACCATTAAAACATTAACTACCTTACTGATTGCCAAATTAGCCAATTGCTAATGTTTATACAAAGTGGCAATAATTTTTAGTTTTTTGCTGATAAAATATCCCTTAAATTAACCACAAATTTGTAATTTAATATTGTTTTGTAAAAGACATTACCGGGGTGATTGTTATACCATGGTACGATATGACTTTCAATTATGGTACGAAATAACTAAGGTACGAAATGACTAGGGTACGAAATGACTTTTTGCAATGGTACGAAATGACCAGGGTACGAAACGACCAAATTAGGTACGAAATGACTATGGTACGAAGTGACTAGCAACCTTTATAACGTAACACCGACTAAAATTAAGACTGGTCAATAAAAAATATAAAAATGTACGTGGTGAGGTATAAGAAATTATAACATGTATGATTCATGTGGTCATTTACTTGAAAACCACCAATGTACAGAAGCAGGATCACGAATACTCAAATACAACCCAACAACACTTAAAACTAAGTAACAAGTAAATAAACTTACAGAAAAACACACAGAAATGTCAGGTTACAACAAAGGAAGTGGATAGCCAAATAGCCAAATAGCCAAAAGACTATAACGATCTCTTGTTCGGACTTGATATGCTCTTAATATGCGGACTTCCATTAATAATCTATAGACCTCGCTTTGAAAAAAAGGACAAGGCAGAGAAAACGAAACGAAAGAAAGGAATGTTTTATTTAACGACGCACTCAACACATTTTATTTACGGTTATATGGCGTCAGACATGTTTAAAGCCCAACACATATTTTGAGAGGGAACCCGCTGTCGCCACTTCATGGGCTACTCTTTCCGATTAGCAGCAAGGGATCTTTTATTTGCGCTTCCCACGGGCAGGATAGCACAAACCATGGCCTTTGTTGAACCAGTTATGGATCACTGGTCGGTGCAAGTGGTTTACACCTACCCATTGAGCCTTGCGGAGCACTCACTCAGGGTTTGGAGTCGGTATCTGGATTAAAAATCCCATGCCTCGACTGGGATCCGAACCCAGTACCTACCAGCCTGTAGACCGATGGCCTAACCATGACGCCACCGAGGCCGGTATATCCATTTGGAATGCACACGCATAAATTATAAATACATTGTATTAATCTGGAATGCACTGGATTGGATTTTTGGGGGCACTCCCCTTTGATAAAGTTACCAGGGCCGTAGCTAGCATGGGGGCAGTGGCGTTGGGAGGGGGCCCACGGGAACACGCCTCTCCCCCCCCCCCCGAAGAAATTCGGAAAGCATTATAGAAACTTAAAGAAAAGGAGTTTTAGACTATTAACTACTCAGTTGCCCCCCCCCCCCCCCCCAACAAAAAATCCTAGCTACGGCCCTGGTGACAGCACCAGCAGAACACATTGATTGATTAAAGGTCCACGTTTATCAAAAATGAAATTCACTATTGTTTGGTATCTACGTATACCTTTTACAATATCCATGTATATGAAGTATCAATAAAATATATATATTTATTTTTTTACCCGTTTTTAATATATTCGCAATAAAAGTCGCGTTTTCCCCATCGCTTGCCAAAACGCCTGTCGAATCCAAGAGCTAAGTTACGTGAACCCGTGACGCGCTAACCGACATAACATGACAGCGTAATTCGCAGCCTTTCAGACAATCACAAGGTTTGCATGGAAGTGGTTCTTAAACAGAACCCGTGCGTAATGGAAAGGACCATCACGATGAGATAGGATCTGCAGTGACCACTTCATCCCCGAGGATTACGACAATTATTTAAGGTGGTCGATAAACATGACACCTATTTTTTTTTTTTTTAAACATATCTGTTCCAAGCCTGTATCCTCACCAGCACGTTCTACGATTGCGCATGATACAGCAAACAAGAAACCACGACGAACACGAGCTAAACTAGAGCCCAAAAGGGTGAGGGGGGGGGGGGGGGGGGGGAGAAGGAGCAGGGGAGGCAGTGTAAAATATAGTGGTATGGCTCGAGGTTGCCAGACTCTTCTTTCGAATTCAGTTGAGGACATTTTCACAGATACAACAAATATAACCCACAAAAGTGCCTCTTTAAAAAGTGTTACGGCCATGCTCCGTCCCTGCAGTGGCATAGGGAGGGGGCCCACGCCACCACCCCCACCCCCATCAAACTTTAAAAAAAAAAAACTATTCAATTTTATAAAATCATGTATATACATAGTGTGGGTTGTCCCCCCCCCCACATCCCAATATAAAATCCTGCCTACGCCAGTGAAGGGTACCAAGCCTAGAACAACGTCTGTTGGATGTAAAACATTTGGTAATACCGAGTCTTAGAGGAGACCCGTTACATTTTTCCACTAGCAGCTGGGGATCTTTTATAAGAACCATCCCACAAACAGAACAGCACATATCACTGCCTTTGATATACCAGTCGTGGTGCACTGGCTGGCACGAGAATAATAAAGTACAAACAACACGGATAAAGGCAGAGAGGTTTCATGTCAATATTTATTCATTCAGACAAATCATGGCAAATTTCATTGAAGTACAGTTATGGAAATATAATTCTTGCCTAACTCATTTTTAAATAGAAAATCAACTTTCGCATCAAACAGAAAGCATTGAATCACATTCTTCTTCATCCGAGCAACAGTTTTAACTAGTATTGACAACACCAATATGGTGCAGTGACAGGATGCCACGCATGTAAAAATCACATATAACGCAACATAAATAACAGGTAATAATTTATATTATTATTATTAATAGTTATAATAATAATAATAATAATAATAATAACAATACATGTATAATAGTAGTAGTAATAATAATAATAATAATAATAAAACATATCACAAAAATAACAAGCATTCTGAGAGTACTGCTAAAGCAATACATGTCCCTACCGGGCCCAACACATTTTCATATCTCCTAAGTTCAAGGACCATAACTTTGTAAAAAAAAAAAAAAAAAAAAAATCGCCTCGAAAGTTAAGATTTGGTTTGTAACAGTACATGGTAAAGTAGTATACAAAAATTCATCTTATGTTCAGGCATTGAAAAACGTCTCGAGAACAAATTTTCATATCTGACAAGTTCAAGGGCCATCCATAACTGTAAAAAATGTGTTAAGTACCATAAAGGTCAAACTTAATTCGTAACAGAACATGATAAAGTTACATGTATACACACAATTTTAGCTTAATGTCTTGAGGCATTGCAAAAAAAAGGAAAAAAAAAAAAAGGTTCAAAACAAATTTTCGTATATCCTAAGTACAAGGGCCATAACTTTGTACGAAATGGGTAAAATATGAAAGTCAAACTTAATTTTTAACAAAATTTTATAAACCTATACACATAATTTCAGTTCAATATCTTGACGCATAGTCCTGAACAAAAAAAAGAAAAAAAGTTCGGAAAACTAATTTTCGTTATCTCCTATAATAGTCGTACTTTATCTGTAATAGTACATTGTAAAGCCATACAAAATATCAACTCAATATCTTAGACATTCGAAGAAAAAAAAGTCTGAAAAACACATTTTCGTATCTCCTAAGTTCAAAGGCCATATCTCTGTCAAAAACTTGATCTGTAATAGTATATGATGAAACAAACGAAACCCAACTGTATGTATCTAAGTTACTCTGTGACGAATGGGTAAATCGCCATATAAGTCAAACATGATCTGTAAGAGAACATCATAAAGCTATACATAATATATCAGCTTGAGGCTTTGACTAAAAGAGAAAAAAACAAATCAAATCAGGATTTGTTCTCCATATCTCCTACGTTCAAGGACAATAACTCTGTAAAAAAAACCCGGGTAAATCAGCAAAACAGTTAAATTTGATCTGTAACAGGTACATGATAAAGCCATATACACAAGTTCACCTCAATATCTTTAGGCATTACAAAAACAGTCTGAAAAACAAATGTTCATATCTCACAAGATCAAGAACGATAAATGTGAAGTATGGAAAGTCAAACTTGATTTGTTACACTACATGATCAAGCTATCTATCACTTCGCTATTATTGCATGACCTCTACACAAACTAATAAGGGAACAAAGTTTATCTGGACAAATGAAAGCAACCAAGCCTTTGAGAAACTAAAAGAAGCTCTGTCAACTGCACCTGTTCTTTCCTATCCTTTGCCGAATCACCAATTCATCCTAGACACCGATGCCAGTGACCAAGCAGTTGGTGAAGTCCTTTCGCAGAAGGATGGAGATGCTGAGCATGTTATTGCCTATATGAGTAAGGCACCAAGTCATCCAGAACGAAACTACTGCATCACACGAAAAGAGCTACTAGCGGTTGCTACAGCTTTGAAACACTTTCACAGCTATTTGTATGGGCAAGAAGTTCTGCTACGTACTGATAATGCAGCTGTTAGCTGGATGAAAAACCTGAAACAACCCACAGGACAAGTTGCTTGTTGGTTGCAAGAATTGGGCACCTACAATCTCAAGATCATTCATCGTGCTGGTAGAAAACATTCAAATGCTGATGCTATGTCTAGAAATCCTTGCAAGGCATGTAAGCGACAGGAGGTCAATCAGAACAACAATTCTGATAGTGAAGAGGAAGACATCAATTTTAAAGTCATCAAAATGTACTCGGCCTACAACAGGTTCTGTTAGAGTGCTCACCAAGAACCAAACCTCTGAGGCGTCTTCTCATATAGCACCTCAGATCATTTTAGAAGGCTGGGACCTGCAACATATAAGACGGAAACAATTAGAAGATGAATCTGTAGGACCAGTATTAGTTGCAGTAGAAGAAGGAAAGCATCCTGAGTGGGAGAAAATCTCACAATGCTCAGCAGACGTGAAGACTCTTTGTAGACAATGGGATCGGCTTGAAATCCACTCAGGTGTGTTACTAGCATACTTCAGATGATCATACCAGATCAGTTGAAAGCAGATGTCTTGATATATCATCATGATATACCATCAGAGGGACATCTGGGTCGTGAAAAAGCCTTGCAGAAGATCCAAATGAAATTTTACTGGCCTAGAATGAAAGAAAGAAAGAAAGAAAGAAATGTTTTATTTAACGACGCACTCAACACATTTTAATTACGGTTATATGGCATCAGACATATGGTTAAGGACCACATAGATATTGAGAGAGGAAACCCGCTGTCGCCACTTCATGGGCTACTCTTTCTGATTAGCTGCAAGGGATCTTTTATATGCACCATCCCAGACAGGATAGCACATACCACGACCTTTGATATACCAGTCATGGTGCACGGGCTGTGACGAGAAATAGCCCAATAGGCCCACCGATCCCAGACCGACTGCGCATCGAGCGAGTGTTGTACCACTGAGCTACGTCCCGCCCCTGGCCAAGAATGAAGCAAGATGTTGAAACTCAGTGCCAATGTTGTGACCACTGTACATCACGGAAACAATCCAACAAATCTCTAAAAGCACCTTTAGGACAGTACAATGTTGGTGAACCAATGGAGCGGGTAGCGGTAGATATTCTGGGGTCATTACCCAAAACGAGAAGAGGCAAATGATACATACTTGTAATGGTTGAATGCTTCACCAAGTGGGCAGAGGCAATTGCCATGGCTGACCAAGAAGCCAAGACTGTTGCAAAAGCTTTTGTGGATAATTTTATTTGCAGGTTTGGTTCTCCTTTGCAATTACACTCAGATCAAAGCACCAACTTCTAATCTCAACTCTTTCAGGATGTGTGTGACCTCTTGTGTATTCACAAGCCGCACACTTCAGGGATGAGACCACAGTCTAATGGCTGTGTAGAACGTTTCAACAAGACATTCGGTGTTATGCTCACAATGTATTGTGAGAAAGACCAGCAGTCCTGGGAAGACTACTTATCACAAGTCATGATAGCATACAGGGCATCACCACACTCTACCACAGGCGGAAGTCCAAACAAAATGGTTTTTGGTAGAGAGGTTCTGCTTCCTATGCATGCTATGATCAGATGACCCAATGATCTGGAAAATGGGGCTGATGTCAATACTTATCTTTGAAATCTAGAAGAAAGCCTGAAGTTAGCTCATGGTAGGATTTGCCTTAAGAAGAATGCTTCATACCAAAAGAAAAGGTATGATGTCAAAGCCAAAATTCGATCCTTAGAGGAAGGACAAGCTGTTTGGCTACATAACCCATTAAGGAAACCTGGGGTGTGTCTTTACCTTGTAATTAGGAAGATAGATGACCTGATATACCTTGTTAAGAGATCGCCACGACAACCTGCCAAAGCTTTCCATATTGACCGTCTACTGCCCTACAGAGGATCAAAAAGCAGCTGTTGGTGAAGAGAAATAGTCAATAGATTCCAAAATCATTTTAATATTTGTTGTTATGTACTTCTTTATGTTGAAAAAATCCCACCAACAACGCTATATGAAGTCTACACTGGTTTGATCCTTCAAATTACTAATAGAAAGCTTATCAAAGGTGATTCAAATGAAACAGAAGAATTTTTACTACTATAGTCCATTGTGATATGGGGAATGAAATGAAGAAAACCACTGATGTACCTACAAATTAAATAGAAGCAACACAACTATTTTAGTCCATCATATGACTAATGAGACGAAGAAAATCTTTGAAGATCATGATAGTACACATGATGTCTGCAGACAGTTCTTTGAACTCCTGAATGGAGGATGGAAAGAGTCTGAAATGATGAGTAGTAACTACTGTGAGAGACATGGAGCGTTCCTGGTGTAGTTTTGAGCCGAGCTGGGACTGATCACCCTAGAGTCTGCTGAACTGAAGGGTTTTCTTTCTTTTCTTTTGTTCATTTGCGTTGTACATCCTGAAAGATTTTAAGATGATAGATTAAATGGTGGCATGATGGATGGTTAAGTCCATCAATATTAGATGTAGTTCATAAAACAATCCGTCTACATCATTTATGGGTCACAGCAGAGAAATGTAGATCTTAATAATTAACCAAACATAATTAATTCATGACTTATTTGCAGCATTCAGACAGTAAAGGTTGTAGGTCTAATGCAATGTCCTGTCTCATATCATTACAGAATGACAAACATGTCACAGTATACTTGCATGTTAGATGGTTGCAGCAAGATCTTCAGCAAGAAGAAAGAACTCAAGAACCACCTCTCGGCAGCACCACACCAAAGACTCCGAGTCGTGTGCATCTTCTGTTCAAATATCAATATATTTGTCAGAGTCATGGACTGGAAAACACTCTGCGAAAAACACCATCAGCACGATGTTGAGATACTGGGCTCAGGATGCCTATCAGAGGGAAATGCATCATGGTTGGCACTTAACCACGAAGTTTATAGAAAAGTAGTTACAGCACCTTCCTGGTCGAGTGAACTCTCTAGAAAAACAAGGGCTGCAGTGTTGATGTGGGCAGCCAGGCAAGGAAACCAAATCAAGAGTGAGGAGGAATGGATTGGAGGTTGGCAGCAAATGAAACGCGATGAAGAACCACATATGTTATGGAAGAGGATTCAATTTCGATTTGTGCCGGGTCAGATAGGATAACACCCGAGAGAGATATCCTGGCAATATCAATTGAGGAGTATGATCCCATCCATCCGGAATTTTGGCAACAAGATGACATGGAATTAGTGGATATCCACATCTAGTGATGGAGCCAGTACCCTATTTAAGTCTTCGAACGAAACATATTACAAAGGAAAGCTTGGATCCAGAGCAGTCGTTGGTCAAAACTTGGACATTCTTAAACGTAAACGGCAAATTGTTGTTCAATTTGGTGACAATAGGCCATACAATCAGGGAACTCTTTTGGAGGGTGAAGATTTTGCAACTTGGGGGAAGACACTAGCCAAGATGATCTTTTTAGAAAAACATCACATCACGTCAATCCGAAAGTGGGTATGTACTAACCTGCTGGTTTTCTGTTCACCACCAGCAAAGAAACTGTGTACTTCTAGTGATAGGTATCAGCTGCTACAGCGATCCTGCAGTGTTCCTACTGTGAACATGTCACAAGGTCGAGCCACGGCGTGTACTTTGTGTATGCACAAAGTGTGCGCCATTGCATGGAGACCTAGGAGATCCCACAATGTCCAATGGAGATGCTTCTGCGCTCTAGGAGACCCTACTGCGCGCACCTTGGCATACTGCATTTTTCGTGAACGCTGCACGATCTCCATGAGGACGCAGCTCTAGTGTGACAGAGCTTTAATGAACACAGCCAACCAGGAACGTCAATTATGTACGTGTTTTCTCAATTCGATACAGACTCCTCCAGCCACTGATGGAGACATTGATGTCACATCGGTTTACTGAAATCTGCCTAGAACTAGTAGAAGATGCAACGTAAAGTTTGTTTGTTTAACGACACCACTAGAGCACATTGATTTTTTAATCATCGGTTATTGGATGTCAAACATTTGGTAAATTTGACAAATAGTCTTAGAAAGGAAACCCGCTACATTTTCCCATTAGTAGCAAGGGATCTTTTACATGCACCATCCCAGATGAGACAGCACATACCACAGCCTTTGATATACCAGTCGTGGTACACTGGAACGAGGAAGGAGAGAATTTTGGAGGTGACGTTGGGGCTGTGAACATTTCAGAGACAGCAGAGACTCAGTCTGGTGTGGAGTGTAGATGTCTGACATCACAACTGAGTAGGGTGATGTGGAGGTGAATGGTTTGCAGTCAGAGGAGACTCAGTCTGTTGCGAGTTTTAGACGGACGGACTGACACCACAATTGAGTAGGGTGACAGAGTTCAGGTGGGAGACTGTGTTGGGAATGTTTGCAGTATCTCTCAAGTGAGACAACGTGTTCTCTCAAGTTACCAGTATATACAATATGCTTCATTTATCTACAGAATATAAATGAGTAAAACTATGTGGTATCAAGTTGGAAATGCTTGTAGAATTTCTTAAATGAATCAACATATGTTCTCTCACACGTTGGCACTGTATAAAAAACATTATTCATTCATCTAGAATGTGAATGAGTAAAACTGTGCCATTTAACTCATGATTCTGAACACACACTTCAGTGCTGAGATGGACATCTTCTGAACACAAACTTCACAGTGGACACCATACTGAGATGGAAGTACTCTGAACACACACTTCACAGTGGACACCATGCTGAGATGGAAGTACCGTATATCTTCGCCTATAAGTCGAATTTTTTTCACCCAAAAATTATCTTATAACTTGGGGGGTCGACTTATAAGAGGGTAAAAAAAGTTCACCAAAAAATATTACTGTTTTGGGGATTATTTTACAAGTTTTATTGTTGAAGTATGCCATGTATTTATACTCAAATATGTTAATTTGACACATTTATTTTTTATAACCTATTTTGTTTGGCATTAGAACGGTTTTGGTTATGCGAAAAGGCGTACGATCTCACTCACATGCCAAGACAACAGTCCACTTAGTTAAATTAACAGTCATAACTAATAGTGAAAATGTAAACAATACCAACTACCTGTTGCCTGAGTTTATTTTGAAATCTGGTCACTGGCATTAATGGTTGTTCAAACAATGTTTTGGCGGTGATTAACTTCATGAATATTACTAAGCTTTCCCTTAAAATAGACTGATCTCTGCAGTTCACTTATCTAGAGCAATAGGGACACACATCATTTGGTACAAAAACCAGTGTACTTTCCAGAGTTATCCTCCTTACATGTATTAATATGGCGGCAAAACGTGATACTTTCAGTTTTATCGTAGTGATCTGTTGTCAGTGTTTATAAATAAAGTTGTTGTCTGTGCACAAAACCATCTGTACAGTACTATACAGTAACAGTCAAACAGCTTTCACTTTCTACTAAGGGAATATTTCGTTTTGATGCTATGTAATAATGATAGTTTGATTGGAATAGTCTGATCATATTGCGATGTACAAAACGTGAAAACCGAAGTTTGTAAAATAATTTTCTTTTGTTCAAATATTATTGTTCTCATGTGCTGAAAATAAGAAATATTTCAATATTTATAAGTAGTTTTTCATGGGTCGACTTATAAACGGGTCAATAAAAAAATACGTTTTCAGGGCTTGAAATTAGGGACTCGACTTATAGCCGAGATCGACTTACAGGCGAAGATATACGGTACTCTGAACACACACTTCACAGTGGACACCATGCTGAGATGGACGTCTTCTGAACACACTTCAGTGGACACCATGCTGAGATGGAAGTACTCTGAACACACTTCACAGTGGACACCATGCTGAGATGGACATCTTCTGAACACACCATGTATCACAATTATGTACGTGTCATCTCAATGAGGATACAGACTCCTCCAATACCACCATCTGTTGGTGATCACACTGTCACCAATGAACACAGTCAACCATGTATCACAATTATGTACGTGTTATCTCAATGAGGATACAGACTCCCTCCAATACCACCATCTGTTGGTGAAGACACTGTCACTAATTAACACAGTCAACCATGTATCACAATTATGTATGTGTTATCTCAATGAAGATACAGACTCCCTCCAATACCATCATCTGCTGGTGAAGACACTGTCACTAATGAATGAATGAATGAATGAATGTTTAACGACACCCCAGCACAAAAATACACATCGGCTATTGGGTGTCACAAATGGTAAGTATATGAAAATATTATTTATATATATTGATGTAAAACCACAGTGTAAGGAGCTGTGGGTGATAACACAGTCAACCAGGTATCACTTTTATGTACGTGATATCTCAATGAGGATACAGACTCCTCCAATACCATCATCTGTTGGTGATCACACTGTCACCAATGAACAGTCAACCATGTATCACAATTATGTACGTGTTATCTCAATGAGGATGCACTCCTCCAGCCATTGACATCCAACAGCCGATGATTAATAAATCAATGTGCTTAGTGGTGTTGTTAAACAAAACAAACTTCTTCCTCCAGACATTGATGGAGACATTAATGTCACATCGGTTTGCTAAAATCTGCCTAGAACTAGTAGAAGATACAAGATAAAGTTTGTTTGTTTAACAACACCACTAGAGGACATTGATTTTTTAATCATCGGCTATTTGATGTCAAACATTTGGTAAAGGAGACTGGAATATCGACACCCAGGAGAATACAGACTCGTCCAATGGCAGAGTCTAGTTTAAAAATAACAACCAATGAAAATAAAGGCGGGAAAATGGAATATAAAACTAGAAGTGCACGTGTTATTTTTCATTTAGAAGTATGGTTAGCTTGTTGATCGGAGGTCTTGTGGAATTAATCGGCTTAGGAGTCGAAGCAGCAGCAACAGCAGCAACAGAAGAAGCAGCATTAGCTTTAGCAGAAACATACGCAATAGACACAACAGCAATCAGTTTATTTGGAGAAGGAAACGCTGTTGCTTTAGAAGCAGCTCAAACAATTAGTAGTGCGGCAATTAAAGCAGGAGCTGCAGGAACAAGTTACTTAGTTGAAAATCAAATCGAAGACGCAATTCGTGGTGAATCAAAATCCAGTGTCGGCGAACAATTTGCTAAACATACAGGAAAACAAGCAGTGAAGCAGATTATTGATAAAATTCCTAAATTTTAACTAAACAGTAACCATTATGTCGTATGCACATATGCTACGACGGATGTTGCAGGAAAAAATAGAGTTAACGAGACATTAAAAAACCCACCTATCTTCATGATTGGATTAAAACCGGACAATGATCCACAAAATGGTAATCACATACTATTCAACTATTTTGCAAACTTGGAGATTATATACTTTAGTAGAGTGAAATTCTTCATGCGAACAACACCGTGTTCACCCTACCTCAGCATCGGATTGGGCGGAATACCCAGTGAATATCCAAGAGGATACACAGCTGAAGGAAACACTGGAACAAAAGGATGGAATATCAACAATACCGACCTGCGAAAGGATGGAATATCAACAATACCGACCTGCGAAAGGATGGAATATCAACAATACCGACCTGCGAAAGGATGGAATATCAACAATACCGACCTGCGAAAGGATGGAATATCAACAATACCGACCTGCGAAAGAAAGATGGAGAAAAAGATACTCAGATGGCGACAAGAGTTCAAAATTTAGTGTATAATCCTATTATGAACAGTAACAAGCACCGAAAACAACGATGTCGAACGATGATGGACTTGAGACAGTTTCGAGTTGGTGACCGCATAGCTGCCAATCAGAAAACAAAACAATCACAGCAATGGAGAGTATAAAAACCGAAACTACCATATTTTCCGGCCTATTATACGCACTGGTGTATAAACCGCACCCCTTGTTTTTAGACAAAGTTCCGACCTTCGTCTGTACACAAACCGCACCTTTAAATAAACCGCGGTTGAAATAAAGCCATAAACTTAATTACAGTTATTTATTGTTTGTATTTAATAATAATAAAGAGATCCATTCTCCCTTAAATTTAAACAATAAATAATTGTCGATTGTGTACGTGGCTTTCAGTTTCATTTCACCTAATCGTAAGTTTCGTAAACAAAACACACTGTTGACACAGCCCGCTATTTTTATGAAAATATTAACAAGAACTTGGTAATGCATTGTTCGTAATCTTGCATTAGTTGCAAAGAAAAAAAAATACTTGATAAGATTTTATTTGTTCCTGTATGATTACAAAGCATGAACCCCAAAACGTTCAGAAGCAAAAATTACTTGTACTGTAACCTAATTCGCATGCTGTGTGCAAAAATTACATATTCAAACGAGGTCGGGTCAAGCTGGATATATAGACCATTGGCACTGAACCGAAGCTAAGCACGATCCTGTCGATCGTTTACAGTTTCAACATTGTTTTATAACTTTTAAACGATGGCCTTTTTAAAATAATATTTGCCCAGAATTGTATATTTATAATATATATATAATTACATGTAATATAATGAAATACAAAAAGTTATGCTCTGTATAAATTAGCGGGCTAATTAGATTGGGAATGTCGACATGTAATACAAACATCTGATTATGTGATTTTAATTCACAAGCTTCGTACTGGACATAAATTCTGATATATTAATTAAAAACATTACAAACAGGTAACAGAGGCATTAAAGATATCAAGATACTGTTTTGATGTCATTGTTAAGGTCCGGCTTTTGCAATTGGCCGTAAATGGCCATGACATTGTAATTGTGTCACGTGACATTGTTTAGGCTGCCAGTACTGGCTTTTTATCTGGAGTACTGAATATGTAAGTTGGGTGTGTTTGCTACAAACTATAACAACATTACTATGAGGCGAGTGACTTCATTTTAAAACACCAGACACACACATCTGATGCACTACTACAATAAATGTTACAGAAAACAAACTAAGAAACTTCGCGATCGAGTCTATTTTTGACACCATAAGTATAACAATACACACGTGTTGTATTGTTTCTAGCCTGACTAGACTATTAATAAAGAGCCATTCCATCGTAATACTTAAGTCCCAGTCATTTGGTATGCTATATTATTATTATGAGAATGAACAAAAGAAAGTGCTGTTTATACGCACGGCAGTTACCGTAAAATTCATAAATAAACTGCACCGTTTTATAAACCGCACCTTGCAATTCACAGTAAAAAAGTAGCGGCTTATATGCCGGAAAATATGGTAAAACAAGTGGCCTAACTTTGTAAAAAGAGGGGAAAAAAAAACCATGACTGTAAATACATTAACCTAGAAATATTGTATACCGCTGACAGATTCCCGTGCTTATCACAGAGCGGGAATATTTATAGAAAAGCACGGGACGGCTATAGAATTTAGTTACGCCCATCGCGCGGAAATTATCACTGACGCTTCAGCGTTAGAAGAGAGCAGACGTATTTTTGAATATACCAGCAACATTGAAAAACATGCAATGTCAGCTAGATTAGACGACACGGAAACTGAATTATCAGACGATGGTTATTGGTTATCCAAAAGAAGACCTAGTCCATCCGAATTACCTGGTACCAAGAGCAACTGTTCTCGACTCGAACAATCGAGAAAAACGACATCCGACCAAAAATTACCTGATGACTTACGCAATGACACAAGACTTAATGAAAGCATGTGTCAATCACTGGAGCACACCTATAGACCTCCAACGGGAAATGCCACAAAACCAAACAAAGGCCCTTATGGAGGTGAAAGCTCTACTGAAGGACGACAAGAACAAAGTGCTTGTTGTCTACCACGACAACGAAGTATGCGAACTGAATACTCTACCTACATACGGATCACACTTGCACATAGTCGTAGAAACAGACTGCAAACACTTTGGGAGGGACTTAGCCTCTTGGCGTGTCTTGAAATGGGCGAAGATTCGCAACCCTTACATGCATTAGGAGTTCGTCCGCCGACGAAGATGCAGGAACACCGATATTCCAAGCATTATGCACCGCAGAGGAGAATCATAGTGCAGAAAAACTGTTTGCATCAGCACGCCAGAAATACCTGTCAACTCAAGAGAAGAAAACTGCTTACGAACTACTGCAACTGATGCCAGAGAATGCGGAAAAATATATGACACCAAACCACAGTCTTTGCGTGTTGAACAGTTGGTGCGAGAAGCAAAACAATCCACCCAAGTTCCTGTACAGCCTCGTGGTAGCAATGTTAAAAGGCAGAGGTATGAAGAAAGTCGGAATGTACTTTCAAGGTCAGTCAGATTCTGGGAAGACGACGATGACCACGTCGTGTTTTGAGCAGTGCGAATTCGCAGGAAAAATATCTCGTGACAACTTTCCATGGCAAATGTTAGGCGGCAAACGTGTCATTTTGGGTGAAGAAATCCGTATTGATTCAAGTAACTTGGATAAATACAAAGATTTGTTGAGTGGCAGCCATGCTACATGTGAACGTAAATGCCTAGAAGTAGTAGAAGATACAAGCTAAAGTTTGTTTAACAACACCACTAGAGCATATTGATTTTTTAATCATCAGCTATTGGATGTCAAACATGGTAAATTTGACAAATAGTCTTAGAAAGGAAACCTGCTACATTTTCCCATCAGTAGCAAGACAGCAGAGACTCAGTCTGATGTGGTGTTTAAACCGACTGACATCACAACTGAGAAAGGTGACTTGGGGGGGGGGGTTGAACGGTTCAGAAACAGCAGAGACTCAGTCTGATGTGGAATGTAGATGCACTGACATCACAACCGAGTAGGATGATGTTGAGGTGAACGGTTTGCAGTCAGAGGAGACTCAGTCTGTTGCAAATTTTAGACGGGCTGACATCACAACTGAGAAGGATGACGGAGCTGACGTTGGAGATTGTGTTGGGAATGTTTGCTGAATCTCTCAAATGAGTTATTGTGATCTCTCAAGTCGCCAGTATATAAAATATGCTTCATTTATCTAGAATATGAACGAGTAATATGAATATGAATAAGACAGGATAGCACATGCCACGGCCTTTTATATACCAGTCGTGGTACACAACTAGCTTATGAAGTCTTTTAATAATGCTATCAGTGAAAAGAGAAACAGCATTCTTGGGGTGGATGAAAATATGGAATTCCTAAAATTACAAAAGGTTTGTTAAGTATAGGTCTTTCATTTCAATGCACATTGTTCAGAATGAGCTCTTATATTAATTATGAAAATTAATAAAACAAGTTTATTAAATGGCATTTAAATCTATTTCTCTTATTGTATTGTTATTATTATACTAGTGAACACAACTTGAAAAACAGTTTCCCATTTTTAAGATGCATCGTACCATATGTTTCTCATTTATTTTGCATACATAGAGGCACTGATTTTCCGTTTCAGATTTTTCCCTTTTCCGTTTCATGTTACAAATTCCGTTTTTTTCCGTTTCAATATTAAACAAATTCTGTTTTTGCTTCACACACACACACACACACACACACACACACACACACCGCAATTAATTGCTGGTATATAAATATGCAATGAGGCAAAACATGTCAGTAGTTTATATTTATTTTTGGTTTAAATTTAAACACGAATACACCATGACACAGACTTCAGACATTTTCGGTTTTCTTTACGATATGATCAGGGAAATAATTACAAACGATCACACTATAAACCACTTCCCTTGTATAATTTATTTTGAACGAAGTCTGGCATACAATATGCAATACTGCATTTCTATGTGAGATCGGAAATATGGCACTACCGCAAATGTTAAAAATTAATAAGCAAACATAACATAATATATATTTCACTTGAATAAATATCGGACAATTTTAGCTCACAATGTTCGGTTTTCCCCGTTAAATCGCCGGGAATAAGCGAAGAAAACACGACTGGTACAACGTCTAGATACTCTACATTAAACATTTGGCATAACATACAAAGGTACTAGTGTCGTAGCGTAGCACAGGCAGATGTCGGTGTCCATAGTTTCTAGTTCTAAAAATAAATTTTAATTAATCAAATGCGCTATTTAAAGTTAAATAATGTTTTGGAAAAAAATCGGGAATTCCGTTTCAGATAGGTATTTTCGCGATTCCGTCCACGAATTCCGCGATCACGGAAAATCAGTGCCTCTACATACACACACAAATGCATGTGCACACACAAACATACAAAATCTTTTAGTGCGCTAAGAAACTGAGAAAATAATTATCACTATGTCACCATCCAATACTTATGTATAGTATAGTACATATCATGCAGCCTATATGTATTAATGATGGGAGTATATTTATTACCAATTTTGTATTTAGAACACACAATGTGTGTATCACACGAAGGAGGTACACCATGGCCAAGAGACTGGAATATCGACACCCAGGAGAATACAGACTTGTCCAATACCACCATCTGTTGGTGGTCACACAGTCAACCAGGTATTACAATTATGTACGTGTTATCTCAATAAGGACACAGACTCCTCTAATACCACCATCTGTTGGTGGTCACACTGTCACTAATGAACACAGTCAACCAGGTATCACAATTATGTACGTGTTATCTCAATGAGGATACAGACTCCTCCAATACCACCATCTGTTGGTGATCACACTGTCACTAATGAACACAGTCAACCAGGTATCACAATTATGTACGTGTTATCTCGGTTCACTCTCATAAGACAGACGTCCCATAAGGCAGACATGCCATTTGATAGACAAAACTCTTTATTGGGTTATGTAATGTATCCTGTACACCCCTGACTGCGTTAATGGTATTGCTCCAATCTGCTCAGCAAGCTATGCTGCAGTGCAACAGCAGTCTTAATTAATGAGCTGATTTCATGCAAACAACAGCGAGAGCTTAATTGTAATCTGGTAAATGCAATTAATAAATGTAAAGATACAGTGCTTGGTGGATTTTCCACTGCAATATCTCCATTCAATTCATTTCACTTCAGATTGACAATGTTTTGTTTTTATATCAATGATTACCGCACAGTTATGACAGTACCTATTTAAAAAAATTGTTATATCTACCAATTCCACACAGGCAACTAGGAGAAGTTAATTGTAATCTGCTAAACAGAATTAACAAATGTAAAGATACTGTGTTTTATGATGTCCGTGTTTTTAGAGTTTAGCAACATCCGTATACAATTCATTTCACTTCAGATAGACATTGTTTGTATATCAATGAGTATTATGTCTCTGACGACCAATGTCTTGTATTTCATAGACCATACATTTAAACCATAGCTAAGCACAGAGATAACATAAAAGTTCTTATATATTAACTGCATGTAGCTACCAAAAACAGTCATTCAATTTTTTAGTCATGGCTGGTCTTAGAAGGATAAAATTTGTTCAATCACAAAAAGGTTCTAGTCCAGTCAAAATACGAAAAAAAAACCTTTACCCTGAACAAATTCCAAGAAAGCGTTTTATTGTTTTTTTTGGTAGTATTACATGTAGGGAAAAACATACTAAAAGTTTACCAAAATAGGGTTACCACAAAGGGTCCAAATGTGACGTCAAAGAATATGGCCGCCAAAGCTATAAAATGTTAAAGGCGACTCGCCTTTCAGTGTCTGGCAACACTGCATAGTTTTCTTTGTATGATTTCATTCATGACTGTAATAAATTGATTGCACTAATGTTTTTGTCGGTTCTAACGATTGATTTTTCTTTTTTTACAGAGCTGAGAATGATGGAAAGTCAAGAAACTTGCCCCTTATGCAGCCATGAAGTAGAAGATGACGGAGAAAGAGTGATGATTGGTGCGAAAGGAGCTGAAGGGATCAATAAAGCCAGTATTGAGAGGGGCGTTAGCACTGTGGTAGCTGCTGGAGCGGTGGTGCACAAGAGATGTCGTATGAACTACATAAACAAGAAACAAATAGACTTGCATAAGAAAGCTACTTCCGTTCATCGTTCACCTGCCAAGAGAGGTACACGGGGTGTCTACTGGATCCTATGATAGCACGACGCAGTGTTTCTTCTGTGGACATGAAGTGGTGAAGACAAGGTCTAGTGCTGATTTCGATGACTATAGCTTTGTTAAAACGGAAAGGATTTGTAAGGTCCATCTTGTCACATTGCAAACAGCGTAATGATGACTGGGCAATCACCATTCAAGGGAGAATCGCGTACTTTGGGAAGGACTTACATGCTGCAGACTGTCTGTATCATCGTTCATGTGACATTAACTTTCGGACAAATTACGGAATTCCTATGCGTCATGGTGGTGGATCTACTACAAAGAAACCGCGGAAGGTAGGGAGGCCGATGAACATGGACCAAGAGCAAGCGTTCTTGAGAATGTGTGCCTTTCTCGAGGACAACGATGAAGAGCAACTGACTGTCACAGATCTTGCAAAGAAAATGACGGAGTATCTTGTAGAAGGAGACAGTGCTACCTATAGTAATAAATGGCTGAGGTATAAGCTGGAGGAGAAGTATGGCGATTCGCTATTCATAGCAGAGTGTGAAGGGTTGCCTAACATTGTAACGTTCCGTGAAAAGACAAGAATAATCCTGAGGGACTATTTCAGTATTCAGGAAAAGGATGAAGAAGCCCAGAAGAGAGCCATCATAGAGACTGCGGCCAAACTCATCAAGAGCGATATCAAGTCTAAGATCCCATCTTCAACCGATGAATATCCGAAGACTTCTTCACTTGAATGTCAGTCTGCCTTAGATTATCTCCCCCTGAGTTTGCGTTGCTTGCTTGAAAACCTCTTCGTTGGAAAGGACATTCACAGGAAGGTCGCAAGCATTGGACAATCAGTTGTTCAGGCTGTACGTCCCAGGGCTGTAGTAGCTCCATTGCAGCTTGGGTTAGCAGTCCAGCTCCATCATCATTTCAGGTCTCGATTTTTTGTAGACAGTCTCTCAGCCATGGGATATTGTTCATCATATTCGGAAGTTCAGCGATTCGAGGAAAACGCTGCCGCTTCTGTTGGCCAGGATGTACTCGGTGGTACCATAGACAGACTGGATACGGCACTGCTGTTCGCTGCGGACAACGTCGATCATAATATCATCACGTTAGATGGGAAGGGGACTTTCCACGGCATGGGGATGGTAGCTACTGTGACTCCAGGAAGGAAGGTCAGTCGCACTGTTCTCAGACGGAAGACTGCGGACTTGGAGATAGTTGAACAAAGCAGAGTTGATATAATGGAATACCGTTTCGCAAAACACACTCGCCGAAACATAAAATTCAAGCCCTTGCCATTTCTCGACGCCATTGACCATCGGGTTGATGTATTGTGGGAGATGTCTTTACGCTTCAGACAGCCTGCACCGAGCTAGAATGGAATGATGCACATGCTACATAAAGACTGTGATCATCCGGGGTCGTCTTCGGTAATCTTCCTGCCCATCATTGACATGTATTCCGGAGACAAGTCATGCATCTTCTCCACTCTCGAGTATCTGTGCAACCTTGCTGATAAACACCGATCCGCTGCAGTTGTTACATTCGATCAGCCACTCTACTGGAAAGCGTCAGAAATCAAACACGAGGTGCCTGAAGACAGCCCGGTTCGAGATGTTGTCCTGATGCTCGGCAGCTTCCACACATTGATGAATCTTATGGGTGCCATAGGAACGTTGTTGGATGGGAGTGGAATCAAAGAGATCTTGGGAACAATTTACGGTGACAATGCTGTGCAACACATCATGACTGGAAAGGCAGTTCAGCGTGCAGTTCGTGGCCATCTCCTCCTTGATCAGTGTCTTACACAGCAAGTTGCAGACAAAGTACTTTGCGACCATCCCGGTTTTGCAGACCTGTTGCAAGAACTTGAGCAGTTGTATGCTCAGACACTGACAGGGGACAGTGACTTGAATTCGGTCATCACTTCTACCTGCCTTAGTGAAATTGTCCACCTCTTGTCCACCAAAAGAAATGGATTATCCGCTCACTCTCGCACCAGTAAACTATGGCTGAATTACCAACAGATGGTAGGAATTGCAAGGGAGCTTATCGAGGCTGATCGTACAGGATCCTGGCTGATGCACCTTCATGCTGTAGCCGAATGTTTGCCCATTTTTGCAGCTGCTGGGCATGGGAACTATGTGAAGTCCGCCTACCTTTACCTCCAGTCAATGACCACTCTGGAAGATGATATGCCATCAGTGTTCCATAGATTTATGAATGGCTTGCATGTTGTAAGGCGTACTGATCAGTACTGGGCAGGCCTGGGTTGCGACCTAGTCATCGAGCAAGCTCTGATGCGCTCCCTAAAAACTGCAGGAGGACTCACCAGAGGAAATGGAATGTCCGAACATCAGAGGGCCTTGTGGACTCTGTCTGTGCCAGTGTCCTCTTCCTACAGTGATGCAATGCAGGGTTTCACTCGCCAGAGCTTTGTCACCAGTGAACAACACAAGGAGGCAAGAACGTCAAGGACGAGAAGAGATCGTGAAGACCTGGAGAAAATTGCAGATAAACTCGAGACCTTTTCACCTTTCTCTGATGAAGTGTCTCTTCGCAACATTATCACCGGTGTCAATGCAAATAAGGATGTGAATGTCCATAACCTGTTTACCATTGGCAGAGAAATAGTGGCAACAATGGAGGGTCAATCACTGTTTTCAGTTAAGTACAAGCGGTCAATGAAAGTCAAGACCCTGGCATCTAGTGTGGCAGTTGACGTTGCTAAGGACAAAACAATAGACCCCGCTGTTTTGTTCCAAAGGTTTCTTGTGGTGTCTCAAACTGCTGATCTTTCCCTTGATGAGGTGATGGCCTATGAACTTTCACCATACCCACCATCCCTCTTTGAGGCAAAACATCTCTTACGCAAACCAAACAAAGCACACCTGATGGCTGCTATAAAAGAACAGAGTTCAGATGACGCAGTACTCAAGGATGTACCAGAAGTGGAACATAATGTTCTTGACGGAGGTTCTCTTCTCCATCGACTGAAGTGGTCAGAAGGAAAGACATATTGTTCAATTGCTGACGACTATGCATCTTTCACAGTAAAGCACTATGGTAAGGCTACGATAGTATTTGATGGTTACATTGGAGGACCAAACACTAAGGACATTACCCATCAGAGACGGCGCAAAAATCGAACAAGTAACAAAGTGAACATTGCTGAAGGAACGAAATTTGTCGGGAAAAAGGAGGATTTCCTTTCGAATGTGGAGAACAAACAGTCTCTTATCAATCTCATTTCACAACGCATGAAGGACAGAGGTTGCCACGTAATACAATCAGAGGGGGATGCAGATGTGGAGATTGTTAAGGCAGCAGTGTCAATGTCATACAACAAAAGTACTAGTCTCATTGGCGAAGATACAGATCTATTGGTGTTGTTACTTCATCACGCGTCAACCAGCGATGGCAACAAGGTTTATTTCTACTCGGATAAAGGAAGTCCTGCAACAGTATACGACATTAAGGTTATGAAGAAGTTGCTTGGAAACGATGTCTGCAGTAGTCTTCTGTTCCTGCATGCATTCACGGGATGCGATACCACTTCCGCGGTTTTTGGAATCGGAAAAAAACTCGCTCTACACAAGGTTTTGAAGGGAGACTCTGTCTTAAATAGCTGTGCTAAGATGTTTTCCACACCTAAGAAAAACATAGCTGAGATTGAAGACGCTGGGTGTAAAGCGATGGTGGCATTGTTCGGGGGCAAACCTGGAGACAATCTGTCTGCAATGAGGTATTCTAGTCTCTGCCAAAAAGTTCGTTCAGCCAAAAGCTTTGTTACACCTGAACGACTGCCACCGACCTCCTCTGCAACGAAGTATCATGCCCTTCGGAGTTACCTCCAAGTGATGCTTTGGATGGACAATGGTGAGGCCATGGACACTACTGAATGGGGATGGGAATTGCAGAACAACAGTCTAGTTGCAGTGATGATGGATACTTCACCTGCGCCAGAAACACTTCTGAAAATAATTCACTGCAATTGTTCTCGTGGTTGTAGTACACTTCGGTGCACTTGCAAAAGACACGGACTTATCTGTTCACGGGTATGCGGACCATGTCAAGAAGGGCATTGTGACAATATGAGTGAGGAAGCAGTGTCTGATGATGAAAATAGTGACTATTGAACTGACACGGTTATTCAGTGATGAAGTAGGTCTTAAAATGCACTGTGTATTCTATAATTTTTAGAAATGTACATGTATGTCATGACGTCATTGATGACGTCATGACCTTGCCTGTCCATGTAGTTAGTATAAAACTTTGTATAATTTTTTTTATATCAAAATATATAGTATAAAAAATGCAAACTCTTCTGTAACCTACAGCTACAGCTTTGAAATAAGGAAATATTGGTTATTTTTAGTGCGATGGCTGTCATCGTCTTATGACGTCATAGTTAGGACCTTTGTGGTGATCAATTTTTGGTAAACTTTTAGTATGTTGTTCCCCACATATAATAGTAATAAAAAAAATCATAAAACGTTTTCTTGGAATTTGTTCAGGGTCAAACCGTATTTTGACTGGACTATTCACCACAAGTAATATTGGATGGATTTTTATTTGCAAAGAATCGCACCAGAGGGGAAAGTGTTCACTGGAGATCCGTGACAAAAACGTGTACCGGGAAATGCACCACTGTCGGCGAATTTGTATGGAACACATCGGAACACAACCATCTTCCAAGTGATCCGAATGTTGCTCGGTTTATCAGCATACTACGGAAGCGAGCAAGAGAAGAAACAACACCTATGCAGCAAATATACAATGATGAGGTTGCAAAACAAGCATTAGAAACTGTTCCTCTGAGGATTTGCCTTCCTTTCCCAGTATGAGCAGTGCACGGTACAGACAGAGACGAGTTCTGATACCTGCCCTACCACAGACTAGAGCCGATGTCATCCTAGAAGAACCATGGACACAGACAAATGACGGAAGACGCTACCTGTTATTTAGCGATGGAAATGAAGATAACATGCTTGTGTTCTCTACAGATGAGCAAATCGTAGCTCTACAGGCTGCAGAATCCATTTTTATGGACGGAACTTTCTCTTCTTGTCCAGCATTGTGGAACCAATTATACATCATCCATGATATGGACGGAACCACTATGTATCCCCTTGTGTTTGCTCTTCTTCCCGATAAACAGAGGATAACATACATTAGACTGTTCAGTTTGTTGAAAAATGAAGTTCAACAATTATTAAACCAACCCCTTGCTCCAAGTAAAGTTCAGACTGATTTTGAGATGGCTGCAATCCAGGCAGTTGAGACGGAGTTTCCGCAAGCTGAAGTAAAAGGGTGCTTTTTCACTTTACACAGGCCATTTGGAGGAAAACTCAAGAACTGGGTCTTGCTGTTTTGTACAAAGAAGATCCAGCTGTACAGACATGGATTCGGAGGGCTGCTGGACTACCACTTTTGCCCATTGCACAAGTACAGGATGCATGGTTAGAAGCCATGAATGACGGACCTGATGTTCCACAGGCGGAGGCATTTAATGATTATGTTGTTTTAACATGGGTAGACGATGACTCCAGATTCCCTTTGATTGTATGGAACCATCATCTGACCACTGGCCCAAGAACAAATAATAATCTGGAGGGATTTCATTCCAGAATGAATCGTTCAATCCAAGTTCATCATCCAAACATATACCGATTTGTAGAATTAATCAAAGGAATAGAGACCTCCGAACGTGCTAAATTGAGACAGATAAACTTTGGAGCTGCCCCACCACCAAGAAAGAGAGTGTATAAGCAGAATGAAAATAGAATCGTGAGATTGAAGGCGCAACTAACCCTTGAACAGAAAACGCCCATTCAGTTCTTGGATGCCATTGGACATCTGTTAAAATTAGTATAAATTGTGGAACAGACAGAAAATTGAATCGTGAGACATGTTAAAATGTGTATCCCGGGTATATGTATGTGTATAAATAAATCTAATTTTAGATAATTTTGTTATGTGTTTTGTATTTAATTGTATCCGACTATTCCATTATTTACTACATGTATTATTCAAGGTAAACGGCAGGTAATTAGTAATGGGTCTTGTGTTGTTTTAACGCGTCTGCGTTATGGGACGTCTGTCTTATGGGAGGACACCGTTATCTCAATGAGGATACAGACAGCCAATGAAGAAAGTCGGAATGTACCTTCAAGGTCAGTCAGATTCTGGGAAGACGATGATGACCACGTCGTGTTTTGAGCAGTGCGAATTCGCAGGAAAAATATCTCGTGATAACTTTCCATGGCAAATGTTAGGCGGCAAACGTGTCGTTTTGGGTGAAGAAATCCGTATTGATTCAAGTAACTTGGATAAATACAAAGATTTGTTGAGTGGCAGCCATGCTACATGTGAACGTAAATGCCTAGAAGTAGTAGAAGATACAAGCTAAAGTTTGTTTAACAACACCACTAGAGCATATTGATTTTTTAATCATCGGCTATTGGATGTCAAACGTGGTAAATTTGACAAAGTCTTAGAAAGGAAACCTGCTACATTTTCCCATCAGTAGCAAGGGATCTTTTACATGCACCATCCCACAGACAGGATAGTACATACCACAGCCTTTGATATACCAGTTGTGGTGCACTGGAACGAGGAAGAAGAGAATTCTGGGGGTGATGTGGGGGGGGGGGGGAACGGTTCGGAGACAGCAGAGACTCAGTCTGATGTGGTGTTTAGACCGACTGACATCACAACGGAGAAGGGTGACTTGGGGGGGGGTGAACGGTTTAGAAACAGCAGACTCAGTCTGATGTGTTATTTAAACCCACTGACATCACAACCGAGTATGAGATGTGGAGGTGAACGGTTTGCAGTCAGAGGAGACTCAGTCTGTTGCGAATTGTAGACGGGCTGACATCACAACTGAGAAGGATGATGGAGCTGACGTTGGAGATTGTGTTGGGAATGTTTGCTGAATCTCTCAAATGAGTTATCGTGATCTCTCAAGTCGCCAGTATATAAAATATGCTTCATTTATCTAGAATATGAACGAGTAATATGAATATGAATAAGACAGGATAGCACATGCCACGGCCTTTTATATACCAGTCGTGGTACACAACTAGACTTATGAAGTCTTTTAATAATGCTATCAGTGAAAAGAGAAACAGCATTCTTGGGGTGGATGAAAATATGGAATTCCTAAAATTACAAAAGGTTTGTTAAGTATAGGTCTTTCATTTCAATGCAAATTGTTCAGAATGAGTTGTTATATTAATTATGAAAATTAATAAAACAAGTTTATTAAATGGCATTTAAATCTATTTCTCTTATTGTATTGTTATTATTATACTAGTGAACACAACTTGAAAAACAGTTTCCCATTTTTAAGATGCATCGTACCATATGTTTCTCATTTATTTTGCATACGCACACAAATGCACGTGCACACACAAACATACAAAACGTTTTAGTGTGCTAAGAAACCGAGAAAACAATTGTCACTATGTCACCATCCAATACTTATGTATAGTACATACCATGTTGCCTATATGTATTAACGATGGGACTATATTTATTACCAATTTAGTATTTAGAACACACAATGTGAGTATCACATGAAGGAGGCACACCATGGCCAAGAGACTGGAATATCGACACCCAGGAGAATAGAGACTTGTCCAATACCATCATGTGTTGGTGATCACACTGTCAACCAGGTATGACAATTATGTATGTGTTATCTCAATGAGAATACAGACTTGTCCAATACCACCATCTGCTGGTGATCACACTATCACTAATGAACAGAGTCAACCAGGTATCACAATTATGTACGTGTTATCTCAATGAAGATACAGACTCCTCCAATACCATCATCTGTTGGTGAAGACACTGTCACTAATGAATGATGAATGAATGAATGAATGTTTAACGACACTCCAGCACAAAAATACACATCGGCTATTGGGCGTCACAAATGGTAAGTATATGAAAATATTATTTATATATATTTATGTAAAACCACA
The DNA here is from genome assembly GCF_016097555.1 of Gigantopelta aegis. NCBI lineage: Eukaryota > Metazoa > Mollusca > Gastropoda > Neomphalida > Peltospiridae > Gigantopelta > Gigantopelta aegis. Next base: position 29,913,540 of record NC_054703.1, on the reverse strand, counting down.
GTGTTAAGGAGCTGTGGGTGATAACAGTCAACCGTGTATCACAATTATGTACGTGTTATCTCAGTGAGGATACAGACTCGTCCAATACCATCATCTGTTGGTGATCACTGTCACTAATGAACAGTCAACCGTGTATCACGATTATGTATGTGTTATCTCAATAAGGATACAGACTCATCCAATACCACCATCTGTTGGTGATCACACTGTCACCAATGAACACAGTTAACCAGGTATCACAGTTATGTATGTGTTATCTCAATGAGGATACAGACTCGTCCAATACCACCATCTGTTGGTGATCACACTGTCACCAATGAACACAGTCAACCAGGTATCACAATTATGTATGTGTTATCTCAATGAGGATACAGACCCGTCCAATACCACCATCTGTTGGTGATCACACTGTCACCAATGAACACAGTCAACCAGGTATCACAATTAAAAATCCCATGCTTCGACTGGGATCCGAACCCAGTACCTACCAGCCTGTAGACCGATGGCCTAACCATGACACCACCGAGGCCAGTACAACTAATGCTATGTTCCCACTATCACGATTAGCGACACGATTGGAATCGTGGTCTGAAACGTGGAGTAATCGTAGTGATGCTATCAGATCTTATCAGATCTTGAGGTCAGTCGTGGCAATCGTGTTGATCGTAGAAAAGTTTTGGACGGTTCAAAAATTTTCTACGATTAACACGATGAATTGTCAATCGTAATCATCGCATCACATCGTATTGGATCGTAAGAAAGCGGTACAGAACGCATGTAATCGTGGTTCCAAATCGTGGTGATCGTGATCAACCGTGAACAAGAGAAACACCACGCTCTGTTGCGATGCGCTGCGATCTCCCACGATCTGTGACGCTCTGTAGGGTACCATAGATTACGATCTGACACGAATGACTGACGAGCAGATACGAGTAGATACGAGTAGATACGAGTAGTCACGGTTTGCACGGACGCTCACGATCTGTTACGAGTTCTCGCGCCCATATATATAGTGGACATGATCGAATGCGACTCTACACTTGAAGAGAGCCCATAACTGTCAACCTTTTAATTTCAGAGATGCGACCGAAGGGTACCAGAGAAAAGAAGAGAAAGGGCAAGGCTGCCCCACCCCCTGAGCCTGAACCAGTCCAACCACAGCCTGAACCAGAGGAGGCAGAGGAGACCATCCCCACCCAGAAAGCCAAGAGAAAAAAAACAGTGACTGTCTTTACTGAAGATGAAAAGGATGAAATCATTGAGTTCCTGATGAGAAATGAGGTCCTCTACAGCAAACGCCTTGCGGGCTTCAAGGATGTCACACAGAAGGAGGATCTGTGGGCTGTACAGGCTACCAAGATGAACACCACTGTGTCGCAACTTAAAATATGGTACACAAGCATGCGTACCATGTTGGGCCGGCTGAAGAAACACGCCAAGAAGAGTGGGACAGGAGGAGATGTCATTACTGACATGAGCAGCACAGAGAAGTGGGTGTGGGACAAATTCTCTTTTTTGAGGTCTCACATTGAAACGGTGGATGCCAGAAATGTGGCCTCGTTTGCAGCAGCAGCACCAGCAATTTCCAGTGGCACTGAAGTCACCCACTCCACCAGCCAAACCTCAGTAGTTGCCTCTACCTCCAGCAAGGCTCCAACACGACCACTCCCACCACCCTCAACACCACCCTCCCATACATCCTCCCAGACAGGGTCAGTCGGCTCCAGACGGGGCAGTGAGGATAGGGTGAACTCTGGAGAACTGAGTGAGTATTATCTCCCCTAATAACAATTGCAATTTCATTTAATTTCACATTTAGTTATACTTGGATATATAGTTACTAGAAATACTAATATTTTGCTTTCTCTCTTCCAGAAGACCTGCTGGTGGAATTCATGTCCAGAAGTACGGCTGCGTCTGGCAGCTCCTATTTTGGGAAGTATGTGGAGGAAACCCTGTCGAAGGTGCCTGGGGAGATCAGGAGGGATGCTGAGGCTAACATTATCCAGGTGCTGCACAGGGCTCAGCGGGCAGCTGAGCACAGCCATATGCAGCCACCACCACGCCAAGACCAGCAGTCCCAACAGTTCCAGCAGGAGGTCCCGCAGTTCCAGCATTCCCTGTGGCAGCCTCACCCCTCTCAGTGGCCACCTCGCCCTGTTGGGCGTCAAACCACTGTCTGGGGTAGTCAGGACCGCGGCTACATCCAGCGACAGTTACCCACGTACCCGATGACCAGCCCATTACCACCAACCAGTGAAGCACAGCCAGGAGCCTCAGGGGTGACGGCCAGCACCACCACCACTGCGCTGCCCTCCTCTCTAGATGACTGCTTCGTCAGCCTGCTGGGAGCTAGTACACCAGCTGCCGGCAGTTTCAACCTCTCCTCCCAGCTCAACACCCCTCGTCAACTTGCTGATGAGGATGATGATGACACAGACCTGGCCTAGACACAGGCAGACCCCACGATGACCATTAGAGACTACTTGGGGACATCAACGGTTTATTACCAAACGTGCCTACACTGTTTTGATCTGCACTTGGTGTGCAGAACTCTTTTCATAGACTTCCAGTGTGCTTGTGTTACTAAAAATTGAAATGTAATAGAGATTTAAAAATAAAAATGCATATGATACATTATATGAATTTGCTATTTCATTTGGCCAACTTCCTTAAATTAAGGGGACAATAACCATATAAGATAAACATTGAAAGGTTTTATTACATTTTATTTAAAAGGTTTTATTACATTTTACTTTGTTACATTTCAAAGTTGGGATAACCATTCTCTTCAACTGGGAATTGAGGGAGTCGCTGTTTGGGGGGTCCCTCAGTCGACAGAAGCATCATCATCGCCACCATCTACATTTCCTCCTGCATTCTCTCCACCATCCGCGTCATGCAGCCCAGCCATCGTTTCCTGCCATGCGACCGCACCTTGTGGTGAGTTGAAGAATGCCTTCAGGAGTTCCCTCTGATGCTTTGCATCAGCTGAAGCTGAGTTGCGAGCTGCAGCAGGTTGATCCACATCTGGCCAGTCCACTTGGTCCCTCCATGCCCCTGGGATGACATTGTGCTTGTGATCCTCATGGTCCGCCTCTTGTGCTGCAATGCCTGGATGCCTCTGCCTCAGTAGGTTGTGCAGAACCACTGCCGCCTCCACCATATCCTTCACAGTGTTGGGCTTCTGCTCTAGAGTCCTGAGGAGACACCTCCATCTGTTGGCTAGGATCCCAAAGGCGTTTTCAACCACTCTCCTCCCCCTTGACAGTCTGTAGTTGAAGATCCTCTCCTCCCTGGACATCCCTCTTCTGCTGTAGGGCTTCATGAGGTAGTTCCTGAGTGCGAAAGCGTCATCCCCCAGGATGAAGAAGGGCATGTATTGGTGATCTTCAGGGCTTGCAGTCAGAGGGCAGGGTGGGGGGAGTCCTAGGGCTTCCTTTTCCAGGCCGTTGAAGAGCTCAGAATCGCCAAATATCTGAGCATCTGACATGTGTCCTTTTCCACCAAGCTCGATCCACACAAAATTGTAATCTGCACTCACCAGAGCCAAGAGTGGTATCGAAAAGAAGCCCTTGTAATTGTAGTAGAGGCTGCCAGTCTTGGGTGGCTTCTTGATAGCAATGTGTTTGCCATCTAAGGCCCCAATGGCGTGGGGGATGTTCCATCTCTGCTCAAACTGGCTAGCTAAGGCTGTCCAGGCTTCAGGAGTCACAGGTACGCTGAACACCTCATCTGTGTACGCTTGCACAATTGCCTGGCACACTTCCGGAACCATCTCTGAGATGCTGGACACTCCACACCTGAAGGCATACGCAAGGGACCGATAGTTGTCTCCAGTGGCAAGGTGCCTCAGTGTCACTGCCAGTTTCAGTGCAGGTGAGAGGGGTTGCCTGAAACTGGTGACTTCCCTCTCAATTGCTGGGGCCACCTTCTGCAAGACTTCATCGAAGAGCTGTGGTGTTAACCGTGTGTAGTTTTGGAATGCTACTGGATCCTCCAGCCTCAATTGGGTGTCTAGGAGGCTGGAGAACTGGCCAAGGTGTTGTCTCCTTTCCTCCGTGAGCCATGGTCGCACCCAGAACTGCCTGACTGCAGCTCTCCTGGCCCTTTTTGGTATGGGTTGTGGCTGGTCTGGCTGCTGCTCATCTTCTTCCTCTCTGGCCATAATGTAAGCCAACAGCAATACGCTAAATGTCACGTCATCATCCTGAACTCCTGCCATCATCAGTGGTTGTGGGTTGTAGAAGGTGAAGAAACCCTGAAGTCCATGGTCAGTCGGGTTCTATATATACCCGTCGGGGGTCCAATCGTACCCGAAATCGTGATCACTGTTGATCCCGACCGTGAAAGACATCGCGCCCACAATCGTATTATATCGCATCGGTTCGTAATGATCGTATTGGAACGTATCGGAACGTATAGGAACGTAACAGATCGTCCCAATTCGCGGACCCCGATCGTGTTTATAGTGTCAGATCGGGACCCAGCCGTGCACTCAATCGGGACAATCGTATCGGAACGTATCTAATCGTATCTGGACGGGACATCAGATCGTGACACATCGCGTCACCTGAAATTGACCACTCCTTACCATATCGCATCCGAGCGCACCAAATCGTACCACAACCTATCGACTCGTATCCAAACGTCAAATTTCAGAGAGGTCAACACAAATTCCACGATCAGCTACGAATGGCCACTCGTGGCGTTCGTAATGGATCGCACGACAGTGGGAACTAAGCATAAGGTAGTACACCCATCTGTTCTGGCACCAACTCAAAGGATTGCCTTTATGATTATGACACTATGCAAATGACCATACAGTATTACAAATGTAAAGCATTGTTTCATATCTATGCACAGGGGTGCAGAAATGGAAAATATTTTACTATAGCCTGCCGGACCAAAACCAACTAAAATATACTAGCCCGCCAAAATGTCTCCTAGTCCGTCAGTCTATAGAACAAAATATTATTAACAATATTATTATAGTATACAGTGTCTGCACTTCAAATGATTATATATATACATGTATATATATCTATATCTATATCTATATCTATATCTATATATATATATATATATATAAATATATTGACAAAACGTTACTAAGAACACTATATCTATATCTATATCTATATCTATATCTATATATATATATATATATAAATATATTGATCTATATCTATATATATATATATATATATAAATATATTGACAAAACGTTACTAAGAACACTTGGTAGGTGATCAACATCACGTGGCAAACAAAATAAAAAAGACTGACAGACCATCTGACTGGTAGCTGTATTTTTTAACTCATCCGTTAGAATTTTTACTGGCATTGGGCGACCGGGGCGAGTCCTTTCTGCAGCCCTGTATGGATAAATAGCAAATTAACTATACGGCTTCAAGTTCAAGTATAAATATTTCAAACTACCAGCAAGATACTTCACAAGAATTTCACATTTTATAATCATTACACATTTCCCATTGAGGGTGCAGTACAGAGCAAAGTGAATTTTGGGTGACCTCATGTTCACTAGGGGCATAGATATCAGGATTAAAAATATAAAATAATAATATATTATACAGACATACATGTGTTAATAGGCAGCACCTGACAATTTTTCACTGCCTTTTTTTATGAACTGTTGCCAGCAAGTGCTTTGAGACCAAATGGTATAATCTGACAGGCTAATTTGCATATATTAACACAACATATGCATTTGTAAGCTTGTTCCTGAATGGTTAATATTTATTATCAATTGCAATCTAATTAAAATTAGCTCCACTATTACATGTGGATCTAACACCAGCCAGTTGGAGCTCATGTCCACCAATCAAAACCTTACTTGCAGAATCATGCTAGTGATTTGAAAATAATTCGAAAACATTCCGTATGATTGATCAATATTTAAATTATTATTTACTGACGAAATGTTACCTGGACATTGGAGACTATGCAGTGTTGTTAGCAATCCGATTAAAATTAGTTCTACTGGTCTAAATAAGGCATTCGTAATTCACATGAAACATGTCATATACCCTCAGGATAATTTGGAATATTTTCAAATCACTGGCATGATTCTGCAAGTAAGGTTTTGATTGGTGGACATGAGCTCCAACTGGCTGGTGTTAGATCCACATGTAATAGTGGAGCTAATTTGAATTAGATTGTATCAATTGATGTATAATACAGGGAATATATTTTCTAACTTGAACTGCTTGCGAAACTTGGAGAGCACACTTTGCATGAAGAAAATTCAAATCTTGTTTTGACTATTGGATGTCAAACATTTGGTAATTTTGACAAATAGTCTAAGAGAAGAAACCCGCTACACTTTTCCATTAGTAGCAAGGGATCTTTTATATGCACCATCCCACAGACAGGATAGTACATACCACAGCCTTTGATATACCAGTCGTGGTGCACTGGAACGAGGAAGAAGAGAATTCGGGGGGGGGGTGAACGTTTCAGAGACAGCAGAGACTCAGTCTGCTGTGGTGTTTAGACAGACTGACATCACAACTGAGAAAGGTGACATGTGGGGTGAACGTTTCGGAGACCGCAGTGACTCCATATCGTGTGGAATGTAAACTGACTGACATCACAACTGAAAAGGGTGACATGGCAAGGCAATAGTAGTTATTTACTAGCCCAACATTGAATATCACTAGCCATGGGAGTGGAGCAACCATAATCTAGAAGCCCTGGCCTAGAAATGGTATTACTGTCATTTATGCCTTTGTCTTTTCACCAGATACAGGAGGAAAGCACCAGCATCCAACTCAGCAAGTTATGGAGGAAACTGCTGGAGTGGGAGTTCCAAGACAAAACAAAATCTCTGAAGCCAACTTTGGTGACCGTGACAGACTCGTAAAGCAAACACCACAAAAGGCAACTTCACCACAAGCATGAGCTATATGCTCTAGTGGAAAAGGAAAAAAAAACTGGCAAGTATCTACACCTCTTTCCAAAAGTAAGAGAAGGACGTATCTTGATATTGCCCATAAACATGCAAGCAATTAAACTAAGAAGACAGACACAATATCAGCGATGGAAAAATATAATTTAAAAAGACCAGCAAGTTCAGGATTTAAAAAACAGAAAAGAAAAGAAAATGGAAGTGAGAGAGCACACTGCAGATAATCTGTACAAGAAAGTGAATAAAATGATCATGGTGCCGCCGGATTACCGTGCACCGACAAGCAAGTTGATCAACAGGTGATAATGTATGTATAATAGCAGTTTTAACAGGAGCAGATAAAACATCATCATCATGTGCATGTGCGAAAAGACATTCTTGTCCAAAAATCTCTTGCAAAATTCCAGAAAGACAAGCAGCCTCTTTCAACTGAATCAACTGGTAGAAAATTTAAAAACCATCATCAGACTCCATCCATTACAAATTGCTCTTGAACCTTTGTGTAGTCCGTGTATGTCTTCACCGCATTTTCTCAAAACAGAGGTGAATCCTTTCCCCCCAATAAAAAAAGCTCAGGAGATCAATCTAGAGCCACAGAAGAACCACCTATTTGCACACTGTAACCAAGTAGTAGCTGCAGCTGATGACAGTCACTGGTTTGTAGGTGAGGTGTTGACAGTTCACAATAATGTTGCAACAATCAAATTTCTACTAAAGGTTTCCACATGCAAAAGAATTAGGGTTGTCAAGTGGCCAACACTGCATGACATAAAGGAATTAATGAATGTTTAATGACACCCGAGCATGAAAAATACACTGGCTGTTGGGACCAGGGTGTCAACATGACAAAGGATGTGGATGAATGAATGAATGTTTAAGGACACCCGAGCATGAAAAATACATTGGCTGTTGGGACCAGGGTGTCAACATGACAAAGGATGTGGATGAATGAATGAATGTTTAACGACACCCAAGCATGAAAAATACACTGGCTGTTGGGACCAGGGTGTCAACATGACAAAAGATGTGGATAAATGAATCAATGAATGTTTATTGACACTCCAGCACAAAAAAAATACATGTAGGCTATTGGGAGTCATCCTGACAAAGGATCTGGATGCTAAATTTATACTCCCCAGAGGCTTTGACAGCAAATGATTCCAGTGGACGGACGTTCAGTATTCCTGAATGTAAATATTTCATAGATGTATCAGGATTATGAAAGTCAACATATCCACCTAATCCAGAGAAAGAAGAAGTCATGTACATAATATCTGTTCTGTTCCTTATTATAGCACGTTTTTGTTTTACCATACGTTTGAATGGTTTGCTACGTATCACAGAAATTTGATACTTTTAATTTACGAGTGTACACTACAGTTCTTGAATTCTGAGCCTGCCTATGGCAGTGTTTTTTTAAAAAGATTACTTTTACAGTAAATAAATATGATTGAAACTTTGTGACGGGTTATTTTGTTGCACATACAAATACATTACAAATGTTAAATACTGGCAAATAATGTACACCAGATATATTCTCTTCAAAAAAAGTAGTGGAACCTGAAATATTAATGTTAATTACAACTATTAGACCGAACATACGTTTTGACCACAGACATCCCAGTAAAGAATGTTCAGGTCTGTTTATCAACACACCGAAACACATTCCATAGTTTGCATGTGCATCATGCAGTTGCATGCCCCGTACACATGTGCATGGGGTGTCAATCTCATTCTTGATTTTAACAATTTCCAGGAAGGTCCATTAATCACTGTGGAACATTATTTCTGTCAATCTTTTTCATTTTGTTGATCATACAGTTGTTACTGTTTTGTTTTTAGTCATTTTTATTGTTTGAATTTGTGATGTACTGATAAAAAAACCCGTCAACTTTCAAATTTCACTTCTGACCCCAATCATCCTTCAAGATCTTTGGTGGTCATAAAACCTACTATAATACTGAACTACCAGTTGTAATGTTTGCCCAATTAATTCACTTTTATCCTATAGCCACTCCCCATAGTTAATATACCTTACAATTTTGCAATTGTAAATTCTTATTAGAGTTCCCCTACTTTTTCGAAGAGTGTGAAAATTTCCAAGTTTAATTAACCGGTAAGCTATATGTACATACTGATTGGTTGAGGTAAAAAAAACCCACAAAAAAACCCACACACAAAATGTCACTTTGTTTCACTGTGTGTGCTATGTATCAGAATCTCATCTGTTACTACATCAGTACGTATTATCAGTGTTACTACATCAGGATGTATTAACAATTATCAGTGTTAAGGTAGTATCTCACTGGACTGCCACTGTTGGCGACAAATTGCGAACGGCATTCGCGAGGGAGTTTCCAAAATGTCTCCAAACGTTCGCGGGGGTTCTCAATTTCCTTGTGTGAGTCACAGGGCCTCGCTCTCGTGTCTCAAAAAAATTAATTTTCTCTCAAAATAGTCAGATTCGTCGCGGGTGTCTGGAACCCTTCTCAATTTAGTTTCTGTGAGTCATAAAGTGCGAGAAATGTGAGACAACTTTGTGAGGTGTTGTCAACCTATGAAACTAAATTGTGACCGATTGGAGAAAAAAATTAGAATCTGACATTCCAGGCGCGAACTGCCCTGGGACTCATGGGAGCGTGACAAAATTGAGAATCAATTGCGACATAACTATGACACTTTGTGACTTAACTGCGACCAAAAAATTTGCACGACATTTGCATGATGTCGCAATTTATTTGCAGTTTGGCAATTATGCTGCAATTTCTTTGCAATTATACCCCACGTGACCCGGCCATATATAAAGCTTCTCACAAACGGCCCGTGGCCATTTTCTAGAACTCACGCTGACACAACTGCGACCAACAGTTTCACCATGACACCCAAGGGCAAGAAAGGCAAGGCTAGGGGTAGGGGGCTGCTGCCCCTGCCCCACGGACCCGTACAGAGGAAGTGGAGCCGGTCCCAGCGCCTGCTGTGTCTGATGAGGAAAATTCGAAGGGTTCCTCAGCCTCCCAGCCTGCCGCAGCCCAGGAGAAGAAGAAAAGAAAGAAGACAGCTACAGCTGATGAGGAAGACTCGGAGGGTTCCTCAGCCTCCCAGCCTGCCGCAGCCCAGGAGAAGAAGAAAAGAAAGAAGACAGCTACAGCTGATGAGGAAGACTCGGAGGGTTCCTCAGCCTCCCAGCCTGCCGCAGCCCAGGAGAAGAAGAAAAGAAAGAAGACAGCTACAGCTGATGAGGAAGACTCGGAGGGTTCCTCAGCCTCCCAGCCTGCCGCAGCCCAGGAGAAGAAGAAAAGAAAGAAGACAGCTACAGCTGATGAGGAAGACTCGGAGGGTTCCTCAGCCTCCCAGCCTGCCGCAGCCCAGGAGAAGAAGAAAAGAAAGAAGACAGCTACAGCTGATGAGGAAGATTCGGAGGGTTCCTCAGCCTCCCAGCCTGCCGCAGCTCAGGAGAAGAAGAAAAGAAAGAAGACAGCTACAGCTGATGGGGAAGATTCGGAGGGTTCCTCAGCCTCCCAGCCTGCCGCAGCCCAGGAGAAGAAGAAAAGAAAGAAGACAGCTACAGCTGATGAGGAAGACTCGGAGGGTTCCTCAGCCTCCCAGCCTGCCGCAGCCCAGAAGAAGAAGAAAAGAAAGAAGACAGCTACAGCTGATGAGGAAGACTCGGAGGGTTCCTCAGCCTCCCAGCCTGCCGCAGCCCAGGAGAAGAAGAAAAGAAAGAAGACAGCTACAGCTGATGAGGAAGACTCGGAGGGTTCCTCAGCCTCCCAGCCTGCCGCAGCCCAGGAGAAGAAGAAAAGAAAGAAGACAGCTACAGCTGATGAGGAAGACTCGGAGGGTTCCTCAGCCTCCCAGCCTGCCGCAGCTGAGGAGAAGAAGAAAAGAAAGAAGACAGCTACAGCTGATGAGGAAGACTCGGAGGGTTCCTCAGCCTCCCAGCCTGCCGCAGCCCAGGAGAAGAAGAAAAGAAAGAAGACAGCTACAGCTGATGAGGAAGACTCGGAGGGTTCCTCAGCCTCCCAGCCTGCCGCAGCCCAGAAGAAGAAAAGAAAGAAGACAGCTACAGCTGATGGGGAAGACTCGGGAGGGTTCCTCAGCCTCCCAGCCTGCCGCAGCCCAGGAGAAGAAGAAAAGAAAGAAGACAGCTACAGCTGATGAGGAAGACTCGGAGGGTTCCTCAGCCTCCCAGCCTGCCGCAGCTCAGGAGAAGAAGAAAAGAAAGAAGACAGCTACAGCTGATGAGGAAGATTCGGAGGGTTCCTCAGCCTCCCAGCCTGCCGCAGCCCAGGATAAGAAGAAAAGAAAGAAGACAGCTACAGCTGATGAGGAAGACTCGGAGGGTTCCTCAGCCTCCCAGCCTGCCGCAGCCCAGGAGAAGAAGAAAAGAAAGAAGACAGCTACAGCTGATGGGGAAGACTCGGAGGGTTCCTCAGCCTCCCAGCCTGCCACAGCCCAGGAGAAGAAGAAAAGAAAGAAGACAGCTACAGCTGATGAGGAAGATTCGGAGGGTTCCTCAGCCTCCCAGCCTGCCGCAGCCCAGGAGAAGAAGAAAAGAAAGAAGACAGCTACAGCTGATGGGGAAGACTCGGAGGGTTCCTCAGCCTCCCAGCCTGCCGCAGCCCAGGAGAAGAAGAAAAGAAAGAAGACAGCTACAGCTGATGGGGAAGGCAGTACCCCTGGAGGGATGGACAGCAAGATACAATGGCAGAATTTTGGCTCAATCACCCAATCGTCTATGACAAGGCACAACAGCATTACAAGAACAAATGAAGATACAACATTTAAAGGAGTTGATTCAGCAAAACCGTGAGGATTGAGAGAAAATGAACAGCCCCCTGCCAACTGGTGAGTAGAAATTGTGCATTCTTATAGCAGAATTTTAGTTTGAAATTAAATCTGGCAAGAAATCAAATCTGTAGGCAAGTAATTTTCGCCCTGAGCGTGTCGGCATGAAGTGAATTTTTTCCCCATTTATTGAATTAAAAAAATTTCTCATTTAGTAAACTGATATTATCTGCAAACATTTCCTGAAATATAAGGCAAATATTGCTTTGCCCTGGAATAAAACCCCCACCAAAAAACAACAACAATTCTAGCCAAGGCTAAGGGGCCGTTCCATAATTTTCAAAATAATCACGAGCGTACAAACAGTACCCCCGGTACACGGGCGGGTTAAGGGGCCAGCGTATACTTTTACTGAAATTGTGAAAATGAAAAATGTCGATCAACATTTTTCATTTGGGGATGTAAACTTTTAGGGTGTGGTCAAAAGTGTATGGTTTGTACGCTCATGAAAATGTTGAAAATTATGGACGGCCCCCAATACTCTATACATGTACATGTAGTTCCAATAAAAAGTGTGATCAATTCTGAAAAAAAAAATCATATTTATGAAATAAATATAATTAAAATTCTATTCCATTTTACTGATAACCAGTACTCTAGATGGACCAAGAAAAAGTGTAATATATACTGATGGAAAGAAATAAAAAATCACACAGATAGCAACAAGAAAAAAGAAAAGAAAAAGAAGTTTGTTTTGTTTAATGACACCACTAGAGCACATTGATTTATTAATCATGGGCTATTGGATGTCAAACATGGTCATTTTGACAGTCATAGAGATGAAACCTGCTACGTTTTTCTATTAGTAGCAAGGAATCTTTTATATGCACCACCCCACAGACAGGATAGCACATACCACGGTCTTTGATATACCAGTCGTGGTGCACTGGCTTAACAAGAAATAATGACTGCATCCAAAATAAAAATAAAAAATCAATTGATATTGTCAGAAGTTGACTGGGAACATTACAGATATTCAATACCACATTACAACTTGATATGAAATACAGACATTACTACGCTAGTAGTGAATTAAATTTGGTCTACAATTTGATGTATTCCCTTATTTCTTTCCATCAGTATACATACATGTACATTCTAAAATTATAGTGTGGTCTATTCTGAAATGGGCACAACCCATACTGTAATTCTAAAAGAAAGTGTGATGTATTCTGGAATGGGCCCAACCCAAACTGTAATTCCAAAAGACAGTGTGACATATTGTAAAACGGGCTTAACCCATAATGTAATTGTAAAAGAAAGTGTGATATATTGTGAAACGGGCCTAACCGATAATGTAATTCCAAAAGAAAGTGTGATCTATTGTAAAACGGGCCTAACCCATACCGTAATTCTAAAAGAAAGTGTGATCTATTGTAAAACGGACCTAACCCATACTGTAATTCTAAAAGAAAGTGTGATCTATTCTGAAATGGGCCTAACCCATACTGTAATTTGAAGAAAAAGTGTGATATCTTCTGAAATTCCAAGAAAATGTGCATCTCAGGGATTAAATGCTACTGTACTCTAATAAATACTTCTATATATTTAAATTACTCTAAAACCTGTTAACCAGTATCAAGTCTTGACTGCAATGAAATCATCTTGACAGGTTTCCCCAACAGTCTGTGCTGTATCAACAGTTGTTTCCCTTCTGTTCTGTCACCAGTATCACACTGTTTAGAAGTCGTCTTTCTGGAGATAATCTGATCGTTCCCCATCAGCTTGTGCAGGGGCGTAGCGTGATCTGGACCTGGAGGGGTTCGAATATGAACCAAGTGGACCTTTTTCTATTTTGTTTTTGCACCACCAGAAACTCCATATGTATAAACCTGTGTGTTTTAGTTCTGTAAGTGGACCATTTGTTTCAGCGGGGGGTGGGGTGGGGGTTTCGTCTGACGTGCCCCCCCCCCCCCCCCACCAAGCCTACGTCCCTGCTGTGCGGTAGCAATAAACCTGGCTCCCTTCTGTTTTGTCACCAGTATCAGACTGTTTGGCAGTCCAGTCTTCGTGGAAATCATCTTGGCAGGTTTTCCCCGTCCGTCTGCAAAGTATCAAAATTCCACCCCCCCCCCCCCCCCCACCACCACCCCTTGTGCTTCACCAGTATCAAAGTTAAAACAAACACTTGTAGGTCCAGTCATTCAGAACGAGGTACATGTGTGATAGGGTTTTTTTTGTAGCACAGCTCTCTGGCACCTTTCAACCAGTTGATTGAATTAGAACAGTTATCGTAAAGGCTTTGAAGGTTTATAAAAAAAGAAAAGAAAAAGAAAGGTCTTTCTGAATTTTCCAGTATCAAACCACTCTGTTCCAACATCCATGAGGTTTTCAACAAATGAAATTTCATTGTGGGTTTTTTTCTTTCCAGCTGTCTCTCCCTCTACAAGACACTTTATTCACACCTTCAAATGTACAGATCTCCAGCATGGGTTTATAATAAAATAGTAATTTAAAAAAACAAAAACAAAAAAACAAAACAAAAACAACTCTTGTTTTGGCTATTGAATGTCAAACATTTGGTAATTTTGACAAATAGTCTTAGAGAAGAAACCCGCTACACTTTTCCATTAGTAGCGAGGAATCTTTTATATGTACCATCCCACAGACAGGATAGTACATACCACAGCCTTTAGTATACCAGTCGTTGTGCACTGGAACGAGGAAGGAGAGAATTCTGGGGGTGACGTGTGGGGGTGAACACTTCGGAGACAGCAGAGACTCAGTCTGTTGTGAGTGTAGACGGACTGACATCACAAGTGAGTAGGGTGATGTGGAGGTGAACGCTTTGCAGTCAGAGGAGACTCAGTCTGTAGCGAGTGTAGACGGACTGACATCACAACTAAGTAGGGTGATGTGGAGGTGAATGCTTTGCAGTCAGAGGAGACTCAGTCTGTTGCAAGTATAGACGGACTGACAGCACAACTGAGTAGGGTGATGTGGAGGTGAACGCTTTGCAGTCAGAGGAGACTCAGTCTGTTGCGAGTCTAGACGGACTGACAGCACAACTGAGTAGGGTGATGTGGAGGTGAACGCTTTGCAGTCAGAGGAGACTCAGTCTGTTGCGAGTGTAGACAGACTGACAGCACAACTGAGTAGGGTGATGTGGAGGTGAACGCTTTGCAGTCAGAAGAGACTCAGTCTGTTGCGAGTGTAGACGGACTGACAGCACAACTAAGTAGGGTGATGTGGAGGTGAACACTTTGCAGTCAGAGGAGACTCAGTCTGTTGTGAGGTATAGACAGACTGACAGCACAACTGAGTAGGGTGACCAAGTTCAGGTTGGAGATTATGTTCGCTGAATCTCTCGAGTGAGTCAAGAAGTTCTCTCAAATTGCCAGTATATAAAATATGCTTCATTTATCTACAGCATAAATGAGTAAAATTATGCGGTATCAAGTTGGAAATGCTTGTAGAATTTCTCAGATGAATCAACGTATATTCTCTCACACGTTGGCACTGTATAAAAAAACATTATTCATTCATCTAGAATGTGAATGAGTAAAACTGTGCCATTTAACTCAGGATTCTGAACACGCACTTCACAGTGGACGCCATGCTGAGATGGAAGTACTCTGAACACATACTTCAGTGGGTGCCATGCTGAGATGGAAGTACTCTGAACACACACTTCACAGTGGACACCATGCTGAGATGGAAGTACTCTGAACACACACTTCACAGTGGACACCATGCTGAGATGGAAGTACTCTGAACACACACTTCACAGTGGACACCATGCTGAGATGGAAGTACTCTGAACACTTGTGTAGGTTTACACCAGAATAAAGCAGAAAGTCTGGATCTGCTACGATGTCTTTGTTTGGAAACGGTGTAGTTTCACTGAAGTAGTGGCACGAAGACATCAAACACCAGTACTGAAAAAGATTCAATGCTAATATATAATACTTAAAAACACAAGTGTCAACTGGCAGGATTTGAACCTACTGCATCAAACACCAGTACTGAAAAAGATTCAATGCTCATATATAATACTTAAAAACACAAGTGTCAATTGGCAGGATTTGAACCTACTGCATCAAACACCAGTACTGAAAAAGATTCAATGATCATATATAATACTTAAAAACACAAGTGTCAACTGGCAGGATTTGAACCTACTGCACTGATTCGGATGGCATTTGATAGCCTGCGAGATTAACTGCTCGACCAACCAGATCTTCCACAAAAATGGAAGTCCAGTTAACTGTTCAAAACTATGTAACAGCTTATATTAATATATACAGCAATGTTTGAATTGCAACATGGCTAATGATGCATTCTGGGACTACTAGTAATAGTCTGATAGTGATTTCCCTAGAAATTAGGCAAGGCACGGTAGATCAAACACTTTTGGGGCATTTTTACCATTTTCGGGGCACTTTTATTTCATTAAAAATACACAAACATTAATTGAAATAAACATAAATGTAATTTATGTGCTTGCTTTTAATAAATGAATGGCAAAAGATATAAAAGGCATATTTCATTAATTAATAATACCTTATTGGGAGTTACCGGTATATAAAGGCAATTTTAGAATTGCCAGAGCTTCTAAATTATGGTAGCCCCACTCCCATGGCTAGTGATATTCAATGTTGGGCTAGTAAATAACTACTATTGCCATGCCCGACAGCTAGTGGAAATTGTTTTGGTCAAATGTTGCAGTAGTTTATTATGTAAATATGAATATCCTGCCCTCACCCCAAGCCTCCAATGTTAGTGTTTTTAAGCTCTATCTTCCTCTTTAGGCGAGATATCTTATTATTACTATTATTTAGTAAAATTGTATTAACTTAAAGTAAAGTAGGGCAAGTGAATTTTTAATTATGGCTAGTGAATTATTAATTATGGCTAGTGAATTATCAATTATGACTAGTGAATTATTAATTATGGCTAGTAATTTTTATTTTTTTTAAATCACTGATCCCATTGCTAGTAGATTTTATATAAATTCTAGAAGATTTTATATAAATTCTAGAAGCCTTGTAATTTGCGTACTGTGGTTTATTTCAAATTTATCATTATATTTTTTTAATGGTACCTGCATAAATATATAAACGTTGCATGGAATCCAGCACCGAACCTGCAAATTTCTTTGCCGGGACCGTAAGATTTGTAATCTCCAAAACAGAGACTGACGTCAGTGATGAATCTGCGGATAGAATTAAAATGGTTAAACATGTTTTGTCCCAAAATTAAAAAAAAAAAAAGTAAACATGTTAACTTCAAGAATTATAAACTGGTGCCCAACTTTCATTATTATATTAAAACGATTCAACATCGCTAACTTGTGTACGTTTTTCCCCAGGATGATTTCAACTGCAGTTCCAGAACATCAAATTGATCAATGTACGCAAACTACTTTGCGGTTTGTTTTTGTTTCGGTCCATCATTTGTTTTTTGTACCAGATTTTTTTTTCACTTTCAATATGAGCAAAATAAATCAAAAAAGATTTTATAAATTTACTAGCCATGATTAAAAATTCACCAGCCATGGAATATGTGATTTTATAAATTTACTAGCCACGATTATGTCGAGGCATGGGATTTTTAATCCAGATACCGACTCCAAACCCTGAGTGAGTGCTCCGCAAGGCTCAATGGGTAGGTGTAAACCACTTGCACCGACCAGTGATCCATAACTGGTTCAACAAAGGCCATGGTTTGTGCTATCTTGCCTGTGGGAAGCGCAAATGAAAGATCCCCTGCTGCTAATCGGAAAGAGTAGCCCATGTAGTGGCGACAGTGGGTTTCCTCTTAAAATCTGTGTGGTCCTTAACAATATGTCTGACGCCATATAACCGTAAATAAAATGTGTTGAGTGCGTCGTTAAATAAAACATTTCTTTCTTCTTTTTTTGTCTGATACGAATGCCTTTTATTATTATTACGTACTGTTTTGCGATTCCGGAAAGTAGATAGAGATTTCAAGTTAATTTATAATCATTGTTGTATGCATGTATACGTGTAGCTGCAGGTTTAACTAAGTGTGTTTTTTTCTTAAAGGGACATGCATTCCTGAGTTTGCTGCATTGTAAGATGTTTCCAACTAATAAATTATTTCTACAATTAAACTTACATATTAAATATATTTTTTTTGTTTAGAATATCAGTGTCTGTATAATCAATATGTTTCTGGTCGTCTTAATATTTCTAAGAAGTCCAAACTGGATTTTGTCTATATATTTTAGGAAATAAAATTGAATTTAACCTAGTACAAATATTAGAACGATCAGAAACATGTTTATTTATAGTCACTAATATTTTATGCCTAAAAATATATTTGATATGTAATTTCAATTGTTAAAAAGTCTCTTTTTGTCGATAACATCTTAAAAATTGCAGCAAACTCAGGAATGTCCCTTTAAAACTTGGCAAGGAACGGTAGACTAAACACTTTTAGAGGAATTTTGACCATTTTTAGGGCATTTTTGTAAATTATAAACTTAATAAAGTAATAAAATTCATAGAAATAAAAATAAATAATGCTGATGAACTCGCCCCAAAACCAAATCATCCCCAAAACCAAATCGCCCCAAACTTTACTGTCCATAAATAATTGTGACAAAATAAAAAATTGACGTCTACAACTTTGGTGTCATTTTATTTATTAATATTACAGTGAAATTCTGCTATTACGAACACTTATTTAATGGTTTTATACTGGGGAAATCCAAATATCGGATAAATAATAATCTATTACAACGAACTGTCAAGCCTATTCAGGCAAGGCTTTTGGACTGGTGTGCATATTCAACAACATTTAATGCACATCACTGCTTCAAATATTGGTATATTAAAGCGGCATTCCCTCAATCTAATTAAAATTAGCTCCACTATTACATGTGGATCTAACACCAGCCAGTTGGAGCTCATGTCCACCAATCAAAACCTTACTTGCAGAATCCTGCCAGTGATTTAAAACTAACAACACTGCGTAGTCCCCAATGTCCAGGTAACATTTCGTCTGTAAATAATAATTTAAATATTGACCAATCACATGTCGCCTTTTATAACGTTATTTGGGAGCATACAAATTCTACAAATATCGGGCGAGTCTATTTTAGTGGCCGCAGTAGAGCGAACCATACCAATATGTACGGGATGGGTTATCAGTCTTCAATTTTACATTAAAAAATATTTATTTATTTATAAAATACCCCAACTAAATCAGTCTTCAGTTTTACATTACAAATTATTTATTTTATAAAATAAAACATGTTTTAAGGCATTCGTAATTCACACGAAACATGTCGTATACCCTCAGGATAATTCGGAATGTTTTCAAATTATTTTTAAATCACTGGCAGGATTCTGCAAGTAAGGTTTTGATTGGTGGACAGGAGCTCCAACTGGCTGGTGTTAGATCCACATGTAATAGTGGAGCTAATTTTAATTAGATTGGCATTCCCTGGAATATTTTTATTATGTAAGCATATAGAACAGAAAATCCAATTACGTTTGGTGCATATATGACGCCACACTCCGCATTGGTTTCACTATGCTGGCTTATTCAGGTCAAGAACAAAGCAAGTATTTTCAAAGTGGGACACTTTTGACGGGCTCCTACCGATATCGGTTTTCATTGGCTTATCACAAGTGTGAAATTCCCCAACAAGAGATCACATGAGATTTCGCAATTTTTGAACAAATTTAACTGTCTTGATTGAGGGGTCGTCTCATATCTCCAAAAGATAT
Source organism: Gigantopelta aegis (assembly GCF_016097555.1). Lineage (NCBI taxonomy): Eukaryota > Metazoa > Mollusca > Gastropoda > Neomphalida > Peltospiridae > Gigantopelta > Gigantopelta aegis. Next base: position 29,894,061 of record NC_054703.1, on the reverse strand, counting down.
TTATATCCATAGAGGTATGGTACAACGCCTTTCCAGGGATCGGTGCTAATGAGTGAGAAATAGCCCAATGGGCTAGCTGGTTTTGGAGCAAGTTGGTAGAGGGCTAGTTCATCAAGATAAACTCGAATGTAAGTGCACTTACATTCAAGTTTATCTTGATGAACTAGTAGGGGGCGAGTTGGTTTTGGGGCGAGTTGGTAAGGGGCGATTTTTTTGTTTGTAAATATTTCAATTTGGTTTGACGTAAGAAGAAAACTACAGTAAATATTTTGGGGTATGAGTTCCATCCATACCTCGTTTCAATGGTTAGTATTAGTTTTAAGGGGTAACCAGTCAATTCGTACCATAGTCATTTTGTACCCAATTTTACCATTTCGTACCCTGGTCATTTTGTACCACAGTTATTTAGTCATTTCGTACCCAAGTCATTTTGTACCCAAGTCATTTTGTACCATGGTTATTTCGTACCTCAATCATTTATTGTGCAGCTTGAGCAGAGAATCTGTCGAAAGTGGGCTAAGGACGTAGGCCTATAGTATATAAGATGGGGGGGGGGGGGGGTCTCATATATGAAATGATCATCAGTACCATGGGTTACTTGTCAGTTCGTCTTAAAAATAAACTATCACCTTCTATGTTAAACTACTATGGTACGAAATGACCATAATTATAAACTATGGTACCAAATGGATGGTACGAAGTGACTGGTACGAAATGACTAATAACCTTTTAAGGTTAGGCTTAGGCTTAGGCTTAGGCTTAGGCTTAGACTTTGATGTAGAGGGGTAGCCTATGGTCGAACTCTTTCCTGTTTTGGAACTACCCCAAAATATTATTTTTGTATGCAATTGTTTTTTTTTAAAAACCAATCGGCTCAGAAAAAGCCTAAAGTAAATAGGCCTAATTTAACTTGTTGTAAATTTAATAGTAGGCCTACGAAAAAGGGCGTTTTCTGACAGAAGGACTGTAGGGAAAACACTATTGCTACACCTTACATTAACAATAATTCATTATTAACTGTAAAAGATAACTATTCAATAATAAGTTACCAAACAAATACAACAACGCTGCACAAGAAAAATCTAATTACAACGAAAGGAAATGGAAACCATAAATTAGAAGTTCAGTCAGCAAACGTTTGGCTAACGTTCGCGAACAACTTGACTGGTTCCCGAAGTGGCCATTTCGTTTTACCGTGAAGCGCATAAACCAGTGTAGCGGACATTTTACTGCTCGGTCTCACTACACAGATGTCATCTGCCATTGAAACCCATGTTAAACTGCCCCAACTTCAAGCGAATATTGCCCATAGAACGGGTTCTCGTTGGCACTAACAACATACACTATTGCGAACATACATTATATAAGCATTTATTTTCACTCCAAAATTGAAAACATTTCTGTCTCAGTTTTTTGCTATATAACCGCATCTGGCTGTAGTACCGGTCCGAACAGGTGGTTCATTAACCGATTCACTCCGGCTTTCACTTGCGCTATATACCCATGTACCAAAAGGTCGATGTACATATTACAAAATAACATGGGCAAAATACAGCCAGAAGGCTTACCATTAAACATACATATTGTTTTAATTCTTCACCATTTCCTAGAAGTCAATATGTGAACCATAACATGTGTCACAATTAGGAACTATAGTGGACCGTCATCAATAAACTCTCACCCGGAAGTGATCTGTGTAGTGAGACCTTAACGCCAACATGTTCAGCCAGCTAACGTTTCGCTAACGTTCGCGAACTATATGATTGGTTCCCAGCATGAAGCGCATAAACCAGTCTACGGTCTGGCTGAACGCTGCCCTGAACTACTGTTCGGACTGTCTTGGAATAATATGCGGATATTTAAATGGCTGTCATTGGGTACGTTTCTTTTGATGGGTGAGCGAGTGGTTTTGTTTGTATTTTTTTCCCTTTTATTTCCGGGAGGAGAGGAGAGAGAGTATTTCAATTTATTTATTTTCATTTATTTATTTTTATTTATTTATTATATATATTTTTGACAAGGGGCCGTTCAACAATTACATAAGGCAAAATTTGAAAATGTTCCGCCTCCCCCAACTCCCCCCCCCCCCCAAACAAACAGGGGTAGGGGTGGGCAGTAACGTAGGACGGATTTTCAAAGTGGGCGGGGGGCTGGGGATGGTGGTAGGCTGGCTTTTGCCCGAATTAAACGAACATGCCTGAATCTACGTAACAACATTTATATGTAGGCCTATTAGCGATACTATCAAACAGCTATATAGGGTTTGAAACGAATCACTACCCGGGGCGACCAACTTTCCGGAAAAACCGGAATTTTTCACCCATATCCGGAATTCCGGAATTAATGCCAAATATCCAAATTCGCTATCATTAATTTTTTGGGAAGGAACCAATTCTGAATATATTTTAAACTTTCTATATTTTTAAATCCCGAGTTTATTAAACAGTTTATCATTCTGCATTCTCCATTGCAACCTGAAGTTGGTATTATCGACTCGTGCTATTACTAAGACGTTTGTCTATTGTCTGTGTTTATCAACAGCCGACCAATGAAAATGTTTTTGACAATCGAGTAAACTTAAGCCATGTATGAAATTTGTCTTACTTGTTTTGTTATGTAGTTTATGTATTCATTTTAAAGATATTTCAAATATCATATAGTAATTACTACGGGACAGACATCGGTTCTATGGCTATACATGCAATTTCGCCACGGCGTGTAAAAACCTGAACATAAAACAGAACACTTGCGATCGTACGAAAACAAAAGAAACGGCCCACAATTTTCTTCTCACGTTCTTTTCCTAGTTTTGGTATGCTTTCACTTACAACATTTCACAAAACATTATTTTGCTACCAGTAATCTATGAAACATTCATGACATAAATATTAATTAATTAATATACCTACCGATCTTGTTTTATTCATTTACAAACCATTGTTAGATTTTGCCGCAAAAAGTGCCACAGTAATAGTAATGTAAGCGTAATGCAGAACGATAGCCAGTCCCTACTTCCCCCTGTCTCATACGCCTATGCATGTCATAGACAGGTAATCCTAGAGTTCCATGTTTTATTTATAATCAGTCGGCTTGGATACAGTTTCAAAGGATTCTTGTGCTGTTGAATACGTTTCGTATATAACCCTGACAAATATGAATGCATATTAATATCATGAATATAAAATATCATGATCGTGAACTCTATTAACGTGCTCATATCAGGGCCGTGCCCTGATCAAAATTCTAGGGTGGATGGGGGGAACTACTTTTTATAAAGAAATGAAACACTATACAAATTAAACCCTGGACTAAAAAACCCAGAAGAGATTCTCAGGAGGGTAACTGCCCCCCTCCCTGCCCCCCGGAGGGTACGGCCCTGCATATAGCATAATGTTTTCCAGCACGCCTCTCACGCGCTTAATCTCTGACTTCGCCAGTGACTAAGTTTGGGACAGGGCGGGGGGAGAGGAGGGAGGAGGGAGATATGTTTGAAGTGGGCGGAATTTGCAATAAAATTTAGAATAAGGTCAAAAACCTAAAGCAAACTTACCATACGGTGATGTAGTAAAGGTGTTGGAAGGCACGTTCATATGGTATCCCAGTATACCAATCGTGGTGCACTGGCTAGAACGAGAAATAGCCCAATGAGCCCACCGACGGGGATCGATCCCAAAACAATCGCGTCAGGCGAGTGCTTTACCACTGGGCTACGTGTCCCTGACATCTATGTTATAAAGTGGAATGGAAGTGTGTAAAATACAATAAAAACGTAAGCCACTGAGTTTGTTCACGAAACCGGCCTCGGTGGCGCAGTGGTTAAGCCATCGGAGACATGGCTGGTAGGTACATGGTTCGCAGTCATATGCCGGCTCCAACCCAGAGCGAATTCTTAAGGGCTTGATGGGTGGGTGTAAGGCCACTACACCCTAACGAAATGAAATGTACACAAAATAGATCTGGGGCATAAGTTATTAAACTCTCGCAACTTATATCGCCGAGAGAGAGAGAGAGAGAGAGAGAGAGAGAGAGAGAGAGAGAGAGAGAGAGAGAGAGAGAGAGAGAGAGAGAGAGAGATCGCGGTGCAATTAAAGGAGAGGGAAAGTGAGAGAGAGAGAGAAATTGAGAGAGAGAGTGGGGGGAGGGAGAGAGAGAGAGAGGGGAGGGAGGGAGAGATAGAGAGAGGGGGAGAGAGATAGGGGAGAGAGAGAGAGAGATCGCGGTGCAATTAAGGGTGAGAGAGAGAAAGTGAGAGAGAGAGAGAGAGAGAGAGAGAGAGAGAGAGAGAGAGAGAGAGAAGGAGAAAGAGACAGACACAGACAGACAGACGGCTGGAGAGTAGAGGACGTGGGTAAATATATAATATTGCTGGTTATAACAGTTTAATGTACCGTAAATCATGAAACTATTGTGAGCAAGTTATTAACGCCAGAACTCCAACTGATGTAAAAGTACACCTGTAGTATCAGTGCGCACTGTTTTTATTATTCATAGTTTCCTTGTTATTGATTTAATCGCAGGACGAGCGTTCGTCTCTGGCGTCATGGGTCATAGGATTGCTACAGCGTTCATCGTCACCGTTAGTCTAGTACTGTGCCGTTAGTATTTACTTATTTGATGGTGTCTCTTTGTTTCTTTGATCGATTGATTGTTAATGTATTTATGACGTAATTAGATTTTGTTTATTTCTTTGTTTTAATAACTTATTCATTTCCATGATACTTATTATGCATTCAGCTATTCATTAATTCATTCGCTTAAATTTCTCAGTTCCTTAATTCATTCATTAATTTATTTGGACATTCGTTCACTCATTAAATTACGCATTCTATCATTCTCTTATTCATTCATTCATTCGTTCATTCGTTCATTCATTCATTTATTCATTTATCATTCATTCATTCATGTATTTATTCATTCATTCATGTATTTATTCATTCATTCATTTGCTCATTCATTTATCTTTCATTCATTCATTTGTTCATTTATCATTAATTCATTCATTTATTCATTCATTTATTCATTCATTCATTCATTCATTCATTCATTCAATCATTCATTTATTCATTCATTCATTCATTCATTCAATCATTCATTCATTCATTCATTCAATCATTCATTTATTCATTCATTCATTCATTCATTTATTCAGTGATTCATTCATGCACGCACGTATGCACTCTTCATTATGTTTTGTTTATTGTTTCCTACTTCTCATATAAATAATTAAATAAATTTCTTTATAATGATAGTTTCTGTGCCTGGCAACCAGAATGGGAGATACTCCGTTAGCGGGCACGTCAGCTCCATGGACGTGGAACGGGAGAAACGTCAGGATGGGTGAGCATTCAACAGCAGTTACCTGTGATAGTTAACGTAACCGGGGTAAGGGGTAGAACGCAACACTACGGTGATTTGTGATGGTTAAAGTGACATACCCTAGTTTTTAAACACTACGACGTATTTTTCACAACAAAAACCGTTTTTGATATTAATTGAAATAGGTCCTTACTTACATTTTATTGTTTAGGTTATCCATATATCCATACATCCGACATGTTTCTGGTCATCCTTGTGTTTATAAAATACCACGAAATATATATATATATATATATATTTTTCATAATCCATAATCCGCACGTACCTTTGAGAAGTAACGGTTATCGAGAGAAGCCCTAGCCTATTTTAGAGGGTATTTCCACTTTGAGCGGCACTGATTCGTGATTTCGCTCTAGTGTGATGTGTTCCAGGTTTGCAGAACTGAACAGTTCAGACCCTTTTAAGGGCCCCTATGGGCAACCTAGGGAGACATGACGTCACCAATAGGTCCAATTAACGAGCTACTATGGCAACTATTAGACTGAAGTCGACAGTGGAGAGCATGTAGTGTGTAAACATGTGTAACTTGTTAACATTAAAGACCTTTTTGTGGCAATTCTGGCCAATACAAATGTAGCACTTTTTGTGTAAATAGGTGTACTCCGGCCAGGTTTGGTGGGTGTGTTTATTTCAACCAATATCCTGGGAGAAAGAGCTGGACAACAGGGGCTGTCCTATTCAGGGTGTTTTGTCCTAAGACAGACACAATCCATGGGCCTACTGATATTAAAGGGGCATACCCTAGTTTTTAAACACTAAGACATATGTTTGACTATTATAGCCGTTTTTCATAACTGAAATTATACTTTACTTAGATTTTATGGTTTAGATTATCAATTTCCGTACATTCAAAGTGTTTTTGGTCATACTGGTGTTTTTAATATCACAAAATGCATTTCTCATATTTTTAAAAACACACTTGCGTCTGAGAAGTAACAGTTATGGAGTCGAATTTTAGTCTATTTTTAGAGGGTATTTCACCATTTCAAAGTCACAGACTCATGTTTCACTCAGTTGTAATTTTATCCAAATGTGTTACACGTTTGTAGATTAACTAAACATAGTGTTAATTTTCACTGGTTGAAACTAGGGTTTGTAATTTAATAGAAATGTTATAGCCACTAACGTTATATTGAGACATATAGCGTAAATCATTGTGGTCTGCGGTCATATGGAAGATCCCATGATGCCAATAGATAGTGCTGATTATTTATTTTTATAAGCACAATTCTATTCAAAGTAAACATAGCAGTAAAATTTAAAGGCATACTGTCACGGATTTAAGGACCATATTTCTCTAAAAATGGATAATAAATAAAACTTACATTAATTGTTGGAAACCAAATCTAGCTATCACACCACCTTAACGGAACCATGATGGAGTGAAATCCATGTCATCCCTCTCGGCATATTTTAGTTTTTGAATTATGGACCATTGCCATAATTCAATTATTTTTACAAACTGTCATTAATAAATGGAGTATGGTGGTTATGAAGATGGTTGAATAAAGTACATTTAGGGACAAATCAAATTATATTTGTTCAGGTAATACTTTGTTAGACCATTAAATAGGTCAGTAGTCTGTGACAATATGCCTTTAATGTAACTTTTGAATAATATAAATACACATATAGCAGGAACTGTTATAGAATGTGTAATGTTTTAATCACTCAAGAATTATGTGGAATTAGTAGAGGTTAAGAGAAAGGCAGGACGTAGCCCAATGGTAAAGCGCTCGGCTGCTGCGCGGTCGATCTAGGATCGATCCCCGGCGATGGGCACTTCGTACTATTTCTCGTTCCAGCCAGTGCACCATGACTGGCATATCCAAAACCGTGGCATGCGCTATCCTATCTGTGGGATGGTTCATATAATAAAAGATCTACTGCTGCTAATGGAAACATATAGCGGGTTTCCTCTCAAAAATTATATGTCAAAATAACCAATCATCTGACATCCAATAGCCGATGATTAATATATCAATTTGCGTTAGATGGGTAGTTGGGGATGGTTACCCTTTCCAGAAAAATAAGAAAAAGTGCAACTATTCCTTTGACTTGTTGGAGAAGACCGTTCAAGGTATATATTTCTCTTCATTTTTAACGCCTCGACGTCTAGCTTTTCCCAGCTATCAGACATGTAGAACTATGTAATATCGGAGCGCGTGTGTTTGACGGGCTTGGTAACTAGATCTGCAACATGTCTGTCAGTTTGAACTGTATGGGCTTGATCGGTTCACGGCTTCGACTCGTACACGTGAAAGGAAAAAAAAAAAAAGAAGTAAATTAGAGAGCCATATTATTATGATGATTATGATATCAGTTTGTTCGATGGATGGTGGGCTTGACTGGACTGATGGATGGTGGGCTTGACTGGACTGATGGAGGGTGGGCTTGACTGGACTGATGGATGGTGGGCTTGACTGGACTGATGGAGGTTGGGCTTGACTGGACTGATGGAAGTTGGGCTTGACTGGAAATATTGATGGACTGATGGAGGTTAGGCTTGACTGGAAATATTGATGGACTGATGGAGGGTGGGCTTGACTGGACTGATGGAGGTTGGGCTTGACTGGAAATATTGATGGACTGATGGAGGGTGGGCTTGACTGGAAATATTGATGTACTGATGGAGGGTGAGCTTGACTGGAAATATTGATGGACTGATGGAGGGTGGGTTTGACTGGAAATATTGATGGACTGATGGAGGGTGGGCTTGATTGGAAATATTGAAGGACTGATGGAGGGTGGACTTGACTGGAAATATTGATGGACTGACGGAGGGTGGGCTTGACTGGAAATATTGATGGACTGATGGAGGGTGGACTTGACTGGAAATATTTATGGACTGATGGGTGGATAGATGGATGGGCTTGTGTGGATGGATGGATGGATGGATGGATTGGTGGATTGATTGATTGATGGATGGATGGATGGATGGATGGATGGATGGATCGATCGACTGACGGATTGATTGATGGATGTATGGATGGGTTGATGGATGGATGGATGGATGGATGGATTGATGGATGGAAGGATTGATGGGTGGATGGATGGATGGATACATGGATCGATTGATGGATGGATGGATGGATGGATGGATTGATTGATGGGTGGATTGATGGATGGATTGATGGATGGATTGATGAATGTATATATGGATGGATCGATTGATTGGTTGATGGGTTGATGGACTGATTGATGTATTGATTGACTGATTGACTGATTGATTGATTGATTGATGTGCTGATTGATTGATGTGTTGATTGATTGATTGATGGATGGATGGATGGATGGATTGATGGATGGATGATTGATGGACAGATTGATGGATGGATGGATGGATGGATGGATGGATGGATTGATGGATTAACTGATTGATTGATTGATGGATGGATGGATGGATGGATGGGCTGATTGATGGAGAGATAGGTGGATTGATGGGCGGATCGATATATTGATGTGCTGGTTGATATACTTATGGTTGGGTTGATAGATTAAGGAATGGATTGATTGATAGATTGATGGACTGATGGATGGAGTGATGGATGGAGTGATGGATGGATGGACGAATGGAGTGATGCATGGTTGGATGGATAGATAGCTGAATGGACCGATGTATGAATTGATGGATGGATGGAGTGATGGAAGGGTAGATGGATGGATGGATGGATGGATGGATATATGGATTGAGTGATGGAAGGATAGATGGATGGATGGACTGATATATGGACTGATGGATGGGTTGATGGATGGTTGGATGGACTGATGGATGGTTGAATGGATCGATGGATGGACTGATGGATGGAGTGATGGATGGATGGACGGATGGATGGAGTGATGGAGTGATTGATGTATGGATAGATGGATGGATGGATGGACTGATGAATGGACTGAGGGATGGATTGATGGATGAATGGATGGATGGATGGATGAAGTGATGGATGGATGGATGGGTGGATGTATGGAGATGGATTGAGGGATGGATGGATGGATGGAGTGATGGATGGTTGGATGGATAGATGGATGGATAAACCGATAGATGGACTGATGGATGGAGTGATGGATGGTTGGATGGATAGATGGATGGATAAACCGATAAATGGACTGATGGATGGATGGGTGGAGTGATGGATGGTTGGATGGATATATTGATTGATAGATGGATGGAGTGATGAATGGTTAGATGGATGGATGGTTGGATTGATGGATTGATGGATAGATGGATGGAGTGATGGATGGTTGGATGGATAGATGGCTGGAGTGATTGATGGTTGGATGGATAGATGGATGGTGGGTCTGTATGGATGGACTGATGGTTGGATGAATTTCTGATTGGATGGATGGGAAATAAAATAGGTATTTAGGTATAAATAGGTACAAACGCACAGACAAACGGATAACGAAATACGTTTGTTTTTCACAGAAACTCTCACGACAGGAGTGGCAAACGAGGCGTGATTTATAAGTTTGCCAGAAAATGGCCAAACAAAGTGATACCTTTCGAAATATCCCCGAGCGTCTTTTGTGAGTATACCACCTGTGGGGTCGTGCCATTAAAGCGACAGACCCTAGTCTTTAACCACACACACTGTACCGTTTACTATTAAAGCCGTTATTGACAGACATTACTTACATTTTATTGTTTAGATTATAAATCTTTCCTACATCAGAACTGTCATCATTTGATCATCCTGGTGTTTGTAGCACAACAAAATGCATTTTTTATATTAATTTCTTTTTTTTAAATGCATGTGCGCCTGAGATGTAGCAGATATGGTGACAAGCTGTAGTCTACAATTTAAGGGCGTTTCCGCGTTTTAACGTCACAGACGTTTGTTTCACTCTCTTTATCCATGGGTGCTATAGGTTTGTAGATTAACCAAACTTAGTGTCCATTTTGACTGGTTGAAACTAGGATCCGCGACTTTATGACTATTTCGTCCTCAGGATAATCAGTATAAAAATCTCTCAGGATATTCAGTATAAACATCTCTCAGGATAATCAGTATAAAAGTCTCAGGATATTCAGTATAAAAGTCTATCAGGATAATCAGTATAAAAATCTCACATGACAATCAGTATAAAAATCTCAGGATATTCAGTATAAAAATCTCTCAGGATTATAAGTATAAAAATCTCTCAGGATAAACAGTATAAAAATCTCCCAAGATAATCAGTATAAAAATCTCTCAGGACAATCAGTATAAAAATCTCTCAGGATAATCAGTATAAACATTTCTCAGGATAATAAATATATAAATCTCTCAGGATAATCAGTTTAAAAATCTCTCAGGATAATAGGAATAAAAATCTCTCAGGATAATCAGTATATAAATCTCTCAGGATTATAAGTATAAAAATCTCTCAGGATAATCAGTATAAAAATCTCTCTAAAATGATTACACTTGCTTGCTGCCAACATTATTCCATGTAAAATCTCTCTAAAATGATTACACTTCCTTGCTGCCAACATTATTCAATGTACATCTGTATGTGTCTTCAAACGCAAGGTCGGATCCAGGATTTTGTAGTGGGGTGGGAGGTTCAAAGACCTGTTCCTCGGAAATGTTTTAAAATAAAGATGCCCAGAGACGTATTTTCTCGGAATTTGTTTTGTTGTATATTGTAGACAATAATTAGAAACAAATCCTATGACAACCCCCAAAATGTCATTAGAACAGGCAGGGTGTGTGGTCATGGGATCTGGATCCGCCAATGAGGCTGTTCACAGCTGTTTTGTAAGTGGCAGTCCTCACGTCAAAAGATCTTTGCAGTCTGTTCTGTGCCACTATGAAGTGGCAGTCCTCATGTAGGAAGATCTTTGCAGTCTATTATGTCGTGCAATGCAGTGGCAGTCCTTCTCTATGAAGATCTTTGCAGGCTGTTCTGTGGCGAAATGAAGTTCTGTTGCGAAATAAAGTTCTGTGGCGATGTGAAGTGGCAGTCCTCACATAGGAAGATCTTTGCAGTCTGTTCTGGGGCGATGCTAAGTGGCAGTCCTCATATAGGAAGATCTTTGCAGTCTGTTCTGGGGCGATGCTAAGTGGCAGTCCTCACATAGGAAGATCTTTGCAGTCTGTTCTGGGGCGATGCTAAGTGGCAGTCCTCATATAGGAAGATCTTTGAAGTCTATTCTGTGGCGATGCTAAGTGGCAGTCCTCCTCTAGGGAGATCTTTGCAGCATGTTCTGTGGCAATGTTAAGTAGTAGTTCTCACATAATGAGATCTTTGCAGTATGTTCTGTGGTGCTGTGAAGTGGCAGTCCTCACGTAAGAAGATCTTTGCAGTCTGTTTTGTGGCGATGTGAAGTGGCAGTCCTCATATGGGAATATCTTTGCAGTCGGTTCTGTGGCGCAGTGAAAGTCTTCATGTAGGAAGGACTTTGCAGCCTCTTCTATGGTGATGCTAAGTGGGAATCCTCACATAGTATGGTCTGCAGCCTGTTCTGATGCGCTGTGAAGTGACAGTCCTTGCGTAGGATGATCTTTGCAGGCTGTTATCTGGCGATCTAAAGTGGCAGTCATCATGCACCACACAACCTCCACCAGCTACAACAGCAAATACATATAGCCGTGTATGTAGTGTGGCCGTTCGTTTGTCATTCCATATATCGCGTGGCTAAAACATCATGTACCCCTCTTTACCGATTAATAACGTGAAACGTATTTACACCAGGATAATACTATATTTCACCTGATATCATATGGGCATGTCCTATTGGTGGTAAATATGTCACGTATGCAGATTAAATGCCGTATAACATCATTTGTGATAGAATTAAATCTGCACGTCAAAATATGTAATGCATTTTTCACGTGCATGATGATGTCGAGAGTAGGATGCAGCCTGATACGTGGTCAGTCTAGGGTCGATCCCCGTCGGTTGACCCATTGGGCTATTTTTCGTTCTAGCCAGTGCACCACGACTGGTATATCGAAGCAGTAGTATGTGATACCATGTCTGTGGTATGGTGTATATAAAGGATCCCTAGCTACTAACGGATAAATGTAGCGGGTTTCCTCACTAAGAGTTTTGGCATACACAGCCAGAAACATTGAAACATTTAATCTATGACTGTTCTAAAGTCTTAGTTATATGGAAAGAAATTGAAAAGTGGTACCAAGACCAAGGTGAACATATACAATTTAGTAAACAGACAGTATTGTTTGGAATTTTAAACAACAACAAAAATATAACGGTATTTGCTAATTGGCTCATTATTAATGTTAAATATCATACATGTATATACAGAAACAAAATGCAGAAACAGAAACCTAACATATATGCTCTTTTAAACATTATAAAAAATAGAATACAAATAAAAAAAGATATATTTTACAAAAATTATCATACCCGGACCACCAACACATACTGACTCTGTAACAAATGAAAAACGCGTAATTTTAGAGTTAATAAAAAAACATGATTATTCCTGCTAACTGGGGGCAGCCATTTTGTTTCGATTTTGTGACGTCCGTTGGTATAGCTTGGGGCGAAGTGAGGTCAGCTCCGTCCAACTTCTTTATGCACAGTTTAAACAAACGCTCTAATTTATACTACTCAAAAGAATTTAAGGGTCAAAAATGTATAACCAAATAAGTTTCAGAGTGTATTAGATTGATGATGTAAACTACACCAAATTTTTTATTTATTGTTCCATATTTACAAAAAAACACAAATAAACGTCACTGTATACAAGAAAGTCACATGGCATGCTGTCAAAGTTGAAGGTTGTCAAACATGGATTTTACACATTAGAACATTCGTTTAATAGTGTGTGAATCCACCCCTGGCGCGAATACACTCGACACATCGTTGCCTCATGCTGTTGATCAGACGTCTGAAGAACTCTTGGGGAATGGCCTGCCACTCTGCCATAAGAAGTTGACCCAGATCATGAAGGTTGGCCGGAGGGGCATGGTTATCCCGAACTCTCCTGCCTAATTCGTCCCAGGCGTTCTCTATTGGGGCCAAGTCAAGCGAATATGCTGGCCAATCCATCCTGGCGATACCTTGTTGTCTGAGAAAGTCCGTTACCACCCTGGCGCGGTGGGGTCTGGCATTGTCATACTGCAGAACTGCCCCGCCGCCAATCTGCTGAAGGCCTGGGAGAACCAACGGCCGGATAATCTCATTCAGATAGCGGATTCCATTCAGATTGCCATCCACCACATAGAGGGGGGTCCTGTGGTGGATAGAGATGCCGCCCCACACCATGACGCTGCCACCACCGAACCGGTGACGTTGTCTAACGTTAACGTCAGCGAAGCGCTCCCCAGGACGTCTGTAGACACGAACCCGACCGTCGTTGAACTGGAGACTAAACCTGGACTCATCAGTGAACATCACTCAACCCCACTGAACACGTTGCCACCGCAGATGAAGTGTGCACCAGTGACGTCTGGCCGTTCTGTGACGTGGTAGGAGTGGTGGTCGAACAGCCTGGCGACGGCAGCGTAGATTATTGGCTCTCAGACGATTGCGTATGGTTTGATCAGACACTCGAGTTCCAGTCGCAGTCCGCAGATTGTCACGTAATCGGCGTGCAGTGGTTGTGCGTTGACGTAGAGCCATATTGGTGATGTAGCGGTCCTCTCTATTTGTAGTGCTTCGGGGTCTTCCCGAACGTGGACGATTTCGAACAGAATTCGTTGCTTGGTACCGTTGCCACAGTCGGCCAACGACACTCTGACTGACACCAAGTCTCAGAGCAACATTTCTTTGCGTATTGCCATCCTGAAGCCAAGCAATAGCCTTTCCTCGATCTTCGATAGTCAGTTGAAGTCGTACCATTGTCGAATTTGGAGTGTGCACCGTACACGAACGCAAGCTCCAATTATACGGAAATTCAGCATTGGGAACATGGAATACACGTGCAAAGCGTGCAAATGAAGCGCTTTGTGAAAAAGCAAGTTATGGGACCTTTCGCTTTCGCCCTAATTTACGTGCAAATGTAAGCATGTTTTCGCCATTACAACTAGTCGACAGTGTCAATGACAGTGGATTTTAATTCATTTATGGGTTGCTTAGACCCACTTTCGTCAAAATGGAACAATACCATGCGTGACATTATGGTCTAGCTAATATAATTGACATTCAGAAAATAATGTCGAAAATATCGTCTGACCCTTAAATTCTTTTGAGTAGTATATATACAAGGCGCTTCGCTTTCATCAATCTGACTTGTAAAACAACATAAATGACTTGATAGTATAATAAACTATTTAACTAAATATATTTCAATTTGCATCAATATAACGAAATGGAGTTATAGTATGGGTTTTTTCTCTTTAAAAATCCAAAGAAAAAATACATATTATTAGGCCTATTGGTAGGATACGTTCGAGCACAAACGGCCACTCACGATACCCAAGTGATAATTTTCTTTTCTGTGGGACTTCGTAATTGGTAAGTTTTGTGATTTTAGATGAGAAAGTCTACTTAATCAAGGGTTTTACATAATTACTTACAGTAATAAAGCAGGACGGCTGATAATGGGATGGGATGGTACAAAATGGCTGCGCCCGTTATATATAATAGCCGTCACATTTAACCGTTTTATTAATTAACTATACGATTATACTTGTTGATATTATGCAATAATGTGCATTATGTATCGTTGAATATGCATATCAGTCCAAAAGACTTGCTTTAGCATTCCTTTAAAGAATATGAAGAATATTCGACACCTTGGTTAATATTCCTGGAAACAGGACATAGCAATATGTTGTTCTAGAGGTATTTATTACATTACAAAATTTAATATTTTCTATTTTAAAATCTTATCTTAACATCATTTTCCCCTTCCTTCTTATCTTTCTTCTTTCTTTCTTTTTTCCCTCTAAACCTTTTTTCTTTCTTTACTTCTAACTTCACTGTTAACCCTATATATTACATAATTATTTTATGTGTCCATGTTTAATTATACTGTTGTAATGTACCAAATGTATTCATATTTTGTTTATATTAGCACGTCTGTAAGGTAGTGATATCACTGACACTACCATATATGTTAATAAACTATTTAAAAAAAAAGAAAAAAAAAGTAGTATGTGATATCATGTCTGTGGATAAATGTAGCGGGTTTCCTCCCTAAGATGATACGTTAAAATTACCAAATTACCGATGAGTGATGATTGATAAATAATGTGGTTTGGTGGTGTTGTTAAACAAACCAAACTTTAACAAACGAACCTTTAGCATGATGATGTCTAACCCTGTTTAAAGGGCACTGTTTAAAAGGCACAGTTTGAAAGGCACTGTTTAACAGGCACTGTTTTAAAAGGCACGCCATCTGTATAGATGTCGCTAATAGCACACATGATGAGCATGAGAAATATCCACATGATTCCACGTGTAGGGACCTACGCTATTATTATCCTGGTTTGAAGAAGGAAGGAAGGAAATGTTTTATTTAACAACGCACTCAACACATTTTATTTACGGTTATATGACGTCAGACATATCGTTAAGGACCACACAGATATTGAAGGAGGAAACCCGCTGTCGCCACTTCATGGGCTACTCTTTTCGATTGGCAGCAAGGGATCCCATAGACAGGATAGCACATACCACGGCCTTTGATGAACCAGTCGTGGTGCACTGGCTGGAGCGAGAAATTATCCTGGTTTGAATACATTCCAAGATATTAATCAGTAAATAGGGGTAAATATTTGTTGTT
Source organism: Gigantopelta aegis (assembly GCF_016097555.1). Lineage (NCBI taxonomy): Eukaryota > Metazoa > Mollusca > Gastropoda > Neomphalida > Peltospiridae > Gigantopelta > Gigantopelta aegis. The sequence continues at coordinate 29,878,001 of NC_054703.1, read as the reverse complement.
GTTGTTTTTTTGTTTGTTTTTTTTTTTTTTTGGGGGGGGGGGGGGGGTGAGGGGTGGACCCGATACATGATTCTGAATTTTGTTTTCAGCGGCGCGAGAAGTACGTGCGATATACGAATCAATGGACAACTGGGAAAGAATCACGTGTGTCCGGTTCCGACAAGCGACAGATGAGGATCGGCACAGAATTAAATTTACCGCTGGCGGTAAAACGTAAGTATATTATCAAGACTTTTTCACGAAATGAACTTTACCACGGGCAGTAAATCATAAATGTATTAATGAGACTTTTTCTCGAAATTAATTTTACAGCGGGCGGTAAATCGTAATTAACTTTACCGCGGGCGGTAAATCGTGAGTATATTAACAAGACTTTTTCACGAAATTAACTTTACCGTGGGCGTTAAATCGTGAGTATATTACAGCACTTTTTCACGAAATTAACTTTACCGCGGGCGGTAAATAGTGAATATATTGACAAGACTTTTTCACGAAATTAAATTTACCGCGGGCGTTAAATCGTGAGTATATTAACGATTCTTTTTCTGAACAGAACAGAACTTTATTCACTCAGAACACCATCGGTGTTACATCGGTGGACTCTGATATTGGCCTCGGTGGTGTCGTGGTTAAGCCACCGGACATGAAGCTGGTAGCTGCAGGGTTCGCATTCCGGTACCGGCTCCCACCCAGAGCGAGTTTTAACGATTCAATGGGTAGGTGTAAGACCACTACATTCCTCTTCTCTCTCACTAACAACTAACCAACTATCCTGAACAGACAGCCCAGATATCTGAGGTGTATGCCCAGGGCAGAGTGCTTGAACCTTAATTGGATATAACCATGAAAATAAGTTGAGATGAATGAATGGAAATGGACTCAGTGTTACAGCTTCTACTAAAGACTGCTGACTTACAACCATCGCTACCCAAATTGCTTAAGATATTTCACTGTTATTCACAAAACGGGTTTTAGCTATACTAAATGTACATTTTGTAAACACGAACTTGTCTGTACAAGAGTCTTAGCTATACAAATGAGAAACTAGAGATTTAGAGTGAATAGACAATAACTACAGAACGCTTGATAATTTGCATATTTAAATATTTGCCACTATGCAACATATTCGGATTACTCCGATGTTTGTGAGTATATTGAGAGTATTGAGCTACGCACATTGGTTGTCTTCATTGGAAGATTTTTCATCAAGTTATGACCATAACCCTTATATGGTATTTGCTTTATAAAAAGGATAATTAAAGAGACATTCCTGAGATTACTGCAATTTTTAAGATGTTATCGACTAACAGAGACTTTTTGACGACTGTAATTATGTATCAAATATATTTTTCTGCATAAAATATTAGTGGCTGTATATTAAACATGTTTCTGATCGTTCTAATATTTGTACTAGGTTAAATTTCATTTTATTTCCTAAAAGATGCTTTTTTCGTACGTACGAAATTATTTGAAGACAAAATCCAGTTTGGGCTTCTTACAAATATTAAGACAACCATACACACATTGAATATAAAGACACTGATATTCTAAACAAGAAAATATATTTAATATGTAAGTTTAATCATAGAAATATTTTATTAGTCGCAAACATCTTACAATGCAACAAACTCGGAAATGTCTCTTTAAGATGGTTAATTTTAATATATCTCTTAATGCAACATAATTAAATGTACCAATGAAAGCTTACTTAGCTTCTTTGACCTTGAAAACATAGGGTCAGACATTTCATTCGATTTAATTGGATCTTCGTTTTTACATCAAATTATGGCGAAAACTTTAAATGTTATTTTGTTAAACAGTAATTGCAGTGGATACTTTTCATATTACCCATAATGCAACATATTCGTGTTACTTAAAAATAGCTTATTTGGCTTCGCTTTCTGACCCGGACCAGACCACTGGCTCTCCAGAGTCCGGGCCCGGGATGGACATGCTCGAAACCTTAGTGGTATAGGGACATGTTAAAAAATACACCGAAACACTCATATTATTTTCTTTATAATAAGGACAATTAAGGGACAATTGCCCCTGAAAACATAGAGTTAGACACTTTACTGGATTTAGTTGGATTTAGTTGGATTTAGTTGGATGTTGGTTAGACTCTATAATTGATTTAACTGGATGTTGGTTACACACGTTCATTGATTTAATTGAATGTTGGTTAGACATCAAGTTATGATTAAAGCCGTAAATATGTTTTTAAAGCGGCAGTTGTAATCTATAATGTCCATACTACCCATTATGCATTAAAAAAAAATATTTCTCTTACGTTCATCGGGGTATGAACCAAACAAAATCATCCGTAAACTGTGTGAATCGGCGAAGCTGTTCTCACATAAGTTTGAGATTTTTTTTTGGTTCATTCCCAATTGAACGTAAAATAAATAACAGACAATAGTTACAATTAAAATTGAATTATACTTGCTAATAATAACACTAAAAGGTTATACTTTATTTTCAATTATATGTGGTCCATAAACAATAGCGCTCAATAAGACAACTTGCCTATATAAGATGACGACGATATTTTTACGTTCATCGAGAATTGAACAAAATCCTGTTGTTACGTCTGGACCAATGGAATAACGGTATATTGTAATAAATGTTGTTTAATTGTTGTTTGATTACCTTGACCCAGAAAACATAGAATTAGACACTTCCATTAAGTGAAGGCCAACCCTTGTGAGGGAAATCTATACTCTTCAAAAAAAGAAACGCAAAAGGGTACAAATGGGTTATAACTCCGATTTTATGTTTCCTACCGGTTCATGCTTTGTGAATATAAGGTCATTGCATGTCCCAAACACATTCCCACGGTTACATTCGATAAAACGCAGCTACTGTACAATAAAGTTCCAAAATGTGAATATTCGCAAAAACGCAGCCACGTGCAAACCATGTCACCACTGCACGTGCGTTGTCTGCACGTGCAACATGAACACCGACAGTATAAAAGTGCAGGGTGTTCGCTTGCCTGGCCTCTGTATCTGGCCGACAGTTGACAATCCAGGACATGCCACGTCTCAGTGAACCGCAGAGAAACAATGCCATCGGCCGACTAGACGCAGGCGAATCCAGAACGGCCGTTGCCAGGGCATTCCATGTGTCCCCAAGCACCATCTCCAGACTGTGGGACCGTTACCAGCAACATGGATCAACACGTGACCTCCCTAGATCCGGTCGACCACGGGTCAATACCCCCGGGCAGGACCGCTACATCCGGGTACGCCACCTTCGGGAACGATTGACTACTGCCACCTCCACAGCCGCAGCAATACCAGGTTTGCGCAGGATATCCGACCAGACCGTACGGAACCGCCTACGTGAGGTAGGAATTCGTGCCAGACGTCCAGTTTGAGGTGTCATCTTAACACCACAACACCGTCGACTCCGACTGCAGTGGTGCCAGATTCATCGACAATGGCCTCAACTGCGATGGAGACAGGTGTGGTTCAGTGACGAGTCCCGATTTCTGCTCCGACGTCATGATGGAAGATGTCGCGTGTATAGGCGTCGTGGTGAACGTTATGCGGCAAACTGCGTGCAGGAAGTGGACAGATTCAGCGGGGGTAGTGTCATGGTGTGGGCAGCCATCTCACACACTGGCAGAACTGACCTGGTCCACGTGCAGGGCAACC
>NC_054703.1:29814342-29869342 GCF_016097555.1 Gigantopelta aegis | reverse complement strand
GACGCCTAGCTTCCTGGACGCGAAAGTGGCCAATCGCAGATACCAGTGTTCAGGTGGGTACCTAAAGTTTGTTCAAGTCTTTGTTTGTTTAACGATACCACTAGAGCACATTGATTTATTAATCAGCGGCTATTTCAACCATTTGGTAATGTTAACATAGTCTTAGAGAGGAAACCCGCTACATTTTTTCTTTCCATTAGTAGCAAAGGATGTTTTATATGAGCCATCCCAAAGACAGGATAGTACATACCACGACCTTTGATATACCAGTCGTGGTGCAAATGTGACCACCGACGGGGATCGATCCCAGACTGACCGCGCATCAGGCGATAGCTTTACCACTGGACTACGTCCTGCCCTAGGTAGGCACCAACGTCCACTTAAAATGTCTAACACTGTATTAAGCATTTTGTCATTTTGAGTTTGTAAAACAGTAAGTGGCTTTCTATTTTGAATTACTAAAATATGTTATAATAAGGTGAGGTGAGGAGTTGTCTCTGATATTAAGTTTCTGAATGTATTTGTGTATTCTGATTTAATCAGAACTTTGCCGGAATTACTAAATGATGTTATACTATGGCGAGGGCAGAAAATCGCCCCAATATTCTGATTGAATGAGAACTTTTAAATGATGTTTGTGTATTATGACTGAATCAGAACTTTTAAATGGGATTTGTTTATTCTGATTGAATCAGAACTTTTTTTTATGGGATTTGTTTATTCTGACTGAATCAGAACTTTGTAGAAATTATTAAACTATGTTATAAATGGCGAGGGGTGAACTATCCCTATACATAATTAACTACCTGAATGTATTTGTGTATTCTGTTCCAATCAGAACTTTCAAATGATGTTATAATATGATGAAGGGAAGAGTTAGCCCTAATATTAACTTTATGAATGTATTTGTGTATTCTGATTGAATCAGAACTTTGTCCGAACCGACACGAGACGTGTCCCGGAGAGGGGTTTGTGGGACCAGACTGCAAGTGTTGGTGTCCCGGAGACCTAGATAGTGTTCACGTCAGGTACTGTGACGGAGGTGACCTTCCCAGACCTTGGCATTCAGCCAACAGTGGTAATTTAATATTTATCTATTCATTTATTTATTTATTTTAATTTTATTTTAAGTACAACTATATGTATTATGTTGTACCATTTATTTGTTTATTTGTTCGTTTAAAAAGTTTCTTTGTTTGTTATTTGTTTTTGTTTATTTGTTCGTTCATCCATCCATTCATTCATTCATTCATTCATTCTTTTAAAGTATGTGTGTGTGTGTGTGTCAGTGTAGTGATATACTACAGCCAAATAATATATTAATAATTTATTAATTTTTTTTTATTGATCGATTGCTACGTTTGTTCGTCCGTCCATCCATCCATCTATCCATCCATTCATCCACCCATCCATCCATTTATGTATCCCATCAAGGCCCCGTTCCACGAAGCGATCTTAGCACTAAGATCACCTTAGTGCATAAGGTAGCTATGCACTTATGGTGATCTTAGGGCTAAGATCGCTTCGTGGAACGGGGCCTTGCACATTAAAATAAACCAACTGAATAATTATAGCGTTGAAGTGTTTACGAACAATGTGCTGGGGTGTCACTAAGTGAAACCTTCCCTTTCTTTATTTCTAGAGTGCGTTGACAGCCACGCACTGTGCTGTATAATGCTGGGGAGAGACCTGTGCGTGTCCGCCGCGTTTCGGAACAAGTGTCAGAGAACCTGCCGTGTCTGCTGATCTCGACGTTGTTAAAGGTGCACAGTCTGGTAGAGACAATACAGGATGCATCATAGGCACTGGCGTAGACCGGAGTGTAGATTGGGGGGGGGGGGGGGGGAGAGCAACTCACTATTGGGACGGGGTGCAACCCACACTATGTACGTATGTCTGTCTGTCTGTCTGTCTGTCTGTTTCTCTCTCTCTCTCTCTCTCTCTCTCTCTCTCTCTCTCTCTCTCTCTCTCTCTTTCTCTCTCTCTCTCTGTGTGTCTCTCTCTCTCTCTCTCTCTCTCTCTCTCTCTCTCTCTCTCTCTCTCTCTCTCTCTCTCTCTCTGTGTGTGTGTGTGTGTGTCTGTCTCTGTGTGTGTGTGTGTGTGTGTGTGTGTCTGTGTGTCTGTCTCTCTGTGTGTGTGTGTGTGTGTGTGTCATTTGGGGTGTGTCATGGTCACAGTACCCCCGCCTCGCTACGACACTGATTACAAGGCTTTACAAAAATCCTAAAACGTTGAAGTCTGTTAGCCTAAAATAAATGTACACAAAACATAAAATAAAAATAAATAAAGTAATAATAATAATAATAATAATAAATAAATAAAAGTTTGTTTGTTTAACGACGCCACTAGAGCACCTTGATTTAATAATCATTGGCTTTTGGAAATCAAACATTTAGTAATTCTGACTCGTAGTCTTCAAAGGAAACCTGTTACATTTTTATACACAGGACAGCACATGCCATGCCGTTTGATACACACTTGTCTATACACAGGACAGCACATGCCATGCCGTTTGATACACACTTGCCTATACACAGGACAGCACATGCCATGCCGTTTGATACACACTTGCCTATACACAGGACAGCACATGCCATGCCGTTTGATACACACTTGCCTATACACAGGACAGCACATGCCATGCCGTTTGATACACACTTGCCTATACACAGGACAGCACATGCCATGCCGTTTGATACACACTTGCCTATACACAGGACAGCACATGCCATGCCGTTTGATACACACTTGCCTATACACAGGACAGCACATGCCATGCCGTTTGATACACACTTGCCTATACACAGGACAGCACATGCCATGCCGTTTGATACACACTTGCCTATACACAGGACAGCACATGCCATGCCGTTTGATACACAAGTCCTGGTTGGGGAAAAAAAGAAAGAAAAAAAAAAGAAACAATAAAAAACATATACATTTTAGTGCTGGCTTAAAGTATCAGTTTCCACAAATATTTTATACTATTTAGTTGCACGTTGTTTAAAACTGCTTGCTTACATGATCAGTTTTCACAAATATTGTACATTATTTAGTTACACTTTATTTAAAACTTCTTGCTTAAATGATCAGTTTTCACAGATATTTTACATTATTTTGTTACACTTTACAACTGCTTACTTAAATGATCAGTTTTCACAAATATTTTACATTATTTAGTTACACTTTACAACTGCTTGCTTACATGATCAGTTTTCACAAATATTGTACATTATTTAGTTACACTTTATTTAAAACTTCTTGCTTAAATGATCAGTTTTCACAGATACTTTACATTATTTAGTTACACTTTACAACTGCTTACTTAAATGATCAGTTTTCACAGATATTTTACATTATTTAGTTACACTTTACAACTGCTTACTTAAATGATCAGTTTTCACAGATATTTTACATTATTTAGTTACACTTTACAACTGCTTACTTAAATGATCAGTTTTCACAAATATTGTACATTATTTAGTTACACTTTATTTAAAACTTCTTGCTTAAATGATCAGTTTTCACAGATACTTTACATTATTTAGTTACACTTTACAACTGCTTACTTAAATGATCAGTTTTCACAGATATTTTACATTATTTAGTTACACTTTACAACTGCTTACTTAAATGATCAGTTTTCACAGATATTTTACATTATTTAGTTACACTTTACAACTGCTTACTTAAATGATCAGTTTTCACAAATATTGTACATTATTTAGTTACACTTTATTTAAAACTTCTTGCTTAAATGATCAGTTTTCACAGATACTTTACATTATTTAGTTACACTTTACAACTGCTTACTTAAATGATCAGTTTTTACAGATATTTTACATTATTTAGTTACACTTTACAACTGCTTACTTAAATGATCAGTTTTCACAGATTTTACATTATTTAGTTACACTTTATTTAAAACTTCTTGCTTAAATGATCAGTTTTCACAGATATTTTACATTATTTAGTTACACTTTACAACTGCTTACTTAAATGATCAGTTTTCACAGATATTTTACATTATTTAGTTACACTTTACAACTGCTTACTTAAATGATCAGTTTTCACAGATACTTTACATTATTTAGTTACACTTTACAACTGCTTACTTAAATGATCAGTTTTCACAGATATTTTACATTATTTAGTTACACTTTACAACTGCTTACTTAAATGATCAGTTTTCACAGATACTTTACATTATTTAGTTACACTTTACAACTGCTTACTTAAATGATCAGTTTTCACAAATACATTATATTATTTAGTTACACTTTACAACTGCTAGCTTACATTATTAGTTTTCACAAACGCAACGTGTTCCTGGTCGCCAAGGTGTTTTTATCAGAAGCACAAAAGATACATATTTAAAATCTGGCATGAAACACTTTAATGACATTCCTTTCTTTTGTCTTACTATACCCATCTTGACAGGCGAGATGTCAGTCAGTCAGAAGAGACAAAACCTTTTTCACACCAAACCAGCCGAGCTGATCTCTACTAAACACACCAAAGACTTTCCAGCTTGTATCAGTGCAGTACCTACCAACAGGTGCTCCCGAAGTTTGATGCGACTCACTTCGTTTGGACTGAATATTTAACTGAATATTCTTTACACTGTCAATTGTAATATAGTGTATGAAAATAAAGTGTTATGTAGTGAAAAACTTAACAAAACGTTATTATTTATTTCGATATCGTTCACATTGTCAACATTTTCACCCTCTTCGTTTTGGTACCAAAACCACAACCATCTGCCATAGTTGTACATAAACAGTTGACTTTGTCACGAATATTAGAAATCCGAAGGATGTATATTTCAGTCAAGGATCTCTTCGGGTGTGGCAGTCCTCCCATAGTCGAGATACTAAAGTGCTGTCGGAAATAGAATAAAAATTATTTTCGTCGATTATTTCTTACATAGTAAACAGACAAGTAAATAGTTTGTAAATATCTATTTAATTATAGTCAGCCTAATTTAGCATTTACTTGTTTTGGCTCTCATTGATGTACAAGGTGGTGTTTACTCTTGAAATTAAAAGAAATATATCCGTAAACAGGTGATTTGTGCACTTTATTGGAACAGACTATAACAAAGTTTGGTCAACATATGTCAATTTCATTGCTGTTACAATATGTGAGGGACCATTTCTGATGATGGTTTACCTCTATCCCTCTCCAACACAAAATATTTGTAGACATTTATAAGTAACTTTTGAGCAAAACTGTCAAGAACCATTTTGAGTTTGTGATCTATTTTCCGGTATTAAAGATGCTATCTCAAAGTTGCATAATGACAGCTATTGCAAATCATGTTTTTATTAAATTTTGCTTTACCATTTAAAGACTACATCTTTAACTATATGCCCCATAAATGATTATAGGAAATGATTTTATCTACTAGTAGAAAATAAATTTTTATTGGAGAATCTTTATCACAAACAGATGCTCACATATAACGTCTGATATAGCACCTTTAAGTGGTTGCAAGATTGTGTAAATTTCTTCTGTATTTATATTGAATTCATATTCACTAAATATGCTGGTCAAAATTAATAATTTATGCTAAAATTCAAAATAATCAGTTATCTTGCAGTTGTAAATTAAAAGTTTGTTTAAGGGTAAATGAAATTGACACATATCCATCAAAATGTGTTATAGTCTGTTCCAATAAAGGTCACAAATCTGTTTACTGACATCTTTATTTTAATTTCAAGAGTAAACACCACCTTGTACATCAATGAGAACCCAAACAAGTAAATGCTAAATTAAGTAGCGTATCATTAAATAGGTATTTAAAAAATATATTTACTTGTCATTTTAATATGAAAGAAATAATTGACGAAAATCATTTTTAATCTATTTCCGACACTACTTTAGATGGATATTCATGGATGAACCACTATTTTGTCAAATGCAGAGATACCGCCATGATTAGGAATAACGGTTGTGCCTAGATACACATGGCTGAAACCCTACTGGTGTAGGTGCATGTAGAAATAACTCTCTCTCTCTCTCCCTCTCTCTCTCTCTCTCTCTCTCTCTCTCTCTCTCTCTCTCTCTCTCTCACACACACACACACACAGACGCAATAACACACACACACACACAAACATGCACGCGCGCGCACACACACATACATAGAATTCGTCACGAGTATTTTTTAATATGGAAAATATCAACCGAGTATGTTAATCGGTAGACGAGGTTGATATTTTACATATTAAAAAATACGAGTAGCGAATTCTATTTATCCTATAACAATTCTAAAATAACATTTTAATTATTTTTTTTTATAAATAAATATATATATATAATATATATATATATATATATATATATATATATATATATATATATATATAGACACACATACATCTACACACACACACACACACACACACATCTAAACACATACCCACACACGTACATACACATACATACACATATACACGCACATATACACACATATATACACACGCACCCTAATGGCATGAAAAGGAATATAGGAAGAACAAACTGAAATAATTTACGTTCAATGTAATCAAAATAAAGTTGTACAAGAAAGGACCTACCATAGGCGCATAGTTATGTTATAATCCCCAAGAACTGGGGGGGGGGGGGGGGGGGGGGGGTTAGAATTAGTGGTGGGGAATTCTCACATCTTCAGCACGTGGCGAATTAAAAATGGGCATCCGACTAGCCCGAGTACTCTGCGGTAAGAGAGCACACGACGGACACGTGGGCAGTGAGAACGCTCTCATTACGTCATAACTGTCCACGTGTTCATCGACTCTCATTACGTCATAACTGTCCACGTGTTCGTCGACTCGCTCATTACGTCATAACTGTCCACGTGTTCGTCGACTCTCTCGTTACGTCATAACTGTCCACGTGTTCGTCGACTCTCTCGTTACGTCATAACTGTCCACGTGATCGTCTTGCTCTCTTACAGCCAGAGTAGTCGGGCTAGGCTTGCCATGGGCCCGAACTTTACCGATCCAATGTAGGAGCAGTCCTGCACTTTGTAAACAGACAAATATGCGTGAAACAAATATAGCTCTGTTGTTGCTTGTTGCCTGTTTTCATTCTTTAATGGAACGTCTATTGTAAACCGATCCTTCAAATCCGCGGTGTTCACTGAGGTATTAGTTGCTTGTTCTGTTTGTGTTTATTGCGTTGTTGACTGTGACGTATGTTGTAAAAAATTGAACTAAATCAAAACCGTTATCAATGAACAAACCGTTATCAGTGAGCAAACCGTTATCACTGATCAAAACCGTTATCAATGAGCAAACCGTTATCACTGATCAAAACCGTTATCAGTTGTCAAAACCATAATCCGTGATCAAAACCGTCATCAATGAACAAAACCGTTATCAGTGATCAAAATCGTTATCAATTATCAAAACCGTTATCCGTTATCAAAACAATAATCCATGATCAAAACCGTTATCAGTGATCAAAACCGTTATCAATGATCAAAACCGTTGTCCGTTATCAAAACCGTTATCCGTTATCAAAACCGTTATCCGTTATCAAAACCGTTATCAGTGATCAAAACCATTATCAGTAATAAAACCGTTATCAGTGATCAAAACCGTTATCCGTTATCAAAACCGTTATCAATGATCAAAACCTTTATCAGTGATCAAAACCATTATCAGTGATCAAAACCGTTATCAGTGATCAAAACCATTATCAGTAATTAAAACCGTTATCCGTTATCAAAACCGTTATCAATGAACAAACCGTTATCAGTGAGCAAACCGTTATCACTGATCAAAACCGTTATCAATGAGCAAACCGTTATCACTGATCAAAACCGTTATCAGTTGTCAAAACCATAATCCGTGATCAAAACCGTTATCAATGATCAAAACCGTTAACAGTGATAAAAACCGTTAACAGTGATCAAAACCGTTATCGGTGATCAACACCGTTGTCCATGATCAAAACCGTTATACGTGATCAAATCCGTTATCCGTGATCACAACCGCTATCAGTGATCAAAACCGTTATCAATGATTAAACAGTGATGGTAATACTTTTATTAAAAAGGAATGTTTACTGCATAGGTGTAGGAAGCAGTAGCAGTAGCGATTTTTTAATATCTCTCTCTCTCTCTCTCTCTCTCTCTCTCTCTCTCTCTCTCTCTCTCTCTCTCTCTCTCTCTCTCTCTGTGTGTGTGTGTGTGTCTCTGTCTCTCTCTCTCTGTGTCTCTCTCTGTGTCTCTCTCTCTCTCTCTCTCTCACTCTCTCTCTCTCTCTCTCTCTCTCTCTCTCTCTCTCTATGTGTATATATATACACACACACACACACATCTATATGCGTGCTCCCCCCCCCCCCTCCCCATACCTACACTCGTTTTGTTACCTGCCTACGCCACTGTGTAGTTGTTAGTATTTGATTTTATGTTCTTTCTGATGTCAGTATTAACAAAAACGACATCATTCGGATTTCACTGCTCACTAATGGCTTCGAATTATGTTTATAACACTGAGCAGTCGCTGTCAACAGAACTGGAGACGCTATCCGATCCATTGTTTTAACACTGAAATACGAGCCTATAGAATATACGTTATGTGCTCAGTGTTGTGTTAATTTCATTGGTCTCTATTGGGACAAAGGTTAAAAATAAACCCTATACAATACACATTTGTACATACTAACGATGCCACCTTGTGTTTAATCAATATTAATTGTGTTATGGATTCCGCACTGATTGGGAAGTTAACCTGTATGTTAATAAACTACACAGTAACGTCATTCAACCGTGATTCTAGAAATGATGCTGCATTTTCAACATTGACGGCCTATTTGTACAGTTTTAAATGACTGCAGTTTTGTTTTTACTGTATCCAAGCAATTATTGCAAACTTTATCAGACTATCTTACGTTGTCGTGTGTAGGATCTCCTGCTGAGTGTCAGTCCTCTTACAGACGAGTCACGCGGAAGGGATACTTTGTGGAAACATTTATTGCAGAATTTATCAACCTACCGTACGCTGTCTTGTATAGGATCTCCTGGTGAGTGGCAGTTTTCCCATAGACGAGTCACGTGGTAGGGATACTGCATGTGCTTATTTAATTGATTTTCACTGAAACTATCAACATATCAATTTTGTGATGTCATCACAGTTAATTTACATGTCCATTAAAGTTCACTCAACGTAGTCTGATTAATAATTGGTAATCAGCATTAAGTAGATTATAGTCATCTGACATGAAATTAACACCAACACCTGTTTCATAGAATAGTTTCCGAAATCAATCCCAGAAAGTAGCTAAGAATGAAACTACAGCCATTGTGTTAACCAGAGTAGTCTTAAAATTACATTTTAACATCACAAACTAGTCTTAAAATTACATTTTAACTTCACAGACTCTTCTTAAAATTATATTTTAACTTCACAAACTAGTCAGAGACTCGTCTTACAGTTACATAGTAACGTCAGTGAAATATAATTAACATACGATTTCATTCAATTTAGAAACGACAAAACCGTTACACATGATCAAGGCCGCATATCTGCACACTGCAGAGTCGAAGGGGTATTTGGCAAACTAGGTTCAGTCGCTTTAATACCAGCTCTACAATTTAACAGTTCTTCACTCGACAGCAGTTTGTGCACGCCATCAACTCTCAAGATGACCTGTTTCATGCAACTGTTTTCCAAAGTGTACACAATTGGTGTTGTAGTAGCCGATAGATCATCGCCGACTGACGCTAATACCCGAGTGGGATGCGCCATCTCGTGTTCTTATAACACATCCTGTTCCTCGTTCTTCTTCAACCACCAAACCGGATCTTGTCATCTGCACACACGATGGATCAACAGTTTGGTCTCAGCCTCGAACGGTGTGAACTACTATGTAGTTTTCCAAGGTAAATCACATTACCTTTATTCTACTTTCTTTCTTTCTTAAATAGTTTATTTATTTATTTATTTTCATGTGTTTCTTTGTGATACTAATAGTAAATCAACAACAATTTTTATCTTACATTGTGATTTATTCAATATTTTCTATTTTTCTTTTATCTTTATTCCATTTTATGATTTACCATGACAACAGTATGTTATTATTATTTTACTTTGTGATTTACTCAAACAGTTTATTTATTTTTATTTTCATATTACTTAGGTTTTTACTTGGACAAAGAGAAACAGATGTATTGTTCTATTTTCCTCTGTAAAATAGTATATTTATTATTATTGTTATTTTAAATTTTTTTTTAGTTTTTGAGCGATTCACTCAAACGTACATGTACATTTGTTTGCTTTTTATATTGCTTTGTGATTTAATCAAACGTTTAGTTATTATTTTACAGTTATTAGTTTACAGTTATTATTTTACAGTTATTATTTTATTATTATTTTCTTCTTTTTTGTGTGATTTACTAGAGTAAAATATTTATTTCATTATTGTGATTTACTAAGGTAGAATTTGTTTTTATAATTTCATATCATTTTGGTACACGATGAAACTTGTAGATTTTTTGAATGTTTAAAGACATTTGGCAAAATAGTGGTTGATTTTACGAATCTCTACCCAGTGCCACGTCTTTATAATGTAGGGATTTGTGAAGGGGCAGTGTATAGCTCTGTGGTACAACGTTCACTCGATGCGCGGTCGGTCTAGGATCGATCCCCTTCGGTGGGCCCATTGGGCTATTTCTCGTTCCAACTAGTGCACCACGACTGGTATATCAAAGGCCTTGGTATGTGCTATCATGTCTGTGGGATGGTGCATATAAAAGATCCCTTGCTACTAATGTAAAAATGTAGCAGGATTCCTCTCTAAGACTAAATGACAAAATAACCAAATGTTTGACATCCAATAGCCGATGATTAGTAAATCAATGTGATCTAGCAGTGTCGTTAAACAAACCAAAACGTTTTCCTCCTCAAATTTGGAGTAGTCATATGATAGTCTATATAAATGTGAACTAAACTTATGTCTATTTTTATTTTCCCTACCCCATAAATTGTCTTGCCAAGATATGTTCTCATGGGTAAATTTAATCCGTCCTAAACCACAATGAAACCCAACATATGAATAATCTTACAGCCCACCAGGATTCGTTAGGCGTGTGTCTTTATTTCATACCAAAACTTATTGGCTACCAGTGCATTAGAAGAACGAGGATGTGGGTGAACTATATTTTTGATGCACAGGTTTCTGCGAACTTGATGGCTACCAATTCATCAGAAGATCGGGAATGTGTGTGAAAATATCGTCAGATAAGAAGACGTGGCTACAGGCTAAAGCAGTGTGCGAATCTGATGACAGCAGACTCGTAAAGATTGACACAGAAGACAAAATGAATGACATCTCAGACATATTACTGGCTGGTAAGTCATTCCCCATTACAACCCTTAAAGATTCACACATTAGTAAAATGAGGGACATCTCAGACATATTACTGGCTGGTAAGTCACCCTCCATTACACTCCTTAAAGATTCACACATTAGTCAAATGAGGGACATCTCAGACATATTACTGGCAGGCAAGTCACTCTCCATTACACCCCTTAAATATTCACACATTAGTCAAATGAGGGACATCTCAGACATATTACTGGCTGGTAAGTCACCCTCCATTACACTCCTTAAAGATTCACACATTAGTCAAATGAGGGACATCTCAGACATATTACTGGCAGGCAAGTCACCCTCCATTACACTCCTTAAAGATTCACACATTAGTCAAATGAGATACATCTCAGACATATTACTGGCAGGTAAGTCACCCTCCATTACACTCCTTAAAGATTCACACATTAGTCAAATGAGATACATCTCAGACATATTACTGGCTGGTAAGTCACCCTCCATTACACTCCTTAAAGATTCACACACACACAAGCGCACACACACACGCACACGCACACACACACACGCACATAAACAGACACTCACATACACACACAGACACACACACACACACAAACACACAAGCGCACACATACACACAGGCAGACACGCACACACACACACACACACACACACACACACAGACACACATACAGTCACAGACACGCACACATACACACACAGACACGCACACACACAGACACAGACATACACGCACACACATTCACACACACACACACACACGCACACACACACACACATACATACAGGCACAGACACACACATGCATACACGCACACGCACACACACGCACACACACAGAGACACCCACACATACACACAGACACATACACACACACACGGGCAGACACACACACACACACGCACACGCACACCACACACACACACACACGCGCGCGCGCGCACACACACACGCGCGCGCGCGCACACACACACACAGACACGCACGCACACGCGCGCGCGCACACACGCACACGCGCGCGCGCATACGCACGCACACACACACACACACACACACGCGCGCGCGCGCACACACATACACACACGCACGCACGCGCGCGCACACGCACCCGCACACACACACACAGTGTAGTACTCTTATAATGAATTGGAAGGAGCCATGACGTTTAGTTCGTTATTGGGTTTGTTTTCGTGGTACACATTTCCATAAGTTCGACATTTATTAAATACTTTATTTTTGTTTTCTTTGTTAGTAGCGACCTAACTGCTTAAAAACCTATCACGATGTGTACGTTGAAATCAAACACATACATGTATACACAATATTGTGTTTTTGCTTCGAATACAAGTTCGTTGTAAGTAGTTCGTTCAGTACAATAAAATTTATCGATAATATATAGGGAGATATAGCATGACCTTTCGATCAGTTCGTTCTGTCTAAGCAGGGGCGAGACGTAGCCCAGTGGTACAGCGCTCGCTTGATGCGCGGTCGGTTTGGGATCGATCCCCGTTAGTGGGCCCATTGCGCTATTTCTCGCTCCAGCCAGTGCACCCGACTGGTACATTAAAGGCCGTGGTATGTGTTATCCTGTCTATGGGATGGCACATATAAAAGATCCCTTGCTGCTAATTGAAAAGAGTAGCCCATGAAGTGGCGACAGCGGGTTTCCTCTCTCAATATATGTGTGGTCCTTAACCATATGTCTGACGCCATATAACCGTAAATAAAATGTGATGAGTGCGTCGTTAAATAAAATATTTCATTCCTTCGTTCTTTCTAAGCATGTTCTTTATAATTGTACTTTGCTCTCTATATACGTTACACACATTTTATTGTTTAAAATATCCGTGTTTTCTACATCTGAAGTGTTTCTGGTCTCGTTTTTGTGTTGTTGTAATATCCCAAAATGCAGTTTTTATAATTCTAAAAAAGCACTTCTTCTTAGAAGATGGTTATCGAGCCACGGTTTACTCTTATTTTAGACAGCATTTCCACGTTTATACATCACTCTAGTTTCACTCAGTCATAACTTTATACAGATATCTTACAAGTTTGTAGGTTAACCAAACTTAGTGTCTACTTTGTCGGGATGAAAGTAGGTTTTGTGCCTTTAAAGGGACATTCCTGAGGTTGTTGCATTGTAAGATGTTTCCGACTAATAAAACATTTCTACGATTAAACTTACATATTAAATATATTTTCTTGTTTAGAATATCAGTGTCTGTATGTTCAATGTGTTTCTGGTCGTCTTAATATTTGTAAGAAGCCCATCATACGTACGGCAAAAAAACATATTTTAGGAAATAAAATGAAATTTAATCAAGTACAAATATTAGAACGATCAGAAGCACATTTAATATACAGCAACTAATATGTTATGCAGAAAAATATATTGTATCGTTAAAAAGTCTCTGTTAGTCGATAACATCTATAAAATTGCAGCAAACTCGGGAATGTCCCTTTAAGAAACTTGCAGTCCTTTGTTATGTTACATTTCAGAGTACCAAGGGAAGGGGTTTTTCATAGGCTTAAGCGACCCCAGCCACACTGACTCATGGGAATGGACTGACGGGAGTTCCGTGCAACAAGCGTGGTGGCGACCAGGTGAGCCGAGCGCTCACGCTAATGAATTCTGTGTGATGACGTTTCCTCCATTGCATGGCTGGAATGATGCTAATTGTGACGCTAAATTCGAGTACATATGTGAAAAGTTATAACATCTATAAACAGGCGTCGAAATGATCATGGTTCTAGTAATCCATGGTACAGGTATAAAAAAATACAGACATGGTAACCTGTGATTTACGACACATCTATCACGTTTACATTACCGCAGATATAAAGATTATTATACGAGCTTGTGTGTCGTACTGATTTTACGAAACGAGTGGCATGATTCTTGTATTGCCCGAGCGTGTGCGAGAGTAATACATGAATCCTGACACGAGTTTCGTAAAATCAGTACGACTCACACGCGAGTGTAATAATTTCTTTATTATCCATATTATTATTGTTGTTTTCTTTATGAATAACAAGACCCAACTCAAAATGTTTCAGCCACAACTAGAAGGTGATGACGAAATGACGTCATATTTCAAAGGCACAGTCTGAGCTAGGACTGGAGAAGCAACGTCATGTTATGACGTCGCTTCTCAAAATTATTTCATTGCACTTGTTATTACACGTGTGCTTCATATGATTATTATGAACTCGGTTGTGTTGAACTATATGGATAATAAACACTGGTACTATGTTATGTATTTATAGTGCTGTTCTTATTGTACTGAACTTGAACATATATTGATAAAAATAAAACCCACCCATAATTGGTCAAACATTAGAGCTTAGATTTTGTGTACTCGACAGGATAGCACATACGATGTCCATTGATATACCAGTTGTTGTGCACTGGATGGGACGATATATATCCCAGATAAGCCTACTGCCAGGGATCGATCCTAGACCGATCGCGTTACCACTGGGCTACGCCGTGCCTCATTGAAAAGCGTTAAACTGGTGGCGATGGAGAAGGGCCCGTGTTTAGAAGGAGGGGGATGATGTGGATGGTATGTATTGGTGTGAGTATCCTCTAGTGTTATTCTAGTATATGTGAGAGTAGCGCAAGAGATGACTGTGTGCAATACTTCGGCAGTCGTCGACGACACAAAGGAAGCCAGCTGCTGTATCTGAAGAACCGGTCTCGGCGGTGTAGTGGTTAAGCCATCGAACTACAGGCTGGTTAGTACAGGGTTCGCAGCTCGTTAACGGCTTCAACCCTGAGCGATTTGTTAAGGGCTCAGTGAGTACATGTAAGGTCACTACACCCTCTTCTCTCTCACTAACCAACTAACAACTAACCCACTGTTCTGGTGTGCCCAGGACAGCGTGCTTGAACTTTAATATATATATATATATATAATGGACGAAAATAAGTGGAAATGAAAAAATGTATCTGAAACTCGCACTTTTTTCTAAATCTGATGCCAGAGAGCGTTAGTTAGCGATTATTCCCGAGTCGAATCGTGACATTAAAGAGACATTCCCGAGTTTGTTGCATTGTAAGATGTTTTCGACTAATAAAATATTTTTACGATTAAACTTACATATTAAATACATTTTCGTGTTTAGAATATCAGTCTCTGTATATTCAATGTGTTTCTGGTCGTCTTAATATTTGTGAGAAGCCCAAACTGGATTTTGTCTTCAAATAATTTCGTACGTACGAAAAAATACTTTTTTGGAAATAAAATGAAATTTAAAAAAAACCTAATACAAATATTACAACGATCAGAAACACGTTTAATATACAGCTTCTAATATTTTATGCAGAAAAATATATTTGATATGTAATTACAATCGTTAAAAAGTATCTGTTAATTGGTAACATCTTAAATAATGCAGAAAACTCAGGAATGTCCCTTTAAACTTATATGTTGGTAACTGGTATCTAACACGAAGAAACCCGACGCCCCTATTTAATTTATTTATTTATTTATTATTATTATTATTATTATTATACTATTTGTTTTTTCTTGACCATCCCCTTTTTGACAAATGCCAACCCATGCAAAGGGAGAAAACATGGGTTGTTACAGTAATTATATTCAAGGTAGAAGAAATATGCACGCACGCATGCACGCACACACAAACACACGCGAGCGCACGCATTGGAATGGGAATGGGAAATTGTTTAACGTGCACATTCAGAGCAAGATGTTATAGCGCACGCCTGTCCTGGACACAAGTACCTGCCTCAGCCGGTTCTTCCGTCCAGGACAAGAAAGGGTTGGGGTGGGTGAAGGAGGTACCGCTTGCACTAGCAGGTGCACGGGAGCACCAGCAGTCCAACCGTAGCCGGTAACAGGCGGGAGGCGCACGCATTTTGACTGTGTACATGTTTATAATTATTTATAACAACATGTCAGTGGTCTGTAAAAAGAAGTAGGATATACAATAGGCATACACATATGAAGGTGTTTTACTTTACACTAATTCCACGTGACATGCTTGGACTGATTAAATAAATGGATAAACAAAAGTAATATTACAATTAGGTATCTAATAGGGAATGCTAACGAATTGATTAAAGCAGGTTTTACTGTAGTGAGTGTGTTTTTCAATCAGGTATCTTTGTTTAACTTCGTTTTGGATATGAGTAATGTTTAACTGTAAACAATAATAATAAATAAATAATGTTATTTGTTTTAGTATTATCTTTACATCAAACTATAACAAGTTCAAGGGATAAAATTTAGGTTAAATGTATTAATATAATATTTTAATAACCAATTCAGACAATTATAGTTTCTTCAAACGATGTTCTGCTACCGTTAATTTCTGCTACCATAAAATCAGCATCACCAGCGTATTGTGAAAGAAGATATTATTTTCTGTTTATTGAAATGTCTTTAATTTTCTTATTTCTGCGAATAAGCTCTGCAAGAATTTCTACACAGAGGAGGAATATATACGGAGATAGTGAGTCTCCTTGCCTGCATCCCTGTAAATGTCGAAGGATGATGATACATTTCTGTTGACTATAACACTGAATTTAAGATTTTTATACAACACGGAAATCCTTCGTTAAATATCTTTTCTAAAGCCAAAGAAATCAAGAGTTTCATGTAAAAATTACCAAGTAATCATATCAAATGCCTTTTCAAAATCTACTCTTAGAACCTTTCCTGGAATAATTTGGGATTCAGTATAATACAAAAATCATACAGGATCCTTAGATTGTTACCAATATATCTATTTGACCTGAAGCCAGTTTGATCTTCACTTGGAGAATATGGAGTACCTCTTTTACTCTTTCTGAAATACAGGCTGATTCTAATTTATAAACCATATTTAAGACTGAAATTTGGCGCCAGTTAGTTAGAAAACGTTTGGGTGTATCGCCTTTGGGTATGCAGGTAATTTTTCCAAGTTTCTGTGTTATAAAGAAGCTCATTATTGTTGTGCTGGCGTAGGACAAAGTGTGTGGAGACGCGACTCGGCTGTCGCGCTAATGTTTAGTGGTCGTATCATGCACGCTCGACTTGGGAATAATCAAACTAAAAGTCTGTGGCATCAGATTTAGGAACAAATACGTATTTCAGACACAGTAGCTGGCTACCATTTGGTTGTCGACGTTTGCCGAAATATTACACACAGTCATCTCTAGCGCTATTCTCACGTAAACTAATTAAAATTAGCTCCACTATTACCTGTGGATCTAACAGCAGCCCGTTGGAGCTCATGTCCAGTCGACCAATGAAAACCTTACTTGCAAAATCATGCCAGTGATTTGAAAAGAATTTGAAAACATTCGGAATTATGCCGAGGGTATACGAAATGATTCGGGTGAATTACGAAATATGCCGGAAACTAATTGTAATATAAAATTTTATATAAAATTCGTTTCAAGACGAAAAACCCCCAACAAACCCGTGATGGTATAGCCATAAAATCTGTTTATACTAATATACAATCCAGAGTTTATTACTGCACTTTTCCCCCTGTTTTTTTTAATGTTGAACTAGACTAACATAAATAGTCTCGCCCGATATTTTTAGAATTTGTATGCTCCCGAATAACGCTATAAAAGGCGAAGTGTAATTGGTCGATATTTAAATTGTTATTAATAGATGAAATGTCACCTGGACATGGGAGTCCACGTGGCAAGGTACGTGTCATACGTCTCGACGCCGGTGTGAGTTATATATTAACCGTGGCATACGTGGGCAAGTGCGCGTCCACTCTGACCTATTGAGAGGGGCAACGACCTTGACCCTAGCTTTGACCTATGGTGCCAGGTTATTTTAAACCCGAAATAGTTTTCAGCCCAGATCTATCTATCCTAGGTTATTTTAAACCGGAAATAGTCTTCAGACCAGATCTATCTATCCTAGGTTATTTTAAACCGGAAATAGTCATCAGGCCAGATCTATCTATCCTAGATTATTTTAAACCCGAAATAGTCTTCAGACCAGATCTATCTATCCTAGGTTATTTTAAACCTGAAATAGTCATCAGGCCAGATCTATCTATCCTAGGTTATTTTATACCTGAAATAGTCTTCAGACCAGATCTATCTGTCCTAGGTTATTTTAAACCGGAAATAGTCTTCAGCTCAGATCTAACTATATTAAGGAAAGTAAATGTTTGATTTGTTTTACGACACCTCAGCACATTTTAAACTACGGCTGTTTCGCGTATAACATAGATAGAAAAGGGCTGATATAGTAGTCAACGTAGATCTAACTGTATAAAGGAAACTAAATGTTTGACTTTTTTACGACACCTCGGCACATTTTAAACCACGGCTGTTTCGCGTGTAACATAGAGAGAGAGAGAGGGGAAATGGTGAAACTAGACTGGTCTACAGCTACATAGGTTTGTCAAAACCTATAAAGCAACAATTAATCTTTTATACACACACTTTTTGATGAGCAAGACGGTACATACCACGGTACGTGGTGTACCAGTCGTGAAGCACTGGTTGGGACAGAATTATATCAGTTTGGCTTGACGTTAAAAAAAGAAAAAGTGCTTTGAAAACAAAGAACAAAAGATGTTCTATATTTATTTGCAGTATGTAAACACACTGGTCACAATAGCCTGTATACAAATAAAAGAGCAAAAGTATGACCTCGCCTTCGACTTCAAAGATAGACACAGTGGCGTAGCGTAGGTTTCCAGAGCCCGAGGCATGGCAAGTATTGCACCCCATAACCAGTGGATGATTAGCATTCTCCCAGTCCCTTCAACCAGTCCAGAATTTTGCGCCCAAAGCAACCGCCCCGCTGACCCCGCCGCGCTACGCCAGTGAATATAAAAAACACACAATAAGAATAGATTACCTATGGATACCTGAGGCTGCTCTAAACAAAGCTTCAACACATCTCAGCTGATATTGGCACTGATTTAATATCTAGGTTATTTTACTTTTCTCACCGGCATCGGTGGCGTCGTGGTTAGGCCATCGGTCTACAGGCTGGTAGGTACTGGGTTCGGATCCCAGTCGAGGCATGGGATTTTTAATCCAGATATCGACTCCAAACCCTCCGACCAGTGATCCATAACTGGTTCAACAAAGGCCATGGTTTGTGCTATCCTGCCTGTGGGAAGCGCAAATAAAAGATCCTTTGCTGCTAATCGGAAAGAGTAGCCCATAAAGTGGCGACAGCGGGTTTCCTCTCAAAATCTGTGTGGTCCTTAACCATATGTCTGACGCCATATAACCGTACATAAAATGTGTTGAGTGCGTCGTTAAATAAAGCATCTTTCTTTCTGTACTTTTCTCTTAACCACTGTTTAAGCTGGATATGATTTTAACAACAGAACTCAACTGATATTTGCACTGATTTAATATCTAGTTTGGTACTTTTTCTCTTAACCACTGTTTAAGCTGGATACAATTTTAACAACAGATCTCAGCTGATATTTGTACGGATATGATTTTAACAACCACTGAAGCTGGATACAATCAACAGATCTCAGCACTGATTTAATATCTAGTTTGGTACTTTTTCTCTTAACCACTGTTTAAGCTGGATACAATTTTAACAACAGATCTCAGCTGATATTTGTACGGATTTAATATCTAGTTTTGTACTTTTTCTCTTAACCACTGGTTAAGCTGGATACAATTTTAACAACAGATCTCAGCTGATATTTGTACGGATTTAATATCTAGTTTTGTACTTTTTCTCTTAACCACTGGTTAAGCTGGATACAATTTTAACAACAGATCCGTGATCCTTAAATTCCAATTCAGTCAACAAAGGCGATTTATTAGCATAAACCGGCAACACACCTTTAACTGAGTGTTTTTATTGTACCGGGTAGAAACAGTTCTCCTAAATATTCCAGTCCAGACATTATTGGACTGTAGCCGTCCTGTTGCCATGGATGCAGCAACCATGGAAACCACCTGAAAGGTGTCACGAAGAAGTGTTCGAGGTCGTGGTATGTGAACGAGTAACACGACGCCAACATTCCGTCCACAACAAGTGTCCCTGCGTCTGTCAGTGGGACGTACAGACCTGTGAGAAAAACACAACACAACTTAAAGGGACATACCCTAGTTTTTAAACACTAAGGCATATGTTTTACTATTAGAGCCGTTTTTTATAACTAAAATCATACTTTATTTAGATTTTATTGTTTAGATTATCCATTTCCGTACATTCGAAGTGTTTTCGGTCATCCTGGTGTTTTTAATATCACAAACTGCATTTCTCGTATTTTTAAACAAAACGCACGTGCGTCTGAGAAGTAACAGTTATGGAGTCGAGTTATAGTCTATTTTAGAAGGTATTTCACCATTACAAAGTCACAGACTTATGTTTCACTCAATTGTAACTTTATCCAAATGTGTTACAAGTTTGTAGATTATCTAAACATAGTGTGCATTTTCATGGGCTGAAACTAGGGTCTGTCCGTTTAACTAAACTTAGTGTGCATTTTCATGGGCTGAAACTAGGGTCTGTCTCTTTAACACACCTGTGACAAACACCACTAAAACCACCTCCCCAACCTTCATCTATGACACTGCAAAAAACCAAATACTCCCACCACATCCCCTCAAACAAACAGAAAAACAACAACAACTACAACAAACACTGAAACAAAATAAACAACAACAACAAAACATAGATGATTCCGTTACTTTTAAGAAAGCTTAATTTTACCAGCAGGTTGTTTCAAATTATTTGTTTTTTTAGCAGATACTTAATTAACATATATACAGCAGCATATAAATGGGATTTCAACTAATTTTCTTTAAACAACAACAAAAAAACAAAAAAACAATAATAATAATTTGGAAATATCAATTTCAATGAACATTCAAGTTTGTGAACGATTTACTAATACAAAATTTATGTGTTGTTTAAAAACGTATCTAAAGAACGAAAGCCAGATGGTATATATTTTTAAATACACACGTTTTTAAATAAACGGGTTGTAATATAAATGGTATCTAACGGACATGAATGTAGTATTCTATTTCTTGCAAATCTTAACAAAAACAGGTTTGAAATAAATTCAAACGTCTTTTGCAACTAAAACTTATTTAAGGTCCTAAAGCTCATAGCTAACTTATAGTTGTGTAGCTTAGTGAAAGTAAAGTATCTATACCTAGCGGATACAAGCACCACATTGTGTATGATGTTCCTTGTAGGTCTAGCAATTAATTGTAGTCTAGGAGTTCTCTCAAGAATTTTCAGATATTAAACAAACAATCCCACTAAAATCCAACAAACCCTACGTTTAGGATTAAATACTATTATTTCGTTCTTGAGTTATCGAAGTCGTGATAAGGTAAGCTTTATTGCAAAATATATTTTGTGGGGAGTGAGTGTATTGTTTGGCATTGTGATACTATCAGTACTTAAATAGTGGATAATAAATGAGTTTCCAAGTTATTATCTAATTTATGTCCAGTGAAATAATTTTCAGTTGTCACGAGTTTTATCGAGGAACGTACATTGGATAATAACTGGTACCGAGTTTGTTACTCTATTAATTACCTGAGCTATTTTATCTCTAAAAGCTTTTATTGTCGACACACATGCACGTACATGTACAGAAATTATATAAATAGAGGTTATTACCAGAGTGTTTTTCGGTATCGTCAGTATCATATATTAGGAATAAACATTGTATTATGCGAGCCTCAATAAGTCAGATGGAATAATGTTTTCCATCCATGTTATGCTAGTGAAGAAGGAATGTTTTAAACTAAAATTAAAAAGGTATAATGTTTGAAATGAACATGCAAGAATTATTGGCATGGTAATGTATATTTGCACATGGAACGAGATGAACGGTTCAGAGTGGCCTAGCTGCACGGGCACGAGTATCCTCGGCAGTAACATATAATAAACCACTAGAAAGGTCGGAAATCCTCAGGAAACGGGCCTAAAGATTCTGACCCACTGGGTCAAATTCCAACTTGATAAACTGCATGTCAATTGTATTGAAACAAACCCTTCTCTGTGATACAGTGCATGTCAGATATTGAAACAGACCCTTCTCTGTGATACAGTGCATGTCAGATATTGAAACAGACCCTTCTCTGTGATACAGTGCATGTCAATGATATTGAAACAGACCCTTCTCTGTGATACAGTGCATGTCAATTGTATTGAAGCAAACCCTTCTCTGTGATACAGTGCATGTCAGTTGTATTGAAGCAGACCCTTCTCTGTGATACAGTGCATGTCAATGATATTGAAACAGACTCTTCTCTGTGATACAGTGCATGTCAATGATATTGAAACAGACTCTTCTCTGTGATACAGTGCATGTCAATGATATTGAAACAGACCCTTCTCTGTGATACAGTGCATGTCAATGATATTGAAACAGACCCTTCTCTGTAATACAGTGCATGTCAATTGTATTGAAACAAACCCTTCTCTGTGATACAGTGCATGTCAATGATATTGAAACAGACACTTTTCTGTGATACAGTGCATGTCAATGACATTGAAACAGACCCGTCTCTGTGATACAGTGGAGGTCAGTGATATTGAAGCAGACCCTTCTCGTTTATACAGTGCATGTCAGTGATATTCACTGATAGTGTGAACTCAGTGGACTTCTGTGGTCAAATAAAATAATTAAATCCTATATTTTTTTAGCTTTTGAAATGGGGTAGAGTTGACATACACCAGATGAATAGGTAAGACTTAGACTACTGTTGTAAGTTTGTTCTCATCTCATTAACGACATACGTGGTGTCCCAGCCTGAAAATATATAGAACACTGGCAGTGTTACAAGTGGCCTTCAGACGTTGGCACTGATACTATAAAATTCGTCTCCATGACAAAACTATACAGATGTTGGCTTAATGTTGAGCCAACCATGGACTGTTCCAAGAAGGGTAAGATATACTGTGTCTTGTCTCTGCCCATGCCCCACAGAAGTGTTTGTGTGATTAAGTTTTCTTCTACTAATATACGGTTATGAATGTCAAAAGTGTCCAGACATGGGGAATCATCAGACAGTTAACATGTCCTGCAATTTCTCTTGTGTTCAGATGCACTGCTCATGGATGTAGAAATCTATGTTGATCTGTGTTAACATGTCCTGCAATTTCTCCTGTGTTCAGATGCACTGCTCATGGATCTAGAAATCTATGTTGATCTGTGTTAACATGTCCTGCAATGTCTCCTGTGTTCAGATGCACTGCTCATGGATCTAGAAATCTATGTTGATCTGTGTTAACATGTCCTGCAATGTCTCCTGTGTTCAGATGCACTGGAAATATGTGTCGATCTCTGTATCATCTAGACTACAGCCACCTTTAACAGTGAGAGTGTATAACATTGCAGTGATCGTCCTCCAGACGAACCTTTCATAATCCTCTCTATTTCTTTAATTGCTTTTACTCTTGTTTCTATCTGGAGATCTTTAGCTATGGGAGCATACATAATTTGAAAGCAATGATTTCTGCACCACCCGGACTTTTTATTACCCATATTGTTAAAAATATCTTGGTACATATCAACGTAATACGTGCCACTAGAATGCCAGGTGGGATCTAACACTTCGTGACGTCATCGATTGGTGCATTACAACCTTATAGGAATGTCAGCCAAACGAGTTGAATGATACAATTAATATCGATTATGGGTAATAAATAGTATATTAAACTCTCTACCATTTAGTATTATCTTTATGCTATTGAAACTGACCTTTCTTTGTGATACAACTGAAACTCAATTCATTCGGAACAGAAACATGATACGAAATGCAAGCTCGTTTAGTATGCCATAACTACCTGCTTTTGAATCTGTCGACAAGAGACCGGCCTCGGTGGCGTCGTGGTTAGGCCATCGGTCTACAGGCTGGTAGGTACTGGGTTCGGATCCCAGTCGAGGCATGGGATTTTTAATCCAGATACCGACTCCAAACCCTAAGTGAGAGTCCGCAAGGCTCAATGGGTAGGTGTAAACCACTTGCACCGACCAGTGATCCATAAATGGTTCAACAAAGGCCATGGTTTGTGCTATCCTGCCTGTGGGAAGCGCAAATAAAAGATCCCTTGCTCCCTGTAGTAAAAGAGTAGCATATGTGTCGACAGCGGGTTTCCTCTAAAAATACCGTGTCAGAATGACCATATGTTTGACGTCCAACAGCCGATGATAAGATAAAAAATCAATGTGCTCTAGTGGCGTCGTTAAATAAAACAAACAAACTTTTTACTATCAACTAGAACAATAGAAAAGGTTTATGTGCACATGAAAAAGATCCAATGAAATATTTCTGAAATACTTCCACATGAAGTTCTGATAGCCAGACTTGACACACTGTCCATTACTTTTCTACAAAGGACAGCTGTAGTCTTAACCTCGATATATGGTTCCAACTCCGTCTGTAGGAGGACTGCCCCTTTTTACAGCTACCGTATGTAAACACGTGGACGTCTGAACGCGATCACCGGTGTCTACAGAACAATATTTGAATCAAGGAACGATGTGTCCTTTACAGAACTATTGATGAAAATATTATGATGGTAAAGTACCTTGTGTAGTGTATGTATATATTCATATATACTGTTATTACCTTCCTTGACACCAATGGAGACTTGAACTACTCGCTCTGGGCAAAGACCATGTGGGCATCCTTTTGTCGAGAAGATGTAATCACCTGGTTTCACAGTCATCGCAAAACTGATTAAAAGAAAATAAAGTCAACAAAGTTTTAGCTTAGACATCTCGACTGAGCTAAATTCCGCCTTTATTTTGTAAGACATTATAAGTCGTGTCATTCTAGTGGCAGGAAGGCTTTGGAAAATGTCAACAGGAAATCCGTAACAGTAATTGTTTTAAGCAGTGTAATATGCTATTCAGTCATTTGTCAATAGGCGTTAGTCATTCTATACCCAGAATCTATTTCTGTCTAGGATTACTGTCGAAACAATCTTAGCAAACTATTTTATTATCCGCATGGTTCGACATAACCGAGTCAATAAAAACACATACGAAGCACCCCCCTAATAGCAAGTGTAATGACGTGACTTTTGGGAAGTGACGTCATAACATGATGTTGCTTCCACAGCCCTAGCTTAGACTGTGCATGTGAAATACGACGTAATTTCGTCGTTTCCAAGTTGTGGTTGAAATATTTTGAGACAGTCCTTGTTATACATAAAATAAATAACTATAATGATAAGGATAATAAAGAAATTATTACACTGGCGTGTGAGTCGTACTGATTTTACAAAACTTGTGTCAGGATTTATGTATTACTCTCGTTCTTGCTCGGGTAATAAATACAATAATCCTGACACTCGTTTCATAAAATCAGTGAGACACACATGCTCGTATAATAATCTCTATTTTTCCTATAACTTACCCATGATATGATATCCATGTCATAAACCCATGTGATACTTTTAGTGTATTAACCCAGTTAATTTGCAAGGTCTCTGGGTAATGTTTTGCTGTGGATGGGTCATTTGCTTACAACTTACAAGTCAACAAGACCTGTGTACCTGAGCGCAACGTTTTCAAAGATTTAATTAAAATGCCTGACGTCAAACTAATTTGCGCTAATAGTGATGACGTCATATTATTGATGGCGGCGACTTTAGTACTATGACTGACCGAAAATTCAATTAAAAAGTTATTTTAGAAATGTTATAGGATAAATAGAATTAGCTACTCATGTTTTTTAATATGTAAAATATCAACCTCGTCTAGTTAATTGGTATTTGTCTCGGTAGATCCTCGACAAATACCGATTAACATAGACTCGGTTGATATTTTCCATTTTAAAAGACACTCGTGACGAATCCTCTGTATATTACCCCAGAGTCTGTGCCATAGAAAGCAATGCAAAATGTACCAACAACCTCACAATATGTATAACGTTGTAAAGATTTGAGACGTAAACAAGACAAATACCCAGATTCCATGTTAGTAGACTGGTTGTCACGTGACACAAAGATGATGTGGTTGCCAGTCATCGTCACGTGATTGCCTTGTTCTGTTGTCAATGTCCAGTATGTGCCATTGTTGTTGGGCTGACGTTTCAAGAAAGTCCTTACTTCAGAATAGACACGCTGACCGTCTTGAACTATACGAAAATAATACTGAGAAAAAGAGACACATTTTAGCAATCCATACACACCACACGATATACATGGAGCCTGAAGTGACGTGTTAGGTATTATGTAACTAGCTGTTCACTAGAGGGATGACATATTTTAGCAATCCATACACACCACACGATATACATGGAGCCTGAAGTGACGTGTTAGGTATTATGTAACTAGCTGTTCACTAGAGGGATGACATATTTTAGCAATCCATACACACCACACGATATACATGGAGCCTGAAGTGACGTGTTAGGTATTATGTAACTAGCTGTTCACTAGAGAGATGACATATTTTAGCAATCCATACACACAACACGATATACATGGAGCCTGAAGTGACGTGTTAGGTATTATGTAACTAGCTGTTCACTAGAGAGATGACATATTTTAGCAATCCATACACACAACACGATATACATGGAGCCTGAAGTGACGTGTTAGGTATTATGTATCTGCCTGCTTTAGCAATCGATATACACGATATCCCTATAGCCTGGAGTGACGTGTTTAGTATTGTGTAACTACCTGCTTTAGAAATCCATACACACCACACGATATACCTGTAGCCTGGAGTGACGTGTTAAGTATTATGTATCTACCTGCTTTAGAAATCCATACACACCACACGATATACGTATAGCCTGGTGTGACGTGTTTAGTATTATGTATCTACCTGCTTTAGAAATCCATACACACCACACGATATACCTGTAGCCTGGAGTGACGTGTTTAGTATTATGTATCTACCTGCTTTAGAAATCCATACACACCACACGATATACGTATAGCCTGGAGTGACGTGTTAAGTATTATGTATCTACCTGCTTTAGCAATCTATACACACCACACGATATACCTGTAGCCTGGTGTGACATGTTAAGTATTATGTATCTACCTGCTTTAGCAATCCATACACACAACACGATATACCTGTAGCCTGGAGTGACGAGTTAAGTATTATGTATCTACCTTCTTTAGCAATCCATACACACTACACGATATACGTATAGCCTGGTGTGACGTGTTAGGTATTATGTATCTGCCTGCTTTAGCAATCGATACACACGATATCCCTATAGCCTGGAGTGACGTGTTTAGTATTGTGTAACTACCTGCTTTAGAAATCCATACACACCACACGATATACCTGTAGCCTGGAGTGACGCGTTAAGTATTATGTATCTACCTGCTTTAGAAATCCATACACACCACACGATATACGTATAGCCTGGTGTGACGTGTTAGGTATTATGTATCTGCCTGCTTTAGCAATCGATACACACGATATCCCTATAGCCTGGAGTGACGTGTTTAGTATTGTGTAACTACCTGCTTTAGAAATCCATACACACCACACGATATACCTGTAGCCTGGAGTGACGTGTTAAGTATTATGTTTCTACCTGCTTTAGCAATCCATACACACTACACGATATACGTATAGCCTGGAGTGACGTGTTAGGTATTATGTATCTGCCTGCTTTAGCAATCGATACACACGATATCCCTATAGCCTGGAGTGACGTGTTTAGTATTGTGTAACTACCTGCTTTAGAAATCCATACACACAACACGATATACCTGTAGCCTGGAGTGACGTGTTAAGTATTATGTATCTACCTGCTTTAGAAATCCATACACACCACACGATATACCTATAGCCTGGTGTGACGTGTTTAGTATTATGTATCTACCTGCTTTAGAAATCCATACACACCACACGATATACATGTAGCCTGGAGTGACGTGTTTAGTATTATGTATCTACCTGCTTTAGAAATCCATACACACCACACGATATACGTATAGCCTGGAGTGACGTGTTAAGTATTATGTATCTACCTGCTTTAGCAATCTATACACACCACACGATATACCTGTAGCCTGGTGTGACGTGTTAAGTATTATGTATCTACCTGCTTTAGCAATCCATACACACAACACGATATACCTGTAGCCTGGAGTGACGTGTTAAGTATTATGTATCTACCTTCTTTAGCAATCCATACACACTACACGATATACGTATAGCCTGGTGTGACGTGTTTAGTATTATGTATCTACCTGCTTTAGAAATCCATACACACCACACGATATACCTGTAGCCTGGAGTGACGTGTTTAGTATTATGTATCTACCTGCTTTAGAAATCCATACACACCACACGATATACGTACAGCCTGGAGTGACGTGTTAAGTATTATGTATCTACCTGCTTTAGCAATCCATACACACAACACGATATACCTGTAGCCTGGAGTGACGTGTTAAGTATTATGTATCTACCTTCTTTAGCAATCCATACACACCACACGATATACCTGTAGCCTGGAGTGACGTGTTAAGTATTATGTATCTACCTGCTTTAGAAATCCATACACACCACACGATATACCTTTAGCCTGGAGTGACGTGTTAAGTATTATGTATCTACCTGCTTTAGCAATCCATACACACCACACGATATACCTGTAGCCTGTATTGACGTGTTAAGTATTATGTATCTACCTGCTTTAGCAATCCATACACACTACACGATATACCTGTAGCCTGGAGTGACGTGTTAAGTATTATATATCTACCTGCTTTAGAAATCCATACACACGATATATCTGTAGCCTGGAGTGACGTGTTTAGTATTGTGTATCTACCTGCTTTAGAAATCCATACACATCACACGATATACCTGTAGCCTGGAGTGATGTGTTAACTATTATGTATGTACCTGCTTTAGCAATCCATACACACCACACGATATACCTGTAGCCTGGAGTGACGGGTTAAGTAGTATGTATCTACCTGCTTTAGCAATCCATACACACCACACGATATACCTGTAGCCTGGAGTGACGTGTTAAGTATTATGTATCTACCTGCTTTAGCAATCCATACACACCACACGATATACCTGTAGCCTGGAGTGACGTGTTTAGTATTATGTATCTACCTGCTTTAGCAATCCATACACACCACACGATATACCTGTAGCCTGGAGTGACGTGTTAAGTATGATGTATCTACCTGCTTTAGCAATCCACACACACCACACGATATACCTTTAGCCTGGGGTGACGTGTTAAGTATTATGTATCTACCTGCTTTAGCAATCCACACACACCACACGATATACCTGTAGCCTGGAGTGACGTGTTAAGTATTATGTATCTACCTGCTTTAGCAATCCATACACACCACACGATATACCTGTAGCCTGGTGTGACGTGTTAAGTATTATGTATCTACCTGCTTTAGCAATCCATACACACCACACGATATACCTGTAGCCTGGTGTGACGTGTTAAGTATTATGTATCTACCTGCTTTAGCAATCCATACACACCACACGATATACCTGTAGCCTGGTGTGACGTGTTAAGTATTATGTATCTACCTGCTTTAGCAATCCATACACACTACACGATATACCTGTAGCCTGGTGTGACGTGTGTTATTGTGTATCTACCGGCTCACCTGAGGGATGACATATTAGAACCCTGATTCATACCGTAATATTCAACTTACCTGTTATAATCAGGTTTCCTAGGCTAAGATTCAACTTACATGTTATAACCAGGATTCCAATGCTAAGATTCGACTTACCTGTTAGAACCATGTTTCCTAGGCTAAGATTCAACTTACCTGTTATAACCATGTTTAAGATTCAACTTACCTATTAGAACCATGTTTCCTAGGCTACGATTCAACTTACCTGTTAGAACCAGGTTTCCTAGGCTAAGATTCAACTTACATGTTATAACCAGGTTTCCTAGGCTAAGATTCAACTTACATGTTATAACCAGGATTCCAATGCTAAGATTCGACTTACCTGTTAGAACCATGTTTCCTAGGCTAAGATACAACTTACCTGTTATAACCATGTTTAAGATTCAACTTACTTGTTAGAACCATGTTTCCTAGGCTATGATTCAACTTACCTGTTAGAACCATGTTTCCTAGGCTACGATTCAACTTACCTGTTAGAACCATGTTTTCTAGGCTAAGATTCAACTTACCTGTTAGAACCAGGATTCCTAGGCTAAGATTCAACTTACCTGTTAGAACCAGGTCTCCTAGGCTAAGATTCGACTTACCTGTTAGAACCATATTTCCTAGGCTACGATTCAACTTACCTGTTAGAACCATGTTTCCTAGGCTAAGATTCGACTTACCTGTTATAACCATGTTTCTTAGGCTAAGATTCGACTTACCTGTACGAACCATGTTTCTTAGGCTACGATTAAACTTACCTGTTAGAACCAGGATTCCAAGGCTACGATTAAACTTACCTGTTAGAACCATGTTTCCTAGGCTAAGATTCAACTTACCTGTTAGAACCATGTTTCCTAGGCTAAGATTCAACTTACCTGTTATAACCATGTTTCCTAGGCTACGATTCAACTTACCTGTTAGAACCATGTTTCCTAGGCTAAAATTCAACTTACATATTAGAACCATGTCTCCTAGGCTACGATTCAACTTACCTGTTAGAACCCTGTGTCCAGCTTTAAGATCCTCCATTTTAATCATCTTGCCGTCGTCAAGTACGAGCTGAGCATCACCATGGAAACACCCAGCCTCATCATCAGACGATTTGGTTTTAACAGGACAACGCAAACAACACTTTCCTCCGTCAAACAAACCACGGCAACCACAGGCGCACTGTACGTTGTAGGTTTCCGGGAACCAAGGCGCTATTTGGCACAGGCATATAGTTCTCTGCAGGCAGAGTCCACAGTTGTTAGCATTTCATTCTACCCGAGAGAGTCGAACCGACCACCATGGCTGTTCCATGTCGGATGATGTGCTGCATCATATTCCGGTGGATGTGAACTTTGAAATGTGTCCGGGGGTCACCAGAGGTCACTAAAGGTCATTTCCTTCATAAATATTATCTACATAGTCATGCCTTTCATGTTGGTCTACTTATAAACAGAAACAACACAAATAACTAGATAAACCATTGCTTTAAAATTTCGATTTGTCTTCAATAGGACATCTCAACTTTAAGGAAGGTAATGTTTTATTTAACGACGCACTCAACACATTTTATTTACAGTTATATGGCGTCAGACATATGGTTAAGGACCACACAGATATCAAGTGAGGAAACCCGCTGTCTCCATTTCATGGGCTACTTTTTTTCGCTTAGAAGCAAGGGATATTTTATATGCACCATCCCACAGACAGAATAGTACCAGGGCCGTTGCTAGGATTTTTTGTTGGGGGGGGGTGGCGGGGTGGGGGGGGGGGGTGGGGGATGCGGGGGGATGGGTGGGGGTGCGGGTGGGGGATGGTAGTGGGTAGGGTTGGGGGCAACTGAGTCTAAAACTCCTTAAACGGTTAAGAAGAGAATTTTCTTTTAAGTTTTTATAATGCTTTCCGAATTTTTTTCTGCTAGCTACGGCCCTGAGTACATACCACAGCCTTTGTTACACCCGTTGTGGAGCACTAGCTGCAACGAGAAATAGCCCACGAGAATCCATGTGGATTCAAATGGAAGCAGTCCACGAGAATCCTCCGATTCTAAAAATTTTCAGAGGGAAGAACTTTATCAACAGTGTTAAGTCGACGAAAGTCACTTTTCGCACCCTTGTTTTGGCTTCGTACACAATAAATATAATATATCTTACCGTAATTTCACTTGAAATCCATATTTCGTAAACAGGTGCATTAGAATTCTATGCAATATGCTAGGCCTACTAACTGTATATGGGATTTGTTTTCAGAGGGAAGAACTTTATCAACAGTGTTAAGTCGACGAAAGTCACTTTTCGCACCCTTGTTTTGGCTTCGTACACAATAAATATAATATATCTTACCGTAATTTCACTTGAAATCCATATTTCGTAAACAGGTGCATTAGAATTCTGTGCAATATGCTAGGCCTACTAACTGTATATGGATTAGTATACTATTTACTGGAAAGAATAACCAATGTGTCAGTAGGCTTAACAGTGTATGCAATTTCAAAGCAAAAAATTAAATAAAAACCCCAAAAAACAAACAAACAACGAACAACATTTTTTTTTTTACTAACAGCTTTTTTAGTTGTCGGTTCCATTTTGTCTTTACGGTCAGTTTTTTTTAGGTGTCTTGCCAGCCCCAAGTTCAGCTAGCAAACGTTTCGCTAACGTTCGCAAACTAATTGACTGGTTCCCAACGTGGCCACATGTTTTACTGTGATGCGCATAAACCAATTTAGCGGACGTTTTTCCGCTCGATCTGCCTGAACGCAGCCCAGGTTACTTTTTGAAGATTGCTTATTCATAAACAGCGCATGGGATACTTTTGCCGATGTATTTTGCGCATTGGTTCAATGTTTGTATAGATATTACTGAAGTACATTTCTGCTGCCAACAAAAAGATTTATTGATTAAAAAGAGCAGGTAATTCAAAGTTAAGAACACAATATCAGCGAACTAACAGAAATGTTTGGCACACTAAATTACTGTCTATTATTATTATGTAAGAACTGAACAAACATGTTCTTTTCGGTTTTCTTCGGTGGCAATTTGGTTCATAGAAATGGGCCAACCACAGCCTGGCTCCAGGTCAGACTAGTCTCGATAAACTAGTATGTTTGGAACATGTACGGATTCAAATGTATGCTATGCTTTTGAAGCCAGTTTAAACTGAACCTTGATAACCAGACTATTCAAATATTTATACACATTATACAATGGAATTAGTGTTTACTATATCTACAAGGACGTGGTCCTTGGTGCACCTGTGGAGAGGTTGTTCAATACGGAGAAGAAGGAGACTATTATTATTATTATTATTATTTGGATTGTAGACTTTCGTTAAATTGTGATTTCGTTTCCGATTTCCGTTTCCGAATTCAGAAAACAGAAAATTAAATAAAGAATAGGAGTTTCCGGTTTGAGTGAAAACGAGCATGGTCTGTTGTTGCTTTTTGGGTTGGTTTATCGTGGACACAATAGCAGGAACAATATGGTGAATTTGTTGGAAGTCGTCGAAACATTATTATTAATTCTGTAACGTTTTATTCACAGATTATTCAATTTAATAAAAATGTGGAAATATTTTACGCGAATCCAAATAGATTCCGATGTTTTATTTCGCGCGAATCAGATTAGCGCCAGGATTCACGCAAATTTTTAGCCCTGGACGGGGATCGATCCCAGACCTCTCAACTTTAACGTCACTTTTCTCAGTTCAGCTGATTGTTTTCAATCATACATATATGCCACATCACAGTGTTTGGGAATACAGCCCAGAGGTTGGTAAACTTCATCTAAGGCTAAATACTGTCCCGAGCCTGGCAGCAGACGAGTACTATGAATGAGTTTAAAAGAACTTCATATCCAAAGTATTATTTTTTTTAATATGGCGACCATCTATAAAATGGCAGCTATTTTTAAATTCCAGAAGTTAGTATATATTCATTATTGTTTAACATGTTAAAACAAATATGTATCCTAAATTTTGTTATTACAACAAACCCGTAATGTCTCTCCATTTAGATACAAATAAAGTATGATCCCAGTTTGTTGTGTGTTTGCACTGACTTCAACATTTTCAAAATGTGTGTAAGATTCTTCACAATGTTGTAAACTTGTTTCTGTTTTTACTTAAATTTATTATCCACATGGTTCAACATAACCGAGTTGATAAAACCATACGAAGCACACGTGTAATAACAGATGTGATGACGTAATTTGTTGAAGCGACATCATAACTTGAGGTTGCTTCCCCAGTTCTAGCTCAGCCTGTGCTTGTGAAATATGACGTCAGTTCGTTGTCTCCTTCTAATTGTGATTGAAACATTTTCAGAGAGTATTGTTAATTATTTATAATTTATATTTAAAAAATAATAACAATAATACGATGGACAATAAAGAAATAATTACACTTGTCAGGATTCATATCTTACCATCGCTTTCGCTCGGGCAATACAAAAATCCTGACACTCGTTTCGTAAAATCAGTACGACACACAAGCTGGTATAATAAATAAAGATTATTACATACCTATTCAATCTTACTATAGTGGTAAAGACATTTTGAAACCGTGTGATAAATTTATTTTGTATCACACATATGTCCGATCTGGACCGGAACTTTTAAATGTGGAATTCCCATTTTAGTTTCACTGGTGTTAACGCCTTTTTCTTACTGACGTCATATATGATTTACAAATTACGTCACGTCGTATTTGAAACATTACACAAGGCTGTCGTAAAGTATGATTCTTAACGTTAAGTAAATCCATGAAAGGAGTTTTGATCATAGATTTAACAAAATATTCTTATGATGTTTAATTAAAAACCGTTTTTGTAAATCATAAAAGTAGGTATGTAATATATACAGAAGTTCACATACGTTGTTTTCGCTTCCTATTTATTGCATTCGTTATTTCCGAAAGAACATACCACTCGACCGCTACGCGGTCTTGTTGTATATATTCTTGCGCAAAATAAACTCGTGTAATAAATAGGAAGCAAAAACAACGTATGTCAAGTTCTGTATATTTACTATACGAGCTTGTATGTAGTACTGATTTTACCAAACGAGTGTCAGGATTTTTGTATTGCCCGAGCGAGAGCGAGGGTAATACATGAATCCTGACACTCATTTCGTAAAATCAGATTCAGTACGACACTCGCGTTTGTAATAATTTCTTTATTATCCATATTATTATTATTGTTGTTTTCTTTATGAATAACAAGACCCAACTCAAAATGTTTCAGCTACAACTAGGAGGAGACGACGAAATGGCGTCTTATTTCAAATGCACAGTATGAGCTAGGACTGAAGTAGCAACCTCATGATATGACATCGCTTTCCAAAATTACGCCATTAATAGAGATTATTATAACAGCTTGTGTGTCGTACTGATTTTACGAAATGAGTGTCAGGATTTTTGTATTGCTTAAGCGAGAGCGAGGGTGAAACATAAATTCTGACACAAGTTTGGAAAAATCAGTACGACTCGCACGCGAGTGTAATAATTTCACCATCCATATTATTGTTGTTGTTGTTGTTGTTTTCATTATGAATAACAAGACCCAACTCAAAATGTTTCAGCTACAACTAGAAGGAGACGATGAAATGACGTCTTATTTCAAATGCAAAGTTTAAGCTAGGACTGAAAAAATAACCTCATGATATGACTTCGCTTTCCAAAATTACGTCATTACACTTGTTATTACACGTGTGCTTCGTATGATTATTATTAACTCGGTTATGCTGAACCATATGAATAATAATCTCTATGTATTAAATATGCATATGTGGTACACCGTCCTGAGAAACGTGACGTCATAGGCAAAATTACACCATTAATAGAGATTATTATACGAGCTTGTGTGTCGTACTGATTTTACGAAACGAGTGTCAGGATTTTTTTATTGCCGTTCCAACCATCACAACTGGACAAAGGCCGTTGTATGTGCTTACCTGTCTGTGGGAAAGTGCATCTAAAAGATCCCTTGCTGCAATAGGAAAAGTGTAGCGGGTTTCCTCTGTTGACTACGAGTCAGAATAACCATATGTTTTACATCCAATAGCCGACGATTAATTAATCAATGTGCTCCAGTGGTGTCGTTAAAAAGAAAAAAAAATGGGGGTTGAAGCCTGGTCGGGATGACGAGACTGACTGGAGGAGAATGTCATTGACGTGCCTATATCCAACGGTGGTTCAATCACGCTTTTCTGGGGTCGCAGTTCACACGCCTGGACAATAAGGGCACTTTTGACCACCTCCCCCCTCCCCCCCATAAAGTGTATATCCCCAAATGAAAAATGTCGATCAACATTTTTCATTTTTTTTAAAAGTGTACGCTGGCACCTTACCCCCTCCCCCCGCGTACGGTTTGTACGCTTGTGAAAATGTTGAAAATTATGGACGGCCCCTAAGTATTTCAACTTTATTGAATAAAGCCTTTATCTGAAGCCTGTTTGAACGATGTGTTAGAAGTATTACGACTTTATTGAATAAAGACTTTATCAGACGTGTGTTTGAGCGATGTGTTAGAAGTATTACGACTTTATTGAATAAAGACTTTATCAGAAGCTTGTTTGAGCGATGTGTTAGAAGTATTACGACTTTATTGAATAAAGACTTTATCAGACGTGTGTTTGAGCGATGTGTTAGAAGTATTACGACTTTATTGAATAAAGACTTTATCAGAAGCTTGTTTGAGCGATGTGTTAGAAGTATTACGACTTTATTGAATAAAGACTTTATCAGAAGCGTGTTTGAGCGATGTGTTAGAAGTATTACGACTTTATTGAATAAAGACTTTATCAGAAGCTTGTTTGAGCGATGTGTTAGAAGTATTACGACTTTATTGAATAAAGACTTTATCAGAAGCTTGTTTGAGCGATGTGTTAGAAGTATTACGACTTTATTGAATAAAGAATTTATCAGAAGCGTGTTTGAGCGATGTGTTAGAAGTATTACGACTTTATTGAATAAAGACTTTATCAGAAGCGTGTTTGAGCGATGTGTTAAAAGTATTACGACTGTATTGAATAAAGACTTTACCAGAAGCGTGTTTGAACGATGTGTTTGAAGTATTTCAACTTTATTGAATAAAGACTTTATCAGAAGCATGTTTGAACGATGTGTTAGAAGTATTACGACTTTATTGAATAAAGACTTTATCTGAAGCCTGTTGGAACGATGTGTTAGAAGTATTACGACTTTATTGAATAAAGCCTTTATCTGAAGGCTCTTCGAACGATGTGTTAAATATCGAATGGAGGGGACACAAGCTATTGCTCTCCGTTCGGAATTTGATGACTGCAAATTAGACCTAAATTAGTTAGGTCAGGGAATTATTGATAACTCTATCGACACGATGTTTACACCTTGACATTTAATGACTTCCGGCGAGCCCCCACACACTGTTCAAAGTTGACCTCCACTGGAATGTGATGCAGCACATCATCCTACATGGAATAACAATGGTGGCCGATTTGACTCTCTGTCAGAACGATATCCTATTTGAAAAAGAAATTGTGTGGATTCTGCTTCCAGACTATAACAGTGTGTGGAAACAATCAATATACACAAACACGAACACGAACAGACACACGAACACACACACGCGAACACACACATACAAACAACCACACACGCACACATGCGCGCGCGAACACACACACACACACACACACACACGCGAACAACCACACACGAACACACACACTCGCACACACACGCGCGCGCGCTAACACACACACATACCACACACGAACACACACTGATACGCACATCTATCTATTATCTGTATATATATATACACACACACACACACACACACACACACACAGATATATTATATAGATAGATGTGTGGGTGTGCGTATGTGCATTGTGTTTATTTAAGGATTTTTTTAATAAAATGACGTCATCAGATATATATATATATATATATATATATATATATATATATATATATATATATATATATACACATACATACACACACATACATACATACATAAGTACATACATACATACATATATATATATATATATATATATATATATATATATATATATATATATATATATACACATATATATCAGAGATGGGGTAATCGTAATCAGTAATCGTAATCGATTACATGTTTTCATGTAATCGCAATCGTAATCGATTACATTGTTTGAGAATGCCATGTAATCGCAATCGTAATCGATTACATTGTTTGAGAATGTCATGTAATCGCAATCGTAACTGATTACATTGCTAATGTAATCGTAATCAGCGATTACTTTCATGATTACTCATAATTATTTACTAAACTTAGATGTGTTTAGCATCAACTCCAGTAACAGTGCCTATAGTTAGAAGCAGTACTGGTCATTCAGTAGAACTGATCTCCCATTGTCTACTACTCTCATAGTAGAACTATTATTTGCCTTGAGAAACAGGGTATCATAACGTCTGGATTATCAAATGAATGTTACCATGGGATGAAGACACACATTCACATAATGGTATCTATCGCGTTTACGTTTACTATAAAACCATTTGAATGAATACAGTGTTCTATCTAGCAATATATAAAAGGGCGCTACACCATGCCCCAGTTTTGTGTCCTAATTCATTGCCGTATAAAAAGAGAAAATATATATATATATATATATATATTTGTTTTTATAATAAAACACTTGCGTTCCTGTGAATGCATATACAGCGTTATCACACGGGTCTGAAATCAACTACGACACGCTTGACAATATCTCGTTTTGTCACAGGTGTGAAAATCCACCAATGGTACCGTAGCAAACTTTCTTTTCTTTTGTTAGTGGTTACGATGCAGACGGGCAGCCAGCCAGTCGTATCAAGCTTGATTCCATGGGCTGTCATCCTCACTAGTCGCAGACACAACCACAAATAACGTAACTAATTAAGCAAACACCCAGTCTATCACGATAAACCTTGGTTTATTTTCCTTTAAAATAGCTTTAAATATTAATACGTCTGATAAAAAATTCCCGAAAGCTGATTTTAATAGATGTTCTACGAAACGCGGCGCTTCTAATGATACCAAAATAAACACACCCAGACCAACATACTTGTAATTTTCACCGATGCAATTGGATCGTTATAATATGGCACAAAGCAAGCATGACTGCAAATCGATTCATTAATAATAGTAATTTTTAGAATGTCAACAATTAAAAGCAATGAGCAACTTGTGCACATGTATATGTATGCAGATATCAATTTAATTATTTATTTACTTGTTTGTTCTTTTCTTTCGTTCTTTATTTCTTGATTTATAGATTTAAAAAAATAATAATAGTAATTTGTGTATGGTATTAAATGGTATACGTTCTACAAACAATAAAAAAAAAAACCCAAGTAATTGTGATCAGACAGTTTGCAATTACTAATTATGGCTTATTTCAATAATATAACAAACTATATATGTTATGCATTGATACAATAATTATACCTATGGTTATTGGTACCTTTTCGTCAATAATCCAAATTTAAGAATAATAAATCTGATTTTGGAACCTGATTCCCTCCCTGCAGTAAACATATGTTTATAAATGTTTGAAATAATTTAATAAATAATCCAAAATTATCCATTATGTCTTTCAATGAATGAAATCGGTATGGTTGTAAAATAAAGTGCATAATTTCATGGTGGTAACATCATTTCATTATTTGTGTAGATTTGTGGAAATGTAATCATGATTGTAATCATGATTACTAGACAATGTATTCGTAATCGTAATCGATTACTTTCAATTTTCTTGTAATCGTAATCGTGTAATCGTGACATTCTAAAGTAATCGTAATCGTAATCGATTACTTTTGTCAAGTAATCGCCCCATCTCTGATGTATATATATATATATATATATATATATATGTATGTATGTATGTATATCTATGTATGTATATGTATATGTATGTATGTATGTATATATATATATATATATATATATATATATATATATATATATGTATATATTTATCATATAATATTTTACATTTTCAGTGCAATCAAAGTATGTGATATTTTTCAGATCACATACTTTAAGAATTTGATAACTTTGCAAATTAGATGTAAATTAATAGAGGTCACGGCTCTAGGTTTATTGACATTTAAGCAAGCGTACTTGGGTGACACTCCATGATTGACGTATGCATTCATAGTCATCAAATAAAAACATTTCAATCGCAATTTGACACTGAAAGCTGTCCAGCGTTCAGAAAACAAAAAACGTTAGGCATAATTTTATTTTGATGTAAGGACATCCAAAATGACGTCATTCGAGTCTGACGTCATTTCCATTCAAAAATACACCGCGCCAC
Organism: Gigantopelta aegis; assembly: GCF_016097555.1. NCBI lineage: Eukaryota > Metazoa > Mollusca > Gastropoda > Neomphalida > Peltospiridae > Gigantopelta > Gigantopelta aegis. The sequence goes on along the minus strand of NC_054703.1, from coordinate 29,829,065 downwards.
ATATTCTTACGTCATTTGAATATCTAGTAATGGCGGACTAGAATTAAAGTTGCGTGTACAGTTTACAAAAACACGTTGTATTAAGCTTGAGCTTATATGATAAACAGATTATTACCCTCGTGTATTTCGGTATCGTCAATATCATATATTAGGAATACAAATAATGTATTATGCTCGCCACAGGCTCGCATAATACAATTTTTATTCCTAATATATGATATTGACGATACCGAAAAACACTGGTAATAAACTCTATATATCTGCAATCAAGTATTAGGGTCAATATCAAAATTGGTAACATTTTGTGTCCCGGCTCTAAATTATATTATAAAATGTATATATTTCCCAATTTTTTTCACAGAATATTACTTTGACATCTATACACAAAACCACACATATTTGTAATATATTTCGGACATTAGTGTTTAAAAAAGCAGTATTTTATTTCAGAAATTATGCCGAAATCTCATGTCCCTTGCAAGAGGTGAAGTTATATAAAGTTTAATATTGTGTCAAAAAATATAATATTCTTTAACTTTTTCTGCATAAATGTAATCATGAGATATTAAGTAACAATACTGTGCTATTATACTTTATTTTTGATAATTATATTTTACAAATTTTTTACTGAATATGTGTGTCTATACTGTTACCTCCATTATAAAATGTTCATAATTGGAGCTCCATGAACTTGGTCTTGTTGTACTTTCTACAAAGGATCTTCCACTTTCTGTCTTATCATTTGAATGTGGCCTTAATTCAGTAACTTGTAACAAAAGACACAAGTTCTTGAACAAGTAAGTATATTTCTTTGCATACAAATTTTTAGCATCCATACTGTTACTGTCTTTGCATATGCCAAAATTAGAAATTACATTTTAAAATATTTAAGGAAATTATGTTGTCTAGGTGCACACCATGTACAAACCAAGCATTCTACATTTGACCATGACCTTGTGTACATAATTGCTAATATATTGTAAAATTGTCCTGTTATAGTCCATACTGTTACTTCACCCCTTGCAAGGGACATGAGATTTCGGCATAATTTCTAAAATAAAACACTGATTTTTTAAAATGAACGTCCGAAATATATTACAAATATGTGTGGCTTTGTGTATTGATGTCAAATTAATATTCTGTGAAAAATTGGGAAATAATATAATTTAGAGCCGGCACCCAAAATGTTACCAATTTTGATATTGACCCATTAATAATGAGGTGTGTTGTACGAACTCCCTGACACTCGAACTATTTCGTCGTCCCCTTCAAGTTCGAGTTATCGAAGTTTCACTGATACATACATACATACATACATACACGCACAAGCAAACACACACACAAACACACACGCACACACGCACTCACACACATACATACATACACACACATACACACATACATACATACATACACACACACTCACATACATACATACATACATACATACATACATACATACATAATATGATCGTCACACTTTAATGATACTATAACAGACACATTACAATAGCGAGCACCACACATTCATGATACTATAACAGACCCATTCAAATAGCGATCTTCACGCCTTCATCATATTATAACAGACGAATTCATATAACGATCTTCACACCTTCATCATACTATAACAGACCCATTCAAATAACCATCTTCACACAATCATACTATAACAGACGAATTCAAATAGCGATCTTCACAACTTCATGACAGACCCATTCAAATAGCGATCTTCACACCTTCATCGCAGACCCATTCAAATAGCGATCTTCACACCTTCATCATATTATAACAGACGAATTCAAATAACGATCTTCACACCTTCATCATACTATAACAGACCCATTCAAATAACCATCTTCAGACCCATTCAAATAACCATCTTCACACCATCATACCATAACAGACGAATTCAAATAGCGATCTTCACACCTTCATGATACTATAACCGACACATTCAAATAGCGATCTTCACACCTTCATCATACTATAACAGACACATTCAAATAGCGATCATCACACCTTCATGATACTATAACAGACACATTCAAATAGCGATCTTCACACCTTCATCATACTATAACAGACACATTCAAATAGCGATCTTCACACCTTCATCATACTATAACAGACACATTCAAATAGCGATCTTCACACCTTCATCATACTATAACAGACACATTCAAATAGCGATCATCACACCTTCATCATACTATAACAGACACATTCAAATAGCGATCATCACACCTTCATCACAGACGCATTCAAATAGCGATCATCACACCTTCGTCATACTATATCAGACCCATTCAAATAGCGATCTTCACACCTTCATCATACTATAACAGACCCATTCAAATAGCGATCTTCACACCTTCGTCATACTATGACAGACCCATTCAAATAGCGATCATCACACCTTCATCACAGACACATTCAAATAGCGATCTTCACACCTTCATCATACTATAACAGACCCATTCAAATAGCGATCATCACACCTTCATGATACTATAACAGACACATTCAAATAGCGATCTTCACACCGTCATGATACTATAACAGACACATTCAAATAGCGATCTTCACACCTTCATCATACCATAACAGACCCATTCAAATAGCGATCATCTCACCTTCATGATACTATAACAGACACATTCAAATAGCGATCATCTCACCTTCATGATACTATAACAGACACATTCAAATAGCGATCTTCACACCTTCATCATACTATAACAGACCCATTCAAATAGCGATCATCTCACCTTCATGATACTATAACAGACACATTCAAATAGCGATCATCTCTCCTGCATGATACTATAACAGACACATTCAAATAGCGATCATCACACCTTCATGATACTATAACAGACTCATTCAAATAGCGATCATCACACCTTCATCATACTATAACAGACACATTCAAACAGCGATCTTCACACCTTCATCATACTATAACAGACACATTCAAATAGCGATCTTCACACCTTCATGATACTATAACAGACCCATTCCAATAGCGATCACCCCATTGAACATGATACTATAACAGACCCATTCAAATAGCGATCTTCACACATTCATCATACTATAACAGACACATTCAAATAGCGATCTTCACACCTTCATGATACTATAACAGACCCATTCAAATAGCGATCTTCACACCGTCATGATACTGTAACAGACACATTCAAATAGCGATCATCACACCTTCATCATACTATAACAGACACATTCAAATAGCGATCTTCACACCGTCATGATACTATAACAGACCCATTCAAATAGCGATCTTCACACCTTCATGATACTATAACAGACCCATTCAAATAGCGATCTTCACACCTTCATGATACTATAACAGACCCATTCAAATAGCGATCTTCACACCTTCATGATACTATAACAGACCCATTCAAATAGCGATCTTCACACCTTCATGATACTATAACAGACCCATTCAAATAGCGATCTTCACACCTTCATGATACTATAACAGACCCATTCAAATAGCGATCTTCACACCTTCATCATACTATAACAGACCCATTCAAATAGCGATCTTCACACCTTCATGATACTATAACAGACGATTCAAATAGCGATCACACCTTCATCATACTATAACAGACACATTCAAATAGCGATCTTCACACCTTCATGATACTATAACAGACCCATTCAAATAGCGATCTTCACACCTTCATGATACTATAACAGACACATTCAAATAGCGATCTTCACACCTTCATGATACTATAACAGACCCATTCAAATAGCGATCATCACACCTTCATGATACTATAACAGACACATTCAAATAGCGATCTTCACACCTTCATCATACTATAACAGACCCATTCAAATAGCGATCTTCACACCTTCATCATACTATAACAGACCCATTCAAATAGCGATCATCACACCTTCATCATACTATAACAGACACATTCAAATAGCGATCTTCACACCTTCATCATACTATAACAGACCCATTCAAATAGCGATCACACCTTCATATACTATAACAGACGATCTTCACACCTTCATCATACTATAACAGACACATTCAAATAGCGATCTTCACACCTTCATCATACTATATAACAGACACATTCAAATAGCGATCACACCTTCAAACTAGCGATCTTCACACCTTCATCATACTATAACAGACCCATTCAAATAGCGATCTTCACACCTTCATCATACTATAACAGACACATTCAAATAGCGATCATTCACACCTTCATCATACTATAACAGACACATTCAAATAGCGATCTTCACACCTTCATCATACTATAACAGACACATTCAAATAGCGATCATCACACCTTCATCATACTATAACAGACCCATTCAAATAGCGATCTTCACACCTTCATCATACTATAACAGACCCATTCAAATAGCGATCATCACACCTTCATCATACTATAACAGACCCATTCAAATAGCGATCTTCACACCTTCATCATACTATAACAGACCCATTCAAATAGCGATCATCACACCTTCATCATACTATAACAGACACATTCAAATAGCGATCTTCACACCTTCATCATACTATAACAGACCCATTCAAATAGCGATCTTCACACCTTCATCATACTATAACAGACACATTCAAATAGCGATCTTCACACCTTCATCATACTATAACAGACACATTCAAATAGCGATCTTCACACCTTCATCATACTATAACAGACACATTCAAATAGCGATCTTCACACCTTCATCATACTATAACAGACCCATTCAAATAGCGATCTTCACACCTTCATCACAGACACATTCAAATAGCGATCATCACACCTTCATCATACTATAACAGACACATTCAAATAGCGATCTTCACACCTTCATCATACTATAACAGACCCATTCAAATAGCGATCTTCACACCTTCATCATACTATAACAGACCCATTCAAATAGCGATCTTCACACCTTCGTCATACTATGAGAGATACATTCATGCGATACTATAACAGACACATTCAAATAGCGATCTTCACACCTTCATGATACTATAACAGACACATTCAAATAGCGATCTTCACACCTTCATCATACTATAACAGACACATTCAAATAGCGATCTTCACACCTTCATGATACTATAACAGACACATTCAAATAGCGATCTTCACACCTTCATGATACTATAACAGACCCATTCAAATAGCGATCACCACATTGACGATCTTCACACCTTCATGATACTATAACAGACACATTCAAATAGCGATCTTCACACCTTCATGATACTATAACAGACACATTCAAATAGCGATCTTCACACCTTCATGATACTATAACAGACCCATTCAAATAGCGATCTTCACACCTTCATGATACTATAACAGACCCATTCAAATAGCGATCTTCACACCTTCATGATACTATAACAGACTCATTCAATAGCGATCATCACACCTTCATCATACTATAACAGACTCATTCAAATAGCGATCTTCACACCTTCGTGATACTATAACAGACTCATTCAGTCCTGACGTCTGTACTGTGTATCAGTAAAAAACGTTTGACTCTGGAATGCATCTACTTGCAACAGTAATTGTTAACTGTTTACAAGTTTGTAAATGGAACAACGCCTGGCATATTGATAGTAACTCGTTACATACCCTCTCACGGCGGTGTGCTGATGGGATTACTGAAATGAAACACAAATTTGTATTTGAATATATACAAAAAATAACCCTAACCCTACCCCACTATCTCGGTGACCTTAGGTAAAGTATGACAGAGGCCATAGAGATAGAAAATATTTAAGCAGAAGGGTATTTTACATGTAGGATAATATGGTTAAGACCATAGAGATACTGATATAGGAACTCTCTTAGTAGATTCAGCAAGTGGTATTTTACATGTAATATAGTATGGTTAAGGCCATACAGATGCTGATATAGGAAATATATTTGTAGATTCAGCAAGGAGTATTTTACATGTAGTATAGTATGGTTAAGGCCACAGACACTGATATAGGAAATCTCTTAGCAGATTCAGCAAGTGGTATTTTACATGTAGTATAGTATGGTTAAGGCCACAGACATACTGATATAGGAAATATCTTAGTAGATTCAGCAAGTGATAGTTTACATGTAGTATAGTATGGTTAGGGCCACAGACACTGATATAGGAAATCTCTTAGCAGATTCAGCAAGGTGTATTTTACATGTAGTATAGTATGGTTAAGGCCACAGAGACACTGTGCTAGGAAATATCTTAGCAGATTCAGCAAGGTGTATTTTACATACAGTATAGTATGGTTAAGGCCATACAGATGCTGATATAGGAAATATCTTAGTAGATTCAGCAAGGTGTATTTTACATGTAGTATAGTATGGTTAAGGCCACAGAGACACTGTGCTAGGAAATATCTTAGCAGATTCAGCAAGGTGTATTTTACATGCAGTATAGTATGGTTAAGGCCATACAGATGCTGATATAGGAAATATCTTAGTAGATTCAGCAAGGTGTATTTTACATGTAGTATAGTATGGTTAAGGCCACAGAGACACTGTGCTAGGAAATATCTTAGCAGATTCAGCAAGGTGTATTTTACATGCAGTATAGTATGGTTAAGGCCATACAGATGCTGATATAGGAAATATCTTAGTAGATTCAGCAAGTGATATTTTACATGTAGTATGGTATGGTTAAGGCCACAGACATACTGATATAGGAAATATCTTAGCAGATTCAGCAAGTGGTATTTTACATGTAGTATAGTATGGTTAAGGCCACAGACATACTGATATAGGAAATATATATCAGATTCAGCAAGTGGTACTTTACATGTAGTATAGTATGGTTAAAGCCACAGAGATACTAATATAGGAACTCTCTCAGCAGATTCGACCCCTCAAATAACCTCCCAACAATTAATCAAACAAGAAAAGTGTTAACATAAAACAGGAGTTTCACGTGCACCCTGCAGGTTTCAGGCAGGTGCCCTGCTTAGTCAGAAAACAAAAAGGTTTTAAAAATTCAAACAATTTTTTGTTTTTTTTTGTTATGCATTTGCTATCCGCTTTCTACCGTCAACCAAACAAGCTGAGAGTAAAAGGCTCATGTACATGCAGTCTCAAATGCTTTATTCAAGTTTCTAACCTACTTTCCATTACATAACACCGTCCGTGATTTCTAAGAAAAAAAAAATTAATTAAAAGTCAGGTGCAATTTGATACTCTTCCCTAACTTGCTGTGACTAGTATAGAAGCCTCGGAAATTGTCAAGCTTGTACCCAGTTATTTTGTTCTTTGTACAATAAAATATGTTTTCAGTTAATCTAGACCTATAAATAAGACTGAATACACGACGTCCGTTACCGTGTCTTACCTCCAAACAACGCCAGTTTAACCAGGAACATGACGTAGGGTGTATACCTAAGACTGAATACACGACGTCCGTTACCGTGTCTTACCTCCAAACAACGCCAGAATAACCAGCAACACGACGTATCGTGTATACCTAAGACTGAATACACGACGTCCGTTACCGTGTCTTACCTCCAAACAACGCCAGAATAACCAGCAACACGACGTATCGTGTATACCTAAGACTGAATACACGACGTCCGTTACCGTGTCTTACCTCCAAACAACGCCAGAATAACCAGCAACACGACGTATCGTGTATACCTAAGACTGAATACACGACGTCCGTTACCGTGTCTTACCTCCAAACAACGCCAGAATAACCAGCAACACGACGTATCGTGTATACCTAAGACTGAATACACGACGTCCGTTACCGTGTATTACCTCCAAACAATGCCAGAATAACCAGGAACAGGACGTAGAGTGTATACGACGTCCGTTACCGTGTCTTACCTCCAAACAATGCCAGAATAACCAGGAACACGACGTAGAGTGTATACGACGTCCGTTACCGTGTCTTACCTCCAAACAACGCCAGAATAACCAGGAACACGACGTAGAGTGTAAACCTAAGACTGATTACACGACGTCCGTTACCGTTTCTGGCCTCCAAACAATGCCAGAATAACCAGGAACACGACGTAGAGTGTATACCTAAGACTGAATACACGGTGTCCGTTACCGTTTCTTACCTCCAAACAATACCAGAATAACCAGGAACACGACGTAGAGTGTATACCTAAGACTGAATACACGGTGTCCGTTACCGTTTCTTACCTCCAAACAATACCAGAATAACCAGGAACACGACGTAGAGTGTATAACTAAGACTGAATACACGACGTCCGTTACCGCGTCGTTTTTCCAAACAATGCCAAAATAACCAGCAACACCACGTAGAGTGTATACGACGTCCGTTACCGTTTCTTACCTCGAAATAATACCAGAATAACCAGGAACACGACGTAGAATGTATACCTAAGACTGAATACACGACATACGTTACCGTTTCTTACCTCCAAACAATGCCAGAATAACCAGGAACACGACGTAGAGTGTATACCTAGACGAATACACGGTGTCCGTTACCATTTCTTACCTCGAAACAATGCCAGAACAACTAGCAACACTACGTAGAGTGTATACGACGTCCGTTACCGTGTCTTATTTCCAACAATTCCAAGATAACCAGCAACACCATGCAGAGTGTCTACGACGTCCGTTACTGTTTCTTATTTCCAAACAATACCAGAATAACCAGGAACACGACGTAGAGTGTAAACCTAAGACTGAATACACGGTGTTCGTTATTGTGTCTTACCTCCAAACAATTCCAGAATAACCAGGAACACGACGTAGAAATGCATTTGTACTATAGGTGCTGATTTTCTTATTGTTTCTCAAATGTGTTAATACGTATAAGGCTACATCCATAATGTCCGTGTACGTATTACATTCTGATTGGCCATGAATAATATTACATCGTGACATATATTCACAAACACAATACACATAATTAACCAACAACTGCTCATATTTAAAAAGTTTAGTCAGTAAAATATTCATAATACATGTATTTAGCACTTATTACAGTCGAATCCATGAATATTCATATATTCTGAACATACATCTGTTATTACATATATGTTTGTTTGTTTGTTTTTTATTTAACGACGCCGCTAGAGCACATTGATTTTTTATCTTATCATCGGATATTGGACGTCAAACATATGGTCATTCTGACACTGTTTTTAGAGGAAACCCGCTATCGCCACATAGGCTACTCTTTTTACGACAGACAGCAGGGATCTTTTTATTGCGCTTCCCACAGGCAGGATAGCACAAACCATGGCCTTTGTTGAACCAGTTATGGATCACTGGTCGGTGCAAGTGGTTTACACCTACCCATTGAGCCTTGCGGAGCACTCACTCAGGGTTTGGAGTCGGTATCTCGATTAAAAATCCCATGCCTCGACTGGGATCCGAACACAGTACCTACCAGCCTGTAGACCGATGGCCTGCCACGACGCCACCGAGGCCGGTTACATATATGTAGATATTTCGAAATAGTCTACGTTTAGAAGGAAGGAAATAATTTATTTAACGACGCACTCAACACATTTTATTTACGGTTACATGGCGTCAGACATACAGTTAAGGAACACACAGATATAGAGAGGAAAACCGCTGTCACCACTTCTGGAGCTACTCTTTTCGATTAGCAGCAACAGGATAGTACATACCACGGCCTTTGCTATTCCAGTCGTGGTGCACTGGCTGGAACGAGAAACAGCCAAATAGGGCCACCGATCCTAAAGCAACCGCACATCTAGCGAGCGCTTTAAAACTGAGCTACGTGCCGCACGCTCTATAGTCCTACCGGCCTCGGTGGTGTCGTGGTTAGGCCATCGGTCTACAGGCTGGTAGGTACTGGGTTCGGATCCCAGTCGAGGCATGGGATTTTTAATCCAAATACCGACTCCAAACCCTGAGTGAGTGCTCCGCAAGGTTCAATGGGTAGGTGCAAACCACTTGCACCGACCAGTGATCCATAACTGGTTCAACAAAGGCCATGGTTTGTGCTATCCTGCCTGTGGGAAGCGCAAATAAAAGATCCCTTGCTGCTAATCGGAAGAGTAGCCCATGTAGTGGCGACAGCGGGTATCCTCTCAAAATCTGTGTGGTCCTTAACCATATGTCTGACGCCATATAACCGTAAATAAAATGTGTTGAGTGCGTCGTTAAATAAAACATTTCTTTCTTTCTCTAGTCCATGAGCCGAGATCCAATCTTTGACTAATTGGTACCATCCGAGAGCACCAAACTTAACTATGCCTTTTTGATGTGGGTATGTATCTGGATCTCAAAACAGCATGATGGGCTTTTCTGCAGGGTAGCTTAAAAGTCGGAACCTGAGTTTTAGTAAGGACGGGGGGGGGGGGGGGGGGGGGGGGGGGGGGGGGGGTGATTTTTTTTCTTAAAATTTAATAACGTTCTCTGTGTTAATTTGTATGTCGATATATAACTAATTTGAATCACACAAAACTGAAATGAGCTTGTCAACATTGACCAGGAATTTCATTATGAACTATTTCACATAGGCATATTAATGCATTACAACGTCGTTTAATCCAAGATGGCCGCCGATGTGTCAGCTAGAACAAGGAAATGGTAATTTATCGCATTTTACATCAGTTGTTAAGAGATTTGTATGCTAATGAATTAACTTTATGGGCAAAGGAAATCATTTTTTATAAACGACCTCATGCTAACTGAGTATTGCATCATTATTTAAATCCATGATGGCCATGGAAATGGCTGCCAAGAGTTTAAGAAAGGGCCATATCTTACAATCTATATATTTCCCCCAGTTATACTTTAAAAAAAAGGTTTTCTATACGGTAAGCATTTCAGTTATTGCATTCACTTTCTAATGCAAATAAATTGTATCATGCTTGAATCAAAGATTCCAAAATGATTGCAGAAAACAAAGATATGACCACATTATATGTTTAGCATCACCTAAAACAATCATTTTGAAAGCATCTGCTAAGATTTAAGCGTAAACAAAATCATTTTTTCCAAAACATATCACATATAAAGTTGCACGACAGGGACTAAGTAGTTTCACAATGCCAACCTTGCTGTGATAAATGGGTATGTTGCACGCACATTACAAAGTGGTTAATGTTTAAACTACGGGTGACTGAAATGTTCTGTCTTTAACTACGAAGGAGTATAGAACACCATTGATAGTTTACATGCATTGTTCACAATATTGTCCAGGCTTATAGGCTGCATTTGAACCAAATACATTACCTGGTAGCATTACCGAGAGGACGAGAGATACAAGATAGATGGATAGTAGGAAAAATTCCAAGGACAGGGAAACCCACACACACGCACGCACACGCACGCACACGCAACATTACACACAGTGGGGCGGATTAAATATCGGTGGGTGGAAAGAGGGGCGTAGTGGGAAGGGTTGAAAGAAGGGAGGGGGAACAGGGCAGCAGTAGTGGGTGTGGGTTGAATTAAGGGTGGGTGAAGAAGGGTGTCGTGTGGTGGGTTGAAGACAGGGGGGGGTGAAGAGGGTCTGTAGTTTAGCGGGTTGAAGAAGGGTGGGTGTGAAGAGGGGAGTAGTAGGGGGCAGGTTGAATAAGGGTGGGTTGAAGAGGGGCGTAGGTGGGGGGTTGAATAAGGGTAGTGAAGAGGGGAAGTAGTGGGGAGGGGGGAGGGTTTGAAGAAGGTGTGGGTGAAGAGGGGTTGTAGTGGGGCAGGTGAAGAATTGTGGCGTCAAGAGGGGTGTAGTGGGGTGGGTTCCAGAAGGATGGGTGAAGAGCGGTATAGTGGAGCAGGTTGAAGAGAGGGTGGATGAAAAGGCAGTGGGGTGTCGTGGGGCGAGTTGAAGAAGGGTCGGTGAAAAAGGGGGGCGAGTAGTGGGGCAGGTTGAAAAGATGGGTGAAGAGGGGAGGAGGGAGGCAGTAGTGGGGTGGGTTGAAGAAGGGTCGGTTGAAAAAGGGGAGTAGTGGGGCAGGTGACCTAAGAAGGATGGGTTGAAGAGGGGAGTAGTGGGGGTGGGTTTGAAGAAGGGTCGGTGAAAAGGGGAGTAGTGGGGCAGGTTGGAAGAAGGATGGGGGAAGAGGGGAGTAGTGGGGCAGGTTGAAGACGGATGGGTGTTGAAGAGGGGAGCAGCAGTGGGGCGGGTGAAGAAGGGTGTGTCCAGAGGGGAGTAGTGGGGCGGGTTGAAGAAGGGCGGGTGAAGAGGGGAGTAGTTCGGGTGGATTGAAGAAGGGTGGTGGTGAAACAGGGGAGTAGTGGGGTGGGTTGAAGAAGGGTGGGTGAAGCGGGGACTAGTGGGGTGGGTTGAAGAAGGGTGGGTGAAGAGGGGAGTAGTGGGGCAGGTGAAGAGGGGACTGTGGGGTGGGTTGAAGAAGGGTGGGTGAAGAGGGGAGTAGTGGGGCGGGTTTGAAGAAGGGTGGGCGTGACGAGGGGGAGTAGTGGGGTGGGTTGAAGAAGGGTGGGTGAAGAGGGGAGTAGTAGTTTGGGGCGGGTTGGTGGAAGAAGGTGGGTGAAGAGGGGAGTAGTTGGGCGGGTTGAAGAAGTGGGTTGAAGAGGGGGACTAGTGGGGGTGGGTTGAAGAAGGGTTGGGTGAAGAGGGGAGTAGTGGGGCGGGTTTGAAGAAGGGGGGGGTGAAAAGATTTTCTTCGTTTGGTGGACTAGTGGGGTGGGTTTTTCAAGAAGGGTGGGTGAAGAGGTGAGTAGTGGGGAGGGTTTGAAGAAGGGTGGGTGTTTTTTTTTGAGAGGTTTAGAGTAGTGGGGTGGGTGGTGAGAGGGTGGGTGAAGAGGGGACTAGTGGGGTGGGGTTGAAAGAAGGGGGGGTGAAGAGGGGAGTCAGTGGGGCGGGTTGAAGAAGGGGGGTGGTGAAGAGAGAATGGAGTGAAGAGTGGGAGTAGTGGGGGCATGTTGAAAGAAGGGTGGGTCAAGCTAAGAGGGCAGTAGGTGGGGGGCGGTGTTTGAAAGAAGGGTGGGTCAAGAGGGGAGTAGTAGGGGTGCAGGTTGAAGAAGGGTGGTGTAGAGGAGGGGGACAATGGGGCGGGTTAAAGAAGGGTGGGTGAAGACAAAGGGGGGAGTAAAGGGGGTGGGTTGAAGAAGGTGGGTTGAAGAGGGGTGAGTAGTGAGGGGGCGCAGTTGAAGAAGGGTGGGTTTGAAGAGGGGAGCAGTGGGGTGGGTTGAAGAAGGGTGGGTGAAAAGAGGGGAGTAGTGGGCATGTTGACAAAGGGTGGGTGAAGAGGGGAAGTAGTGGGGAGGTGGGGCGGGGTGAAGAAGGGTGGGTGCAGGGGAAGGGTGTAGTGGGCGGGGGTGAAGAAGGGTGGGGGAAGTGGGGAGTAGTGGGGCAGGTTGAAGAAGGGTGGGTGGAAGAAGGGTGGATGAAGAGAGGAAGTAGTGGGGTGGGTTGAAGAAGGGTGGATGAAGAGAGGAGTAGTGGGGCAGGTTGAAGAAGGGTGGGTTGAGACGGGTGGATGAAGAGGGAAGTAGTGGGGTGGGTTGAAGAAGGGTGGGTGAAAAGGGGAGAGGTAGTGGGTGGGTGAAAGAAGGGTGGGTGAAAAGGGGGGGAAGTAGGGTTGAAGAAGGGTGGGGGTGGGTGAAGAAGGGTGGGGTGAAGAGGAGAATGGAGTGTACGCTCAGGGGTAGAGTGCTCATGAAAATTTCATAAATCTGTACATTTTGCTAATAGCAGCAAAGGATCTTTTTATCCACAAAAAGCGTCATCACATACCACAGCCTTGATATTTGTAGGGGCTAACTTTTTGGTAAATTAAAAACCATTTGGAAAATGGTTCCCCCAACAATCAACCAATGTTCAAGACCCTCCGACTCTCTATAACTCATTAGTGTAACAGGAAAATCCAACATACCCCACCCCATACATTTGGGTAACGACCCTCACCATCCCAATTCATTTCTTTGGTAACCATTAATCCTAGGTGGGTTACACGGGTAAAACCCCACATATTAATTTTGTCGCCTAATTGATTACTTTTTATGAAAAATAAGCTTTTAAACTTAAATACCCTCCCCACCAAATTGTAAAGCCAATACCATCCTAATTCCTTTTCTTTAGTGACCATTAAAAAGAGGGGTACTACTGTAAAATCCCCATTCAATTATTTTAGTCCCATTAAATTATTTTCTTTAGGTTTGAACAATTGAAAATGGCTAATTTTACCATAAATACCCCACCCCACAACATTTGTCACACCATAACCCCGAATTCACTTCTTTAGGAACATTCAAGCTAGGCGGGGTTACTAACAACCATTCCCCAAATCCCACCAAAAACGTAAGTTTTCACCCAGATTCACCATAAAACATTATAAAAAAAACAAAAACCCCAAAAAACCCCATTACCCTTAATTGAAGTTATCACCCAACCCTTTCTTTAGGCCGCTGGCGGGGTACAACATTATACCATTGTAACCCCGATTTCCAACCCTTTCAATAACCTGTAAAATTTCCAATACCCAAAAAAGAACCACCAAAAAAAAAAAAAAAAAAAAAAAAAAAAAAAAAAAAAACAATCCACCCTTAAAAAATTATTCAACCATACCAGCACTGTACCCCCCCCATACCCAACCCCATTAATCAAACAGTGAAAATCCCCACTACCCCAAACCCGTTAACCAACATAAATCCCCAAATACCCCACCCAACATCCAAATGAAATCCCATACCCCACCCCTTACATCCAACAGGGAACATCCACTACCCACCCTTACAGGGTGTAAAAAT